>NC_068997.1:9791278-9804291 GCF_001194135.2 Octopus bimaculoides
ACTTATTATGTTTCTTTTATTGTTTTATTTTAGAAATATTTTATGTAAAAAAAAACCCATCCATCTTTTATTTTTCTATTATTTTGTTATAAGTATCTGGGCTTGTTTTTATTCTGAAAAAAAAAAACAAAAAACAACAACAAAAAAACCCCCCTATTTTCTTGTATTTAGAATTACTGTTATGATAGGGGCTTACTGTCATTTGCTTAAAATAATTTTTTTTTTTTTTTTTTCATTTTCATCATATTAAGTTGCTTGCTGCTGTTATTATTAATGGAGAAGCAAGCTAACATACCTTGTCAATTTTATTTCTTCAAATATTTACATGGAGTTAGAGGAGGAAAACCCTCCAAAATCAATCAAACAAAAATTCGAGTTTTGACAGATAAATGTCAGGATAACCTTGTTAGTAAATAAAATAAAGTCAGTTTTTGGACATTAAGTAAACAAATTCAATATCAGTTTACTTCTTCTATCTACATAATAATATTGTTTTTCTTTTCACTCACAACTCAAAAACTCATCTGACCTTTGCTTCTGTTCATCAGTCTGTGTGTCGGCTTTATTTTCTGCCTTTGTTTTTCTCTCTTATTTTTGAGCAAATTTCTTTCTGTTAAATATGGATCCAACTTTGCTAATATTTTAACAGCTGACACAATAATCTCTCAAAAGAACATTTCTACTTGTTGTTTTAGCCAGAGATTGTGGCCATGCTGGGGCATTGCCATAAATAACAATGCTTTGGCAAGGAACAGTCATTGCATATATCTTTTCTTAAATGGTCTAGACCAGGGGTTTTCAAACTGTGGTCCGCGGACCACAGGGGGTCCACAAGGACAAGACAGGGGGTCCGCAAGGACAAGACAGAGGGTCCGTGGACAGCAAATACTTTTTATGGGCAATTTGATTTTATATATGTTTTTTAATCTAAATCTTTTAATTGACAATAAACCTATTTGTTAAATACTGTTAAATAAATAAATGTAAAAATATATGTTATTTTAAGCAAATATTTATGTATAAATTTCATAAGCGTTTATAAGGGGGTCCCTAAGGTAAAGCCTGAAATACAAAGGGGTCTGCAAGTCAAAAAGTTTGAAAACCCCTGGTCTAGACACAAAGATACTGAGTAAAGTTTCTCTTTGAAAATAAGTTATGTAGCCCCAGGTCTGCTCTAATTGAGTAGACTTATGATAAAAGACATTCCAGTCATGACTATCCTGTCTTTTTTCCCATATGCAGGAAATCTAGGATTTCATTCTTCATGTCCCCTTTTTTTATGTTTAAGACAGTAGAATGTAATTTAAGGAAGATCTAGCTGCCATTTCTCATCTTTTATTTAGCTGGGTAATGATTCTATCTGTATGGACCCCAAAGAAATGTTAAAGATATGCTTATCAAATATACAAAGATGATTTTCAGTGAATGGGTTCACTGCTGAATGCTGCAAGGCAGGGATGAGAAAAGGACCGAGACATTGGTCCTTTAAATAAAATTTTCCCAGTCTCTCTGCATGTTAGTGGAACATCCCTGAGACAAGTGGAGAAGTTTAAGTATCTTTTAAGACTGTATTCACTAGTTGTTGTGGCTGATGCCCCCAGGCAAGAAGTGGGCTGGTCCACTGCTAATAAATGGTGGACTGTCACAGTCAGTAAGGTCTGTTGGCGAAGGTACACCATTTGGACCAGTCCTGTAGAGATGGCGAAATACGTCATCATCATGGGACATATCAGTGACGATGAGGGTTTGGACAATATCGCCACTGGGACATATCACAGGGCAAGAGGTTGAACTGGATGCTAGAATTGTGTGTGTGTGTGTGTGTGTATGCGGTTGGCATTAGGAAGGGTATGTAGCTGTAGAAACCATGCCATGACAGGAAGCCTAAACAGTCCTTCAGCTGGTCAGCTCCTATCAAACTGTCCAACCCATGCCAGCATGGAAAATGGACATTAAATGATGGTGATGATGATATATATCTATACATACATACATACATGTATATATACACATTCACACACACACACACACACACACACACACACACACATTACTCTCCTACAAATTCAATGCCTTTGTGTGCCTTTGTTAAAGATCTCTCTATATTAGATAGAGAACAGGTTGAAACAGATCTGATTGGGTTAAAACATGATACCGCTTCCGCTACAACACACCATCACCTTCTCACTGTAATTTTGCCTTTCTGACATGTGTAAACAGTGATATCTCCCCTGTATTGTCTATTGCTGCCAACAAGCATTAATAAATATTGCAGACAAGTATCAAAATATAACTCAAGAGTCAGATAAATCACAACAGCCATGTATTATATACCCATTAGTGCTAACAAGTTAAGTGCCTTAACCAAATAGATTTATCATAGCAGCAGTAATGGATATTCAAATATTCTGAAGATGTAATGAAGATATAACAAAGTCTTATGTTTATATATTCAAAATATTTTAAAAATAATGTGGAAGAGGAGAAATTTACTGAAGAGAAGAAAGAATGCTCTGCAATCTGTTGGTTCTTGTTGTATCTCGGGAGGGTCATTGTGTCAATAATAAACACGTCCACTGGTTCAATTTCACTTCTTTATTATCGGTTTATTTAACCAACTAGTTAATTGATTACTTTGTTAGCTATTAGTGTAATGACCTTCCCAAGATTAAAAAAATGTGTTTCAACATATGAGTTCACATCAAGAGTCTTACAAACCGAATTCAAAAACAAACTATTATATCTTGTTGGGCACTAAATTCACTACAGGTTCTACCATTCAAACACAATATTTTAGAATCTAAAGGCGACAAGTTGGCAGAAACGTTAGCACACCTGGTGAAATTAAGTACCAGTTGCATACTGACGTCAATCTAATCAACTGCCTCCACCACCCAAATTTTGGGCTTTGTTCTTAGAGTAGAAAAGAATATTTTAAAATGTAAAGTTTCCATGTTTTATAAATGAAATTTATAGAATTTTTGTTTCCAGAACAAAATGGATGCAACACCGTAGTTTAAGAGCATTAAAATGTTGGTGTGGTGTTAAAGAGTAGCCTCTTACCCAAAGTGTCACAGTGAGTAAGGTAAACCTGGGAATTGAAACTAGTGTATCACAAGCTTACGTCTTCCTGTACGATACTCATCACTGATTCTATCATTGAAATTAAATGTCATTTTTATTTTATTCCATTTTTTTGCACCCATTTTCATTGCTGGAAGATTGATGGTGGTGTAAATTGATGGAAGTGTAGATTGATGGAAGTGTAGATTGGTGGAAATGTAGATTCATGGTGGCTTAGATTGATGAAAGTGTAGATTGATGGTGGTTTAGATTGATGGTTGTTTAGATTAATGAAAGTGTAGATTGATGGAAGTTTAGATTAATAGAAGTGAAGATTAATAGTGGTTTAGATTGATGGAAGTGTAGATTGGTGGTTGTTTAGATTGATGGAAGTGTAGATTGAGGGTGTTTAGATTGATAGTGGTGTAGATTGATGGTAATGCAGCTTGATAGTATTGTAGATTGATGGCGGTTTAGATTGATGGAAGTATAGACTGATAACAAAATAGATTGAAGGTGGTGCTTATTGATGGTGGTGTAGTAGAGTGATGGCAGTATAGATTGATGGCAGTGTAAATTTCTAGCAGCTGAGACTAATGGTGATGTAGACTGATGGCAATGTAGATTGACGGTGGTTTTTGACTGATAATAGTGTAGATTGATGCCAGAGTAGATGGATGGCAGTGTAGATGGATGGTGGTGTGCATAGACTGACTTTATCAGAGTTTCCAGCGGAAGAATTTATATTGCGCAAATTAAATTGGAGACATAAACCATAAAATATTCTTTATGCTGTTCATGTCTCTTGGAGTGTGTAGCAACATTCAGATACGAATGATCTTTCACTGCAGTTAATTTAAAGAGGAAATCAACTTCCCTGTATTACAGAAGTAACTATATTCTCTCTTTCTCTCTCTTCTACTTTCTCTGACTCCCTCTCACTATGTGTGTGTGTGTGTGTGTGTGTATATGTATGTGCATGCGTGTCTGAGTATGTGTGTGTGTGCATGCCTGTGTGTGTGTGTGTGTGTGTGTGTGTGTGTGTGTGTGCATGCATGCATAGGTGTATGTTAGTTTGAATGTGTGTATAGTGCATAAAGTTATGCTAGTATTCAGGAAGTTAGGAGCAGTGATCATCAACAGACATTGATAGTAGTTAAGAAAGCAGAAGAGAAGACTGAAAATATATATCAAATGATATACATCTCTACAAGTTCTCTGTCTGCTGCTCTTCAAAGGGTTAGCAAATATTTCAAGTTGACATTAGTTCTGTTTTTCTGTTCCTTAACAGTATAGGGTAAACATAAACTGTTTATCTGGAAAGAAATTCCATTTGCTGCTCTCAGTGTAAACTATGGACACATAAGAGGTGCAATGGAATCACAGGTAGATTAAGAGATAAAGTCATCTTTTTATGTGACAGGTGTGCAGGAACAATAAGCACTAAGAGCACACGAGAATTAGATTCTATCAAATGCCTAGGGGGCTCTCTTGATGTTGTAGACAGTTTCTGTTACCTAGGTGACCAAATTAGCAATGGTGGAGGATGCTCTGAAAGTATTGTTTCTAGAATAAGAATAGGTAATAGTTCAGAGAGCTATTACCTCTGTTGACAACAAAAGGACTCTCTCTCTCAGAGTGAAAGGTAGACTGCGTGATGCTTGTGTGCAAGCAGCTATACTCCATGGTAGTGAGACATGGGCTCTGAATGCAGAAGACATATGCAGACTGGAGAGAAATGAAGGTAATATGTAATAGGTACAACATCAGTGTACATGTATGACAAAATGCAAATGTATTGAGAGAAAAGTTGGGCAGAAGAGGAATCAAATGTAGCATACAAAAGAGAGGACTCTGCTGGTTTGGAGATGTGATGCGTATGAATGGCGATAGCTGTATAAAGTAATGCCGATCACTGAACGTGGATGGTATTCGTGGAAGAGGGAGATCCAGGAAGATGTGGGACGAAGTGGTGAGGACTGATCTCAGGATGTTGGACTTCACACAGGAAATTACCATGGACTGAGATGTCTGGCAATATGAGGTTCTTGAGTTCTAGAAGCATTGTGCGGCCCACCCACATTTAACAAGAAAACCTCTCACACACCCTACCACAACAAACCAAACTACAGCTCTACGTCACTTCTCTTCTTTACATTTCCATTTCATGCATTAGGCTTACCTCCCAATCCTGTCCCCTCAGCCCTGTACAACTGTATCATTGCTCTCTGCTAGCCCCTGACCTGTGTGTTCCACCCACATATCCTGTCTCACTGGTATCATTACTATCCACTAGCCCCCAACTTGTGTGTTCTACCCACACATAACAAGAAAACTTTTCACACACCCTACCTCAACAGACTAATCTAACACATCTCTCCCCCACACTTCCTCCTTCATACACTGTCCCTAGCTCTCACTCCCCAATCCTATCCTCACAGCCCTGTTTCTCAGTATTATTGCTATCTGGTAGCACCGCCTCTATATATACCCAGGTTTTCACCACTCACGTCCTACTCCCCCTCCGTACTCTCTTTCACAATATACTGCCACTTATATTATGACATTCGAACCTCAAGGGTATGCCCTGGCACTTGCCACCATCTATATCTCTCTCTTCTTTTACTCAACCATTCCGTTTATGTTCTGATCCCTGTCCCTTGTTAGTATACCCGGCACTTTGCCACCATCTCACCATCTCTATCCTGCTGTCCCCACTCTCTCTCTCCTTCTCCTGCTCTTCCCTCAGGTTGGGTAACCATGTATTTCCTTTCCTGTTTTTGTTTTCATTCCTGATCTCCCCCCCAACCGGCTGAGTAACCTTGTTCCTCCTCTGCAGCAAGCTACCTGTTTCTGCCTAACTATAACCTTTCATCCTCTGACACAAAATCACCTCCTCCAATGCCCCCTCCCCTCTCAAAAGATTTTTTTTGCCTTGCAAGGTACTTGGTGACTCTGTCAGTGCAGGTGCCACTTAAAAAGCATTCAGTCAACACTGTAAAATGGTTGGCATTTGGAAGCGCATCCAGCTGTAAAACCCTTGCCAGAAGTGACCTCGCTTGTGCTTGTGTCACGTAAAAGTCCACTCTGCTGAGTGATTGGTATTAGGAAGGGCATCCAACTGTAAAAATTCTGCCAAAACAGTCACAGAAGTCTGGTGCAGGGTTTACCTGGCTAGCTCCTGTCAAATCATCCCATCCATGCTAGCATGGAAGGCGGATGTTAAACGATGATGATGATGATGATGGTAAGCAAAAAATCGTCAAAAGTGAATAAATCTATTTAAAAATGGCTACACATTTTTTTAGATTCAGGTGCATTTTCAAATCCCCAAACAAGTTTTATATTTTTTCTGCGTGGGAATACACCTCTTCTTTCCATATATATATATATATATTTATATATGTGTGCACGTGCATGTGTGTGTGTTTATATATGCACACCTATTTTAGCCTTCTCCTCAAGCCTTTCACTGTAAAATTAAATTCCAGTTATGATGTTAAATCTCTACTAAAAATAGAAGTTATTTTCTCTAAGTCACATCACATAAGTAAACTTGATGTATTTCAGAAACTAGTTTCAAACATGACATTCCTCAACAAAAGATAGATTGATATATAAAGCTGCTTTACACACATTCTGCAATAAAAGGGTTAAGAGCTGTTTCTAAGTTCACCAAATTGCCATTACAGTTTCATCCAACAGTGGGAATTGAGCATTAATTAGAGGTCTTCTTCTTTCAGAGAAGTGAGGAAGCCATTGCATAAATAGGCAAACAGACCCGTTATGCAGTATAATGATTGTTTATTAGTAGGCACAGAGATTTCTTTAACTGGAGTTAAATGCAATGGATCAAAGTGCAATTTGTTAGGCTAATTTGATAATCCAGAATACAGATAGATTTAGCTGAAAATGTATGCTTGTTATTATTCTGTGTTATACTAGAAGTATGAATTTATATGCATTTTTATTATGTTCATCAATGATGTGACTACATATACTGATATCATCTCCATAGGTGTACATGCCTTTCAACATGTTTTTATGAATACGATGGCCTATAGTTTTGTCAGAAACACGCAACCTTTATAAAGTGAAATCAATATGTTTAAACTGGAACAATTAACCAGTGACCTTGAATATTTTAAACACTTATACCATCAGAAAGCAGCATGATACAGTGATGTGTGTGATGTAAATTGATGGTTGTAACCGTTTTTGAAGACAAGACTCTTCTAGTTGACTAAATGATCTGAGTTGATCAGCAGCTAAGTACCTAACGATGTGAATTCGTTATTAGTGTCAGAGGAGCCAACTACTGACTTGTCAACATTAATGACATGAATTAAGGTGACAAGGTGGCACAGTTGGTTGCACAACAGGCAAAATGCTGCAAAGTATTTCGTCTGTCCTTACGTTTTGAGTTCAAATTTCGCTGAGGTCAACTTTGCCGTTTTTCCTTTCAGGGATGATAAATTAAATACTGGTTGAGTTAGGAAGGGCATCCAGCTGTAGAAACTCTACCAGATTAGATTGGAGCCTGGTGCAGCCATCCGGTTTGCCAGTCCTCAGTCAAATCATCCAACCCATGCTAGCATGGAAGCGGATGTTAAACGATGATGATGATGATATATATATATATATATATGAGGTCTGGTCAATAAGTATCCAAACAGTTGCCATAGTAACGAAGCTAAAGCATACAGAGTGAAGCCGCTTGGCAAAGATTGACCTTGAACTCTGCTGTGCATGAAGAACTAAGTTTTAACGTTCCAGCTTACTTCAGCTGTTTACAGCAGTGCTTGGAAGGAAAGTGTGTAGTGTGTGATCATCACATTGACCATGACAGAGAAAGTTGTCATGGTGATACCTGCTCAGAGGCCAAAGCAAAGTTGCAGAAAGTGTATGGAGAGGGGTGTATGAGCCGCACACAAGTGTACGAGTGGTTCAGGCATTTCCAAGATGGCCGAAAAGAGTTGATATTGATGAATGTTCTGAGAGACCTATAACCAATAGAACTGAGAAAAACTTTGCAGATGTGCATGCAGCTGTAAAGGGAAATCATTGAATCACCAGCCGTGAGTTATCAAAGGATGTGCAGATTAGTTACGGCTCAGTTTAGTCCATTATCACTGAAGATTTGGGTTTGAGACATGGGTTTGCCAAGTTTGTGCTAAAATTGCTTTCAGCTGACCAAAAATATACTTGGGTTTCAGTTGCACAAAATCTCCTTGATTGTATTGAGAATGAGGAAAACTTTTTGCAAACATTGTGCAGGCCTCTGAGCAGGTATCACCAAGCTTTTGGCCAAATTTGATGCAGATTCTCTGCTCAACTTTCTCTGTCATGGTCAATGCGACAATCACACATTACACACCTTCCTTCCCAGCATTGCTGCAAACAGCCGATGTGAGCTAGAGTGTTAAAACTTAGTGCACATGCACAGCATGGTCAATTTGTGCCAAGCGGCTTCACTCTGTATGCTATAGCTACGTTACTATGGCAATGGTCCGGATACTTATTGATCAGACCACACACACACACACATGCACATTAAGAAAAAGGAGGATTTTGGATAAAATTTTATCCTAAATTCTGACTACCTCCTGATAGCGCTCTAGCTTGCCAGCTCTGGTCAAACCGTTCAACCCATGCCAGCATGGACAACAGATGTTAAATGATGATGATAAAATCTGTGCACCACTTCAAACAATCTATGCATGCATACATGATACATACATACATTTATTCATTCATTCTTTTCTTTTCTACTCTGCTAATTGTTTACATAATGCAGAACTAATGAAGTGGGTTGCAAGTTCAATTCCTTTTAGGGATGAAAACATACAACCATGTTTATTATCTTTGTTTTCTGTAATAAACTTGACTGTAATTATATATATATATATATATAAGCACCCACTACACTCTCTGAGTGGTTGGCGTTAGGAAGGGCATCCAGCTGTAGAAACTCTGCCAAATTAGATTGGAGCCTGGTGTTGCCATCCGGTTTCACCAGTCCTCAGTCAAATCGTCCAACCCCTGCTAGCATGGAAAGCGGACGTTAAACGATAATGATGATGATATATATGTGTGTGTGTGTGTGTGTGTGTGTGTGGTATGATGTCCAACACGTAGTAGTGCACTTGATCTCTTTAGAGAATAAAGATATTCTTATTAATAAGAAGCACAGGAAAAACCTGGTGAAAGCAACTTGAAAAACATCAAGAGAAAATCAATATTCCAGCCAGGAAACCCAGGGTGGCTGGATTTCATTAAGATTTTTTTGTGTGTTTGCTGTTGTTGTTGTTGTTGGTAGTAGTAGTAGTAGTAGTAGTAGTAGTAGTAGTAGTAGTAGTAGTAGTAGTAGTAGTAGTAGTAGTAGTAGTGGTGGTGGTGGTGATTATATACTTGAAGAAGAAATAATCTGAATGAGGAATTACGAAGTAAATCTAATTAGAAATAGGTCCTCCACAAAAAATGTGGTAATAGATCTGCTGAATTAAGCATGAAACTGTATATTAGAGTAAAAAAAACCAAAAAAAAAAACCCCATCAAGGACATGTCATTTCAATTATGTTCACAAAAAGAGACTCAATGAAAGAATGAAAGAAAGTCTAAATTATGTTCAGTAATATATGATGCACTGCACAATAAATATGGGAAACATTTGACATGTATATTATAAAGGTGTATTGCAAATATGTATATGTTTGTACAAGAAAATTGTAATATATTTTATATGGGAACTCGTTTATATTAACCATAAGAATTATAAGCAGTGAATGCATATTGGATAAAATTTCTATGTTGTGATGCAAGTATGTCTCAACATAACTGCTTTATATTATAAGACATATATTTATATCATATGTTGGGGGAATGCATGTTATATTGACTATTGATATTATATATTACTTTTGATAAAGGAACTGTGATCAGAGTGTAGCTGGGCAATAGATATGTCATAACAATTGCATATCAGACATAGGGAATGTATGTTATGCCAGTGTATTTATTAAATACTGGGTTTAGCTCATTTATTTTACAATGCTGTTATTTATGATGTCATGAGTATGGAAGTACATATATATGCCTGTGCCTGGAAAAGCGTTGCACATAGGCAATGCTACACTTTAAACATGATTCACCTTCAGCTTGCTAAAGGTTAAAGTAGAAGGCTAAATGTGACAAGTAGTTAGTAGAGGGAGGTAAAGAAGCAGTAGGTTTACATAATAATATAGCCTTTATTTACGTTATTTACATTGGACGGATATGTGTCCTCATCTTGTTTGTTGTTACCACAATGTTTCGGCTGATTTACTCTCCAGCCTTCATCAGGTGTCCTGGTGGAATTTTGAACCCAACACTAGGTTCTCAATCCTAAGGCATTTTTTTGCTGCTGTTGTTGTCGTTATTGTTATTATTATTATTATTATTTATTCACATTGAAGTCTAATTCTGGCTCTGTACCGATTAGATAATACTGCTTTTTATTTTAGAAATGAGGAATTCTGTACATTATTTACATTGGACGGATATGTGTCCTCATCTTGTTTGCCGTTAACACGTTTTGGCTGATTTACTCTCCAGCCTTCATCAGGTGTCCTGGTAGAATTTTGTAGAAATAAGGTATGGAATTCCTCATCTCTAAGATATAGAACAGCATAATATATACTGTATATTCCAGCATATAAGACACACTTTTTAAATCTTAATGTATGTGTTTACCTCAAAAGAAGAATGCAAAGGAAATTATAGGTGTTACATCTGAGTTTCCCTTCTCCTTGGGAAAAGTCTAAACAAAGACCAGGAACCTCTCACTCCCATCTTTTGAATAGCTGTTGATCCCGCTAAGTTCTTCTGTTTTTTGACAGGTCTTGTTTTTCATCCTGTGGGGTTTCCAATGAAAATCACCTTCCTTATGAAAGGCTTGGTAGGGTTCTTGATTTAGTTGCCAGTGGCCTGACCATGTGACATACATGCATACATGAGTGGGGGTCATGTACCTGTGAGGATGGTGAGCTGGCAGAATCATTAGCACACGGACAGAATGCTTAATGACATTTCATCCGTCTTTATGTTCTGAGTTCAAATTCTGCAGAAGTCGACTTTGCTTTACATTTTCTTTTTGGGGTCAGTGAAATAAGTTGAGCTCTGGGGGCTATGTAATTGACTAGACTCTCCCTCAAAATTTCAGGCATTGGTATTGAAAAGCATATAGGATCTAACATTAAAAAATATAAAATTAATTGAAGAAGCAATGTTCGTTTAAAATAGGGATATTTTCTTTCAATTTATAATGAATTATTTTGAACAATTAAATGGAATTAATTTTTAATTCTTTCTCAAATTTCATTTAAAAGAAATCTCAGAGGAAAACTATTTTGTTTCTATTATTTTCAAGTTAAGGTTGAAAAAAAAAAACAAAAGACATTTTGAATTATTCTCTATATACATGTACTTATAGATGGGTTAAGGACCTAAAGAAAGAAATCCCCAAAAGCAAAGAAAATATAAGAAAACAAGAAGCAATTGAATGCCTTCAATTGACAATAAATTATTTTGAACAATTACCTAGAATTATTTCTTAAAATTAACAAAAAAGAAAAAAATGACAAACCTACAGTTAGAAATACTGTAATTCTTTTCTTTTTTTCTCATTAATATCTTAAATTTCATTTCTTTTTTCGTGCATGTTTTTTTAACTAAATAGTAATTTTCAATTTTATTTTTTTTGCTTCAGATATATCAATTAATATGAAAATTCATTTTTTCTCCTAAATATGAATTTCTTATTTATTTTCTCACGTTTTCTTTTTTTTATTCTAATTTTGCAGCCTGATGATAGAGGAACAGTAAGTACATTTGAAATTTGATACTGTCATGCATGCATACATTATTAACACCAGATAAAATTTAATTTTTAAAAGTAAATTTTTTTACTAACCAATGAATATAAACTTGCGCACGTGTGTGTGTGTGTGTGTGTGTGTGTGTGTGTGTGTGTGTGTTGTTCTCCTGAAGGACCGCTGTGGATCTGCATTCTAATGTGCTATGAACACCCGCTGCAGAGGATGCAAATTACCACAATAGTGAAAAGTGCATAGGGAACAAATGGCATAAACTGCATCTTGTGTTTATCATACTTTTTTGGGGGATGGTCACCTTTTACCACTTAAACGCACACACTATCTTTTTGATGTATTATTTTCAGGTTAAGGTTGAAAAAAAAAAAATAACAGTGGGATTGAACCTGGAAGTAAGTGGTTGGGAAGCAAGCTTCTTACCATACAGCCAAGTTTAATCTTCTGTCTAATAACAGTTGATATGAATGCTGGTTGGCTGGTTTCTTGATTTCTCCACTCACACTTAGAAAGAAGCTGGCAGAGAGAATAAAATTGAGATACAGAACAAATGAATAGAAGAGAAGTAGGATGAGTGCATTAATGAGACATGGTGGAAGACAATGCTAATTCTGAAAAAAAAATACACATTTTTTAATATGAAATTTTGCAGAGTTAGGCTTTTGTTGGAATAGATTGCGATTAAGCTGATAATATTTAGAAAAGTAAAAATGTACATTCATTGCAAATTTACAAATGAGAAATTTGTTTTACTTAATTTTATTTTAAAGTAATAGGCATTTTTCTTTTGAAAATTAGTATTCATTTCATAATTCTGTGTAAGCACCAAGAAATTTGATAAAAGTTAAGTTATAATTATTGTTGTATATGAGCCATATTTCCTGATGTTACCCATGATGGCAAAAGTATACATCAAAAGTTTACCTGTCATATCACATGTAACATTCTTGTATATAGGCATACATTCATATATGTGTGTGTGTATACATATACACACACACATATACACACCTATTATACACACACATGCACATATACATATATATATATATATATATATATATATATATATATATATATATA
>NC_068997.1:9804301-9806259 GCF_001194135.2 Octopus bimaculoides
ATATATATATATATATATATATATATATATATATATATATATAAACAATATATGAGTATATGCATATATATGTACATGTATGTATATACTTTCATCTACATGTACATATAGATACATAACTGGGTACATGACGTGGCAAAAGAACAAGGACAAAATGGTAAACAAGGTGCAACAAACAAGCAGGCCACATAGAAACATCCCCTTCATATTTATAAAAAAGAAGTTTGAAAACGCCAATATATAAAAAATGAATTTTAATTTAAAATTTTGTCAGATATTTTTAACATGCTTTATTTCTTGTAAAAACGAACCTTATCAAAAATACATGTTTAAAAAAATGAAATTAAATGAAGAGTTCATAATTGTTCCTAACTGGTGTCAATAGTCCATGTGGGGGCATTTTTCGTTGGTTGTAGTAGTAGTAGTGACCGTGTCGGTAATGGTAAATGGCAGTGACCTCTGTCCGTGTCAGTAGTAGTAGTTAATTGGTTGTAGTGGTAGGGGTGGAAGTAGCACAAGCAGCAGCAGCAGCAGCTGTAGTAGTGACCGAAATATATACATACACACATATACATATATATATATATATATATATATATATATATATATATATATATACTCATATCTACACACACACACACACACACACGGTGATTGCTCTATCATCGCAGAGAATTAGTGTCTCCTTGTGCTTCTTCATTGTCAATGGCATTTCCAGCTATCCAGCCATGACCTCTCACATTACTACTCAGTCTCGTTGCAGATCTGCATGGTTTGTAGAATAGGCGACAGACAAAAATTGTAACTTCTTGTGTGCTTCCAGCTGGTTCAGCTTATACATGTTGCCACTCTTCCATTGCTATGGAACTTTCAGTAGACGGAGTCACAAAAGAGATCACTATAAAGAATCATCTGTATGTCTTTGGATTATAGAGATGATAAACAATTGTACAGCACAAGAACCACTCTCTGAGCCTTTGTGATTAGTACCTTGTGACAGACCAAAATGTGATAACTGGCAATCATGTGAATCCACAGGTTTTACATCAGAGTGTCTCTCTCCTAGAAGGATGCTGTGATAAGAGCTGGGGATCCCCCCTGTCAATGGTTTTTACTGTGCTCCATCACACCGATCAGAGGTATTTCTGTATCCCCACACTCAGATGCAATATTGTCATATGTGGCTATTTAACCTATGACTAGGACTTTCACAGGTGCTACTGCCCCAGGTCAGAGTAGATCTGAGGACAGTAGTGGCTAAGAAGTGGTTCCGAGCTCCACAATACCCTGGAATTCCCAAACTAGAGCACCCCCCACCACATGTACATGTAAATAAAAATATATTTCCTTCTTGAGCCATGTCAAGCTCATGAGGACCGGTTTCCTGGTTTCAATGGTATGTATATTCCTCATGCTGAACCGCTGGCTGAACTCTACACGGTTTTTTCAGTCTCTCTCTCTGTTTATTTTCTCTTATTCCTTTCTGCCGAAGAGCACAGGCTCAAAATGTAAAAGACTTTTTCACTTTCCCGAGCTTCAAACTAATACACCTGCTTGTTGTTCATACACCTGTCTTTGTATTTCGTTTTTCTATAAATTCCAACTCTATATTCCTCACCTGGACAGGACGCCGGTCCGTTGCAGGATTTACTCATTTTTGCCAGCTGAGTGGACTGGAGCAATGGGAAATAAAATGTTTTCCTAAAGAACACAACACATCGCCCAGTTCAGGAATTGAAACCACAATCTTACGATCATGAGTCCACCACCCTAACCATTAGGCGATACATCTCCACACATGTATTGATACATATTGGTTGGTTGGCACTCCATTGGTTACGACGACGAGGGTTCCAGTTGATCCGATCAATGGAACAGCTTGCTCGTGAAATTAACGTGCAAGTGGCTGAGCTCTCCACAGACACGTGTACCCTTAATGTAGGTCTCAGGGATATTCA
>NC_068997.1:9806269-9807390 GCF_001194135.2 Octopus bimaculoides
GCTCGTGAAATTAACGTGCAAGTGGCTGAGCTCTCCACAGACACGTGTACCCTTAATGTAGGTCTCAGGGATATTCAGCGTGGCACAGTGTGACAAGGCTGACCCTTTGAATTACAGGCACAAGAGAAACAGGAAGTATGAATGAGAGAAAGTTGTGGTGAAAGAGTACAGCAGGGTTCACCACCATCCCCTGCTGGTGCCTTGTGGAACTTTAGGTGTTTTCACTCAATAAACACTCACAACACCCAGTCTGGGAATTGAAACCGCGATCCTATGGCCGTGAGTCCGCTGCCCTAACCACTGGGCCATTGCGCCTCCACATTGATACATATAGATAGATAGAAAGATAGATAGAGTATAACAAGGAGGATTAATATAATATCTTACACTTGATGGGTCTAGCTTCAGCCATGGCTTTTGTTATTGTTGTATCGTATAAGCAGAGATCTGAAGTAATATAAAATAAAATAAAATTTTAAAAAACCCAAAAGAACCAAACAATATATATATATTTTCTGAAATCATTAAATTCTGTGTATATGTAATTAATTGATGTATTCTTCATTGTCATAGCAGTCATTGTCACCATCCTCGTAATTAAACATCGTTATCATCAAACATCGTTATCGTTGAACATCACTAATTGCTACAATTCAACGTACAGCTTTACCAATCTCATCAGTTTA
This sequence comes from Octopus bimaculoides, assembly GCF_001194135.2. Classification (NCBI taxonomy): domain Eukaryota; kingdom Metazoa; phylum Mollusca; class Cephalopoda; order Octopoda; family Octopodidae; genus Octopus; species Octopus bimaculoides. Next base: position 9,806,956 of record NC_068997.1, read on the forward strand.
TAATGGCTTTGCAATTCATAGTTAAAGCACAAAAACTCGGACACTCTATACTACACCTGGTTTGGTACTCTCTCTCTCCCCACCTCTCTCCGTCTCCACCCCACCCTTCTCCCTTCTAATTTGAAATTTACATGAATGTATATATTGATTTTAGTGCTTCAAGTACTTTTACCCTTCTTGCTTTTGACCAACTTTGCAATTAAAAAAATATACTTCGTCACCATCATCATCATCATCATCATCATCATCATCACCACAACCACCACCACTGTTTTATCATCACTATCATCATCATCGTCACCACTGCAGTAACAGTTTTTGTGATATTTTTGCTGCTTTTCAATAAAGCATATTACTCTACCTCTGGTATTCGAGTACTAATTTTTCCACCTCGTTCCACATTTATGTGCTTACTCTGGTATATACATACATACA
>NC_068997.1:9808019-9810519 GCF_001194135.2 Octopus bimaculoides
TATATATATATATATATATATATATATATATATATATATATGGACATGTGTGTGTGTCTACATATGTATGTGTTTATGTATGTGTATATTGGTAGAAAAACGTATGTGCATCAGTGTGAAAATTGCTGATAAACTGGAGCATTATTAATTAAAAGACAAAATTGAAAACAATTCTATCTTTCTCTGTTCAAGTTGCACAGGAATTCCTTTGTGAGTTTCGCTATCGGAAATGCAATGAACTCATGATTGACTTGCTGGAAATGGACAGCCAACAATACTTTTGTTCTTGAAATGTATGGTGTGTGTGTGTGTGTGTGTGTACGAGGGTGTGCTCAAACAGTTTATTTCTATGTTGTATGAGGTGGGGTGCTGGAAAGTTCCTGGCTTTAAGGGTATCGTGAAAGGCCTGGTTGGAGGCCCAACTGTCCGCGTTCTTTTATAGGGCTTAGAAAAACCGAACGACCTCTGCAATAAGTGTGTGAATCTGAGAGGGGAATATGTTGAACAAAATCATAATTAACTAATCCTCCTGTATTTTCTTTTACCAAAAGCCAGGAACTTTGGCTGAGGTCGACTTTGCCTTTCATTCTTTTGGGGTCGATAAATTAAGTACCAGTTGTGTACTGGTGTTGATCTAATTGACTGCCCCCCCCTTCCCCCAAAAGTTTCGAGCCTTGTGCCTAGAGCAGAAAAGATCATCATCATCATCATCATTATTATTTATTGTCTTTACACAGCTGTTTCCTCCCAGTGAACTAAGATAACACCCCTTATTTATTGAGCACCTTCGGGTGTATTTCAGTGGTTCCAAGCAGTGCTGTTTTCTGCAAGGGCTCCACCCTTATTGCCACTCCAATTTGTTCCATGTAATTCTCAAGACTTTTACTCACTGTTCCCACAGCTCCAACAGCTCCAACAATTAGTGGTACTACTACTACCTTTGTCAGTGACCACAACTGCTTAACCTCCCAAGCTAACCTGTCATATCTCTCGACTTTTCTTTCTTCCTAATCGCATACCTTCTTGTCAGCTGGGCATGCTATATCTATGATCTGGCATCATCTGCTTTCTTTCTCAATTAACACTCTCTCTTTTACTCGTTTACTTGTTTCAGTCATTTGACTGCGGCCATGCTGGAGCACCACCTTTGGTCGAACAACTCGACCCCAGGACTTATTCTTTGTAAGCCTAGTACTTATTCTATCGGTCTCTTTTTGCCGAACCGCTAAGTTACAGGGACGTAAACACACCAGCATCGGTTGTCAAGCGATGTTGTGGGGACAAACACAGACACACAAACACACATACATTTATATATATATATACATATATATACATATATATGATGGGCTTCTTTCAGTTTCCGTCTACCAAATCTGCTCACAAGGCTTTGGTCGGCCCGAGGCTATAGTAGAAGATACTTGCCCAAGGTGCCATGCAGTGGGACTGAACCCCGGAACCATGTGTTTGGTAAGCGAGCTACTTACTACACAGCCACTCCTGCACCTATGTCTGGTTTCCTATTCTCTTTCTCATGGTCGCAGTGGATCATAAACTCCCACAGGATCTTTGCATTATCATTTTCAATTATGCCTTTGGGTTTATGTTTGTACCACTGTTTTTCTCTGTCAAGTCCATGCTTGTTGCATCATCATCATCATCATCATCATCATCATCATCATCGTCGTCGTCGTCATCATCATCATCATTCTGTTTGTATGACACGCAGAAATGTACACACTCATTGTAAATCAACACTGCCATCCTACAACCACATTCGTTGGCAAACTTAGCGATTCTTTTATTTTTGAATATAATTAGCTTCAAGCTAAAACCTCAAACTGAAAAAAGCCAGGCCTTCTGCACCTGGTGCTTTGACGCCTACCATATTAACCATCAATTATTTTGAAAGTTTCATGTGTTTGCATATCATCTCAACTGTTTAGCATAATTGACAGTTTCCGACTACCTTCTCCTCATCTTCTCTCTGTTCTTCTTCACCTTTTCTTTCTCTTCTTTCCCCATCTCTCATGTTCTAGGTGTTTGCGTGATTTTCAATCTGGTGACCCAGCTCAAATTTTTTTTTTTTTTTTACCTTCTTTGTTTTTCAATTAAATCTGAGTCACTTATTAGGGTCGTATCTTTCATCTGTTACTTGTTGTTGCAGTCATTGGATTGCGGCTATGCTAGAGCACTGTCTTAATGGGTTTAGTGTTTTTTTAATTTATTTATTTTTTTTTGTTTTGATGGTTTGGTATTTTGTTCTATCATTTTCTTTTTGCTGAATTGTTGAGTTACGGGGAACATAACCGAACCAACTCCAGTTGACAAACACAAACACCAAAAAAACAAACAGAACAAGATGCACACACTTACATACAGACACATACACACATGCACAAAGACACACACATGCACACACACACATGATGGGCTTCTTTCAATTTCCGTCTACCAAATCCACTCACGAGGTTTTTGTTGGCCTGAGGCTAAAGTAGAA
>NC_068997.1:9815519-9822213 GCF_001194135.2 Octopus bimaculoides
TGTGTATGTGTGTGTGTGTGTGTGTGTGTGTGTGTGTGTGTGTGTGCTTGCATACCCATGTTTATTTTTAGGAAAGGAAAGGGGGGGAAAAAAAGATGTGTGCACATGAGGATCTCAAGATCAAATTGGATTTTTTTTTTTAATTGAAAGAAATTTGAGTAATGGTTACTTGCATAGATGCGCACATACTTTGCAAAGAAAGATAAAATGTGCGCACAATGCAAATATCTCTGCACATGCACAGCAAAAACTTAGAGGAAACATTTGCTCTCCATCCATTCACCTCTTCACCCTTTCTATGCAGTGATCCAACCAAACACTCCTTCATCTTGTCACCTCCCCACACACACACATGCTCTTCCATCTACCCATCCTTCTGTACAGCCATCATGCCATCTATCCCTCTCCCCTTTCTCCCTCTCTATATCCCTCCAGTCCTTCATCTTTCCATACATTCATCTATTCCTTCATCTCTATACATCCCTCAATGCCTTTATCCCTCTTTGCATCCATCCATCCAGCCAGCCATCCATCCCTTCTAAAAACTTCTCTCCATTCTTACATTCCCCTATACGTCCAACCTTCCATATATCCTTCTACACACCCCTTCATTTATTCCTCTATACATTCCTCCCTCCCTCCCTCCATCTATCCTGTTTATCCACCCTTGTACATCCATTCAACCATCCTTTCATCCTTTTAAACGTACCTTCATCTCTCCATCTTTCTGGATTCCATCCCTCAATACATCTGTTCAGCCAATTGTCCATCTCTCAATACATTCCTCTAACCAACCCTATGTATTTCTTTGGCATAAACATAGATGTAAGGTTGTCTTCCAACACTTACCTCAGTTCTAAATATCTTACAGACAGTCCCATAAGCTTTATTTCATTGGATGGGGAGTATTTCTCTCCACATGTCAGATAAGGCCTCTTCCAGTTGCTGCTCTAAGGGAAACTGAGAGTACCTCAGATATATTTTGTTTTCCACATAAATACACCTCTCCCTCTTTGTTAATTCGTAGCTGTGTTCATTAGATTAGGGGTTTTCAAACTGTGGTCTGCGGACCACAGGGGGTCCGCAAGGACAAGATAGGGGGTCCGTGGACAGCAAGTACTTTTTATGGGCAATTTGATTTTGTATATGTTTTTTAATCGAAATATTTTAATTGACAATAAACCTATTTGTTAAATACTGTTAAATAAATAAATGTAAAAATATATGTTATTTTAAGCAAATATTTATGTATAAATTTCATAAGCATTTATAAGGGGGTCCCTAAGGTAAAGCCTGAAATATAAAGGGGTCCGCAAGTCAAAAAGTTTGAAAACCCCTGCATTAGACAATTCTACCTGACTGCTTGTTTTTGCATAAGTTTGGTCATGTCTAGTTTCTCCATTGGACTAGCGATGCCAACAAAACAGAAATATTTCTGTTCACATGTTTATCTCGTGTGTGGGTATGCATGCAAATGTTCTTGTTATAACTAATGATTTGGTTTATATGCTGCATTTCAGTTTTAGTAATGTCTAAAGGGTTTTAGTCAAAGAAATCAACCCCGGGACTTAGTCTTTGTAGGCCTAGTACTTATTCTATCAGTCGCTTTTGCTGAACTTCTAAGTTACAGAGATGTAAACACGCCAATACTGGTTGTCAATCAATGGTGGGTGGACAAACATACACACACACATGACAGGCTTCTCTCAGTTTCCGTCTACCAAATCCACTCACGAGGCTTTGGTTGGCCCAGGGCTATAGTAGAAGACACTTGCCCAAGGTGTCATGCAGTGGGACTGAACCCAGAACCATGTGGTTGGGAAGCCAGCTTCTTACCACACAGCCACACAACATCCTAAGTGTTACAGAGAATGGTAACGTTTATTGAATAGGAGCCATATTGAAATGAGGGGAGATAAATCTTGTTGAACACTGATTAATGAAGCTAAGTAAGAGAAAGAGCTGCAAATTAAAATTAAAATGAGAGATTTATTATTGTTTTAATGAGCTGTCATGCAAATTCTGCATAAATTAAATTTAGAAATAGGTGATATAGTTAAGTGGAGGTGGGGTATGGGAGAGGGATAGGCTGATCTTATAACAGGTGTAGTGTCAAATCAAGATAGAGTGTGTAAGAGTCATAGGAAGTGGTAGAGTATGTAAGAGTCACAGAGATAGAGTATGTAAGAGTCACAGAGAGTGATAGAGTATGTAAGAGTCACAGAGAGTATGTGTAGGTAAATTACGAGTCAGTGATGAGTTGTTTTATGGGATCTAATTTTGGACATCCAGTCTCTGGGTGGTACGCATAAAAGTAGTCAAAGTTAGTTGCTTGATCTGCTAGAAATAGCGACCAAATCTTTGTCGAATCACATTGTATGGTCTTAAAAATAAGACTGGACATAATATGATCCTAAGGTGCACTATATTTCAGGGGGAAAAATAAAATGTGATGCTGATGACTGGGATACTTCTGATTATAGGACCACCTGATCATGGCTGACCTGGGATTAAACAACAACTACAACAACAGCAACAAGTGGCTTTGTGACCTGTGAATAGAAATCAATATTCTGTCATAATAATGTGACAATCGGTAAAGTGGTTGGCTTCAGTCCAAGACAATCCAAGAGATTGTATTTTCCATTGGCTTCTCGTGATAGCTATAAATCAATCAATCTCTCTCTTTTACTCTCTTGCTCCCTCCACCTTCTCCCCCCCCCCCTCTCTCATTGTCTCATCTGTAATCAATATGTCATTCTTATCCATTATCAATCACAATATCTGAAATTATTTAATTTATTTTTTTACTTCTTATATCTGAGCCATCAATTTAGACCATTGATGCAACTCTCTGGTGAGACATTTCATAAACTGATAGAGCACGTCTCCCTCATTCCACGTGTTTTTCTCTATCACACTCTCTCACTCGCATCCTCTCCATCTTTCTCTCTATGAGTACTTTGTATAATTCTTTGCTAAGTACATTACATTGTCTATAATAGGATACAAACTCACTATATACTATTGTTGTTGCTTAATTTTCTAAACTAATTGAGACAAAAACTCAACAAAAAGCAAACATGGTGATGAAATGACCAAATTGATAAAGTATTGTGTTATCTGTTCATAGGTTCTGAGTTCAAACCAGCTGGAACCATTTTATTGTGTTTCTGGGTAGAACATCTCCTCTTTCATTGCTGTAGTCCATCTAAAGATGAAATCATCTGTGTGAATAAATATCAGATCATTCATGGGAATATGTATCAGATCATCTGAGGTCTGTGGTACCCTGGCATGCTATCCAGAAGCAGATTTCCCTTTCACTGTCTTGATACAATGAAACCAGAGCTGAGCACTGAGCCTTGTAAGCTCATCTGTGGTTTATTACGATATTTCACAAACATAGTTTTCAAAAGTTTAGAACACTATAATTAAGTTACAGTTTTCTGGGTCGTCTGAATCACCAATCAATCATGCTACAGCTATGATGCTTGTAGGAATCTATATATGATCTGCTATAGTATTGTCTGTTAAATCATTCAAACTAATCCACTTTTGTTTGGTTATTCAGAACCATTTTAGTTTTCAAATTGAGCTATAGCTGTCTGGCTAGTTCAAATCTTCAGAATGCTCCAAATTCTGGATTATTTTTCCATTTTTTTTTTTACTTAATTTTTAAGAGCAGCTAGGTTCATTTTTGGTATTCTCGTTTGTGAGAGCAGTTGAGTTTATTTCAGATATTCTCATTTTAAAAATCATCTCTGGCTAATCATTGAGAGGACATTGGTGTTGCCTTGGTGGAGGTTTGCGCTCTCTGAGTGCTCTTGTTATTATTGTTATTTGATGAAAACTCTCAGCTTATTTTGCTGGGTATGATGGAAAGTGCCAACTGCCCACAGCCAGCTACGAAAGGTGACACTTGTTTACTAATCATTGCTTCAAGAATCAAGTGACGAATTCTTGCAGTTCCAAGCAATGCTGATTTTTGTAGGTGTTCTATCTTTACATTTGTATCAATCTTTTTAAGCCATCTTACTTCCAAGTGCGCCAATTACTATTGGTATCATGTCTACTCCCCTCATTGACCACAATCTTCATATTTCCCACTTCAAATCGTCGTAGTTGCTGTTGTTGTTGTTGTCGTCGTCGTAGTCTTCTTCTTCTTCTTCTTCTCCTTCTCCTCCAGTTTTGTTGTAACTCCTGGAGTCTTGCATGCATAGGTGTTTGCTGCCTGCAGCCCATGGCACCATGCTATCAAATACTTTCCTTGATCATTCTGGCCATGCCAAGGAAGTTAATGTTGTGCAACAGTTCTACTGGGCACTCTATTCCGATTTCCTTAATATTCCACTTGATGCCTTCTGACACTCTCCCCAAAGACCCAACAACAACTGGCACTGTCTTCACCTCCTTCATTTCCCATAGCTGGGCAATTTCATACTTCACAGGATTGTATGTATCATCATCATCATATATATATCTGTATTTTCGCTTTCATTCTTGACTGTTTGTGTGTTCACACACACACACACACACACTCAAGGAATTAATAAGAATATATCTCAGAGAAAGAAATTTCAGCTTTATGTTTTGGCTTTGTTTCGTATGGTGGTGGTGGTGGTGGTGGTGGTGGTGGTAGCAGTAATAGTTGTGGTCATTGCAGTAAGGCCAGTAGTAGTGGTAGTGAGCAGTGTGATGGACAGTAGTTATAACAGTAGCAGCAGCAGCAGCAACAGGAGTGTGGGGGTAATAATTTATCATTTTTAAACATCAAAATCTGATATCTTTATTGTGCTGCAGCTACTACTACTACTACTACTACTACTGTTGCTGCTGCTGCTGCTACTACTACTACTACTACCACCACCACCACCACCACTACTACTACCACCACCAGCACTGCTCTGTTGGAATTAGTCATTGTTATGCAATGACAGAAATACATTACAGGTAGAGTTAAACAATTTTCTTTATTGTTTTTTAACTTGGTATCGATTAATTGATTGTGTGTCCTGCCTGTCAGCAATGATGAAAGGTGGTGGTGGTGGTGGTTGTCATACCATTTGCAGCGGTAGTATTGAGAATCATGATGGTGGTGGTGGTGGTGGTGGTCAAGCTAGCGTTGTGATGTACAATGCTGTGAAATGTAGTTTTGGGGGTAGGGTTGGTGTTGAGATAATGTTGGTGATGGTGCTGATAGTAGTGGTATGGTTGGTAGTGGTGGTGGTGGTGGAGTAGTATTGAAAGAAGTGAAAAATTAGTATTGGTGCTGGCCAGAGTGGTAGTGGTGGTGGTGGTGGTGGTGGTGTTGCAGAGTTGAAGGTCAATCATTTACTCGAGACTGTCGTGAGGCCATGATGTTCTTGAGAATATGTCTTGTTGAGACTTAAAACTTTGTTGGTCTTTCAGAGCTTGTGTTTCAGTTTTAAATATTCATATGCATATTATATACATGTGTGTGTGTGTGTGTGTGTGTGTGTGAATTTTTTGAGGCTTGATTAGAGGGAGAAAAAAAGCAAGAAAGAATTCTTTCTTTCTCTTTTTTTTTCCTCCTTCTAAGCAAGCCTCCAAAAATTCACCACACAGTCCATGTTGTAATGCGATTGCTATCCAGCTGCAAAAAAGCATGCTAATGCAAACACTGAGCTCAATGCAGTTCTTGGATACATCAGATCTTGCCAAACCATCCAAGCCAAGCCAGCATGGAACAAGGCCATTACATGATATTATATATATATATATTAGTAAATTAATGAATAATGAAGCTGGAGAGCTTCTTACATTGTGAGAGCAAAAGTTTAGTAACCTTTATAGATTTCAGGCACAAAGGCCCATTATCAGAAGTGAATGGCTTGAAGAAATGCAAGTTTATGTAGATTTTGCCATGTTGATTGCTATATGGGATGGTCTGAGTGGTTAAGTTGTTCACTTGCAATCATGAGGTCCTATGTTCAATCCCACTGTAGGGTGCTTTGTTTAAGTACCCTTTATGATAGCTTCAGGTTGATGTAAGTCTTGTGAGTGAAAGTGAGTAGACAGACACCTGAGAAGCCCATTAGATGACCTGCATTTGAAATTCAAAATACTAACCTTGTCTCAAACTTTGTGTGTGTACAGGTGTGTGTCTTGACAAGAAGTACCATGATCATACAGGTGTTGTCTCTTGGTTTCAGTCTTTAGAGAAAAAGTGTTTGGCCATGGAGAAATATTACCTTCTTTGGAAACAAGGTTGGTGACAAGAAAAGCATCCAGCTATAGAAAATCTGTCTCAACCAATCCTATCTCATCCATCCGAGCATGGACAATAAAATGAGGATTCTAATGATGATGCCCTTTCGTTTTTATCATCTCAGAAGCTATTGTGACCCAGGTGCCTAGATTTTTGTGCTGATCTGATGCATTTTGTTTGATAAATGTGTTGGTGTGAAACTCTGGGTTTTCCAAATCATTGTAACTCTTCATTTCATAAAAAAGAATGTGTGTTTCCTCCTTGTCGTCCTCCTCCTCATCATCATCTTTTTATGCTTGTTATCTATGGTGTGAATGTGTGTGTGTGCATGTGTGGGGAGGGAGGTAGGGTATATATGTGTATCTGTGTATCTTTGTGTATCATACATGCACACACACACACACACACACACATATATATATATATATATATATATATATATATATATATATATATATATAT
>NC_068997.1:9822739-9823175 GCF_001194135.2 Octopus bimaculoides
ACAACCACTTTATTTGCCAATGTCAATTAGATTTAACATCGTGTGTGTGTGTGTGTGTGTGTGTGTGTGTGTGATAGGATGTTTAATTTAATTTTTTTTTATTTGAGATGGGCGGTGGATAGTCGGATCACAAAAGCAGCAAACAAAAATACCTTTTGATATTTTATTGCAACACTTTATGGTTTTGTTCTGAGTTCAAATCCCGCCCAGGTCGACTTTATTCTTCATCCTTCTGTTGTTGATAGTGTTAGTAGTGATTAAAATAGTGGAGGAGTTAACATAATCAAGCTATACCCTTAAAAGTGGTGCCCCAGGAAGGCCATGTTTTAATTACTGAAAAGAATAGAAGAATAAGAGAATGGTATTTCTGAACATTCTGATGCAGTAATTTCATTGTATTTCTCTTTCTTTTCTTTTCTTTTCTTTTTTTTTTTTT
>NC_068997.1:9823185-9823503 GCF_001194135.2 Octopus bimaculoides
GATTTAATACACACACACACACACACACATGCATGCACACACAGAGTTCAGCCTTAAATCAATTTTCTTAGCTAAGTCCAGAATCACTGAGATTTCATTGGTCACAGCTGTTACTATGTACATTTCTCTTTTACACACAACCACTTTATTTGCCAATGTCAATTAGATTTAACATCGTGTGTGTGTGTGTGTGTGTGTGTGTGTGTGTGATAGGATGTTTAATTTAATTTTTTTTTATTTGAGATGGGCGGTGGATAGTCGGATCACAAAAGCAGCAAACAAAAATACCTTTTGATATTTTATTGCAACACTTTATGG
>NC_068997.1:9823997-9825245 GCF_001194135.2 Octopus bimaculoides
ATGCAGAGAGTAACGAGAGACAGTAGTGTGGCCAGAAGGGGGTGGTCTTTTCCCCATCGACAACACATTTATGGAGATGGCATCTTGGGTCTGTTACATAAGTCTGTATAGTTTTAGAAGCAGGTGTTGGTGGGGTGAATAGCAAAGGCTACCGTTACGTTCTGAGTTCAAATTCTGCCGAGGTCGACTTTGCCTTTCATCCTTTCGGGGTCGATAAATAAAGGACCAGTTACGCACTGGGGTCGATGTAATCGACTTAATCCCTTTGTCTGTCCTTGTTTGTCCCTTCTATGTTTAGCCCCTTGAGGGCAATAAAGAAATAAGAAACCGATAGAGGAGTAGAGCGAGAGATGTGAGAGACAGAAAGAGACAGTGAGACAGTGAGAGAGAGAGAGAGAGAGAGAGAGAGAGAGAGAGAGAGAGAGAGAGAGAGAGAGAGAGAGAGAGAGAGAGAGAGAGTGAGTGAGCAAGAGAGAGAGAGAGTCTGTGCTATCAGATTAAAGGTCTTGTATTATTTTGTTCCAGCCATTTTGTGGAAATAGGAATAAAGCTGTCAGCTCCAAATGCTTACAGCAGAATGATTTTTGGTAAACGCATCAGGTGGTGTTATTAAGCTGAATGACATGTTGGAAATTTGTTACTTGCCCCTTCCAGAAATACATTGTGGTGGTCATATCATTATATGAAATCATTGTTTTAATCGTTTATATGCAATAGAATCAGCATTAAATCAAAAATTGCTTTTTATGTATTATGCTCAATGTATATACATCATTGAAAGGCAAATATACTGTGGTATTTGTCCAGAAATAACATCTCTTATGCATGTACTGTGTTTAAAGACACAATGTATATCATAGACAGACAGAAATTGTTCCAGCAGTGGCTGGTGTGAATGCCAGATGCATATCATCTTTGTAGGGCCTTGTCAAACGCATCTGTCATCTCCCCCTGATATTGTTTTAGTCTTTTACTTGCCTCAATTATTTGATTGTGGCCATGTTGGAGCACTGCCTTAAAGGATTTTAGTTGCAGAAATCAACTCCAGGACTTATTCTTTGTAAGCCTAGTACTTATTCTATTGGCCTCTAATTCACAGGGACATAAACACACCAACATTGGTTGCCAAGTAATTGTGAGGGGACAAACACAGACACAAAGACACACGCATAAATATATATATATATATATATTTAAACACATATACATACACACATACATACATATAAATATATATATATATATATA
>NC_068997.1:9825623-9828037 GCF_001194135.2 Octopus bimaculoides
TTTTACCTTTGCTTTTTCCTTTCCATTAAAAACAAACATCATGTTTAATTTTTTGTGCTTGATTGACTTTTATTTTTATATATTTTTGTATCTTTGAAAGTTAGACTATTGATGGGTCATTAATTTCTATATCTCTGTTGCTTTCTGTATATATCTGCTTATCTATCTTTACACACACACATGCACGCGCACACACACACACACACACACACACACACACATGCACATTTATGAATTTGTCTGTGTTTGAAGACATGTAGCTTAATGGTTAAGGTGTTGCACTCATGATTGTAAGATTGTGGTTTCAATTCCTGGAAGCAGGCAATACATTGTGTTCTTGATACTCCAGTCCATCCAGCTGGCAAAAGTGAATAATCCTTGATGGATTAACATCCCATCCAGTGAAGAATATATATGCCGCATAATCCAGGGAACTAGACTTATGAGCCTACATCTTGGGAAGTGTGTTTATATTTGTGTTTGTCTTCCATCAAGGCTGACAAACAGTGTCAATGTGTTTATGTCCCCATAGCTTAGCAGTTCAGTAAGAGAGACCAATAGAATAAGTGCCAGGCTCTAAAAAAGAAATGTACTGGGGTTGATTCATTCAACTAAAAATTCTTCAAGTGGTACTCCAGCATGGCCACAATCAAATGTCTGTACTAAAGATACCTATGGTATCACGTTGTAAATTAAGTCTACTACTCAAAATTTGATTTTGTTAACAGATAGTGAAAGAAGTCCATCATATAGTTATACATGTGTATGCATGTGTGTGTGTGTGTGTGTGTGGGTGTGTATCTATATACCTGGTGCCTATTGTACCAGGTTGTGAATTAAGTCTATCACTCAAAATTTGATTCCTATTTTGACAAGTCTTATGAGAAATTTAGTGTAGTTGAGTATGAAACTTTTATAGTTTCCCTGTTAAAAATGTTGTCATATTTGTGGCTGGAGGGAAGTGTCTTGGTAGGCAGTTTAAAGAATATTTTGGCTATAGGTGCAGGAACCTTTTTAAGTTAGAAGGTAGATTAAACCAAGTGATATATTTTCTTTTATTTTTGGTTTTCATGTGAATTTGTAGTTGTCAGTATTGTTTTTGTTTAATTACTTCAGAATATTTTTGTGAAATTCCATTGCTTGGTATTAATTTGATTCTTAACAGTTAAAATAATTTCTCTGTGATATGTGAAGCCAAAGAATTATAGGTATACTGTGTAATGAGAACAAAATAATTTTATGTTAAGTAAAGCACATCTACATAATAAATAAAAAACACTTCATAATCAATTTTTGTATGTAAAAATATATACACAATTAGGGGTTTAATCAAATGTAAATATGTGAATATTTATATAAATGAATTAATTATTGAATGAATGATATGCAGTAAGTAGACACCAAATTAAATCAATAATTAATTAGTGAAAGATACATTTGCAAGTGGTCTCATACTCATGTGCAAACACTTTGTGAATGTTTATGTATATTTTCCATAACAGTGATGCTCCAGCTTGGCTACAAAACTGGTTGGAACTAGCATAGAAAAAGAAATCATCATCATCATTATCACCATCCCCATCATCATCATCATTTAGCATCTGTTTTTGTAGCTAAGTGAAATCGTAGTTGTAGCTGGTACCAGTGATTCATAGCTAAATGGTTAAGACATTTGATTCCAAACCATGTGATTTCCGGTTCAGTCCCACTTCATAATACCTTATTCAAGAAGTGCCTCATAAGTATAGCCCCAGGCTGACCAAAGCCTTGTGTGTAGATTTGGTAGACAGAAACTAAACGACAACCAATGTGTGCATATATGTATGTGTATGTGTGTTTGCGTATGGGTGTGATATCTCTATGCATGCATACATGTCTCTTTCTTTTGTCATTGCATGATAGTTGTAAAGGAATGTCACCATCTTACAAGCGGTGTTGTTCATTTTTAATCTTCCTTTGAACATACACAACACACATACATACTTAATAATTGCTGATATCAATATTGATTGGTTGTTTGGTTGATTCTCCAGTCTCACTTTACATCACATTGTATGTGAACGAGAGTAAAAGAGCTACAGAGAGATGCTCTCCACCCGCTGCTATCTCCTTGCTCCCCATCCGCTGCTAACTCCTTGCTCTCCACCTGCTACTGCCTTGCTCTCCACCCGCTGCTATCTCCTTGCTCTTCATCCGCTGCTAACTCCTTGCTCTCCACCTGCAACCTCCTTTTTTATTTTATTTTATTTTATTTTATTTTTTATTTCATTTTATTTTATTTATTTTATTTTATTTATTTAATTTTTTTATTTTATTTATTTATTATTTTTTAAAAAATTTTATTTTGTTTTGTTTTTGTTTTTTAATTTAAATTAATTTTATTTTATTTATTTATTCTTTTTTTAAAATTTTAT
>NC_068997.1:9828745-9829226 GCF_001194135.2 Octopus bimaculoides
AGGGCTCCCCACATGTGCCGCTAACGGAATATAACGGAAAATAACGGAAGCAAACGGAATGTAACGGAAACTAACGGAAACAAACGGAAACTAACGGAAATTACCGGAAACTAACGGAAGGAACGGAAACTAACGGAAAGCAACGGAAAATAACGGAAAGTAACGGAAAGTATCGGAAAGTAACGGAAACTAACGGAAAGTAACGGAAAGTATCGAAAAGTAAGGGAAACTAACGGAAACCAACGGAAACAAACGGAAACTAACGGAAATTACAGGAAACTAACGGAAAGGAACGGAAACTAACGGAAAATACCGGAAACTAAGGGAAAGGAACGGAAACTAACGGAAACTGACGGAAAATAACGGAAAGTATCGGAAAGTAACGGAAACTAACGGAAAGTAACGGAAATTACCGGTTTGGACCGGTTCGGACCGGTTTGGACCGGTTCGGACCGACCGGTCTTGACCAGTCCGGTCTTGA
>NC_068997.1:9829326-9830872 GCF_001194135.2 Octopus bimaculoides
TGACCAGTCCGGTCTTGACCGTCCGGTCTTGACCAGTCCGGTCTTGACCAAACATTGGTATAACCCTCCATGGATTTTCTTTAATCTTCCAGATATACCACGATATATTCAGCCAGGTAGAGACCTAAGTAATAAGCATAATGTACATCCTGACATGTATTTGACTAATCATATTTATTTCTTTATTGCCGACAGGGTGGGGGGTGGGGTAAACATAGCAGGGACAAACAGGGACAGACAAAGGGATTAAGTTGATTACATCGAGCCCCAGTGCATAACTGGTACTTATTTAATCAACCCCGAAAGGATGGAAGGCAAAGTCAGCCTTGACAGAATTTGAACTCGGAATGTAACGGCAGATGAAATACCGCTAAGTGTTTCACCTGGCGTGCTAACAATTCTACCAGCTTGCTACCTTAATCATATTGATCAATCATATGGGTGCTTTGTTGCAGGTTGGGCATATTGTACTCCCTCCACTGTTTAATCTGTCTGTTGTTGATCAGCTGTGATCATTTATGTAATTAGTCAAATCTCCAGATGTGTTTTACAAATTTATTTTTTCATATAGGACAATGCGTTGTTCAATCACTTGTACATCTAACTCATTAAATTAGCATGTCCAGTGTCTTAATGGTTCTGCCAGCTCATTGCCATAATAATGATGGTGATGACTATGATGATGACGAGGACGATGACAATTGCTCATAGGAACTGCCCATATCCTATCTAAAATACTGTCTATGTAATCTCAAATTTTAATACAAACACGTAATTTTCTTATGGTTTCTTAAACATTCTCTAGAACAACACTATGTACAAAACCAAATATATGGCACCCTAGGCATAACACCAACATGAACTTCTAACTTCTCTCTTGAGGTCTTTGGGTGAGACTTGGAGTCAACTTGTACAAATGTAAAGCAAAAGTCAAACATAAAATGATAATAATAATAATAATACTATGTACATAAGGCTTTGGTTGGCCTGAGGCTATAGTAGAAAACACTTGACCAAGGTGTCATGCAGTGGGATGAACCTGGAATCATGTGGTTGGGAAGCAAGCTTCTTACCACATGGCCACACCTGTGCCTTGTTGAACCGATTTAACAGAGCACGACCGTTACACTCCAAATGTCTCCATAAAGATTTAAATCGCACAAAGCTTCTCACTTACTGTCTCATCAGAGTTACTCTTTACAATCAGCATGTTTCGAATTTTTATTCACCACTCAATCCTAGTTTAAACAACAATGAATTTAATTTAATTATTGAAGTTTAAATGTAATAGATTTAACTCTTAACAGAGTCTGTTGTTTCAACTTGTTAACACAGACTCATTCTTATCCACGGCTGTCTTTCTTTCCGCCTTTTGTCATTATCTTCATTGTCATCACCACTGCCACCGCAACCACCACCACCACCACTACCACCACCACCACTACCACCACGATCATCATCATCACCACCACCACCACTACCACCACCACCACCACCACTACCACCACCACCACTACCACCATCATCATTACCACCACCACCTCCA
>NC_068997.1:9833601-9837663 GCF_001194135.2 Octopus bimaculoides
TTTCTCCAATCCTTAAATTTTTAAATATATATATATATATATATATATATATATATATATATATACACACACACACACACACAGCAGGCTTCTTTCAGTTTCCATCTACCAAATCCACTCATAAGGCTTTGGTCAGCTTAAGGCTATAATAGAAGATATTTGTTCAAGATGCCACACGGTGGAACTGAACCTGGAACCAGGTGGTTGGGAACCAAACTTCTTACCACACAGCCTCACCTGCACCTTAGTTTCATTATTTTTTAAATTTCAAAATATTCTGCGAAATACATATTTTACTGGCATGCATTGAGAGTTGGGACCCAACTAGAGATATGTTTAATACCTGTTTAATACCAGTTAAATACCAGTTAATAGCAACACAGCTTAGGGAATTTTTTCTTACCTCAACAAGTGGAAAAAGAAGTTTCTGAATCCACTTACCAAATATGTGACCTACTTTCCCCTCACTTTGTCTATACATGCTAAGCCTAACAGATTTTTTTTTCCTTTCTGTATGTGTTCATTCAAATGGATTCTAGTGATACATGACTGATATTGAAAGATTTTACAGCTGAGACAGTGTAAGCTTTCTATCAAGCATTGATCATAACAACTATATGTATTCAACTGGTTTGTTTCTGTCTCCATTCTCATTTAAAAGACTCTTACTTAACCCCTTAGCATTCAGATTATTTTGTTAACTGTAATACATATTTATTTTCATTGTTTTGAATTAATCATGCATTATCTCATAGATTTGAGATTTCAATGATGTGACTGTTTGCTTTTGGAATGACACTGTAGTGTAGGTGTGAGAGAGGCTGGATCTGCCTGGTTTGAACATACAACACGAGGAGGATTTGGGCCCGATATGGTTGGCTTAAATGCTAAAGGGTTAATAGAACTGTGTATATACCATAGTTGAAGGCATGTGGCCTTGTGATTAGAGTGTCATACTCATAATCGTAAAACCATGGTTTCACTTCCTGGACTCAGTGGGGTTTTGTGGTTTTGATACAAAAACCCCACTCCATTTCATATTGCTCCAGTCCACTCAACGGGAAGTTAACTCTGCAATGGACTAGCATCCTGTTCATGGGGAGTGTTGTAATCTCAGTTACTTATATGCTATGGAAAATGGTTGCAACACCAGTCTTATGACTCCTACATACCATGATATTCTTCTCTCTCTGTCTCTCCTCTGTCTCTCTCCTCACTTTCTTCTCTCCCCCTCTAACCCCTCTCATTGGATCAGGGTCAATAAATATAATACCAGTTCAATACTATGGTTGACTCTTCTCTCTCTCCCCTTCTCTCTCTCCCCTTCTCTCTCTCTCTCTCTCTCTCTCTCTCGCTTATCCATCTTCTTTCCTTAATTCATGTTTAAATATTTATGTTATTTAATACATACCATTCAATTTAATAAGATGCTAATCAATCGAAAGATTATTTTGCCTTGAAGAAACTATTCTTAACGTAATTCTAAACGTACCAACCTCTTTGAGAAAACAGTAGAAATTACACAGCATCTTGTAGTATTATGAAGTCTTTCTCTCAAAGTAACACCTCCTTTGTCATTCCTCATTTAAAATTCTTTACCATTGTTTCCTATTTGATATCATTCACATCCAAAGCGTGTATCACACTCTGCTAAATATCATTTAAAATCCACAAGCTTCCGCTGTTTGTATTATTTTTGGATAATGATTAAAGGGGACTTTTTGAAATTACCATTCCATTACCTGAATTAGTCTGCTGCAGGCACTACTACTTAATGAGTTTACTTTCAGACTTTCTGTGCAAAGAAAGATAGAACAGCTTTTGAAGTCTGAAGTCACACATTTTCTGATAACCTTTACATTAACTCTAGATGCTAGCAAGTTGAATTATTTGCTAGGGAGGGTTGGTTTAGCTGTCAAAAGTGGCTTGAAGCCTAAGACGTTTTAATCTTTTTCTTTCTCTCTCTCTCTCTCTCTCTCTCTCTATTTATTTTTATCATTCAATGAAGTGTATATTTATGAAGGATTTTAATTGGCAACTGGCTAAACTAATTTCCACAGAGTCGCAACCTTCAGGAATCTGCAAAGCTCATATGTCTAATGACTTTCTAGTTCTGTCAGGTTGACAAAATCCTATTAAAAAACTAATTTATAGTCTTTTCATGTTTATTGATATCTGGGGAAGTTAATTAGAAAGAAACGAATGTATTACCTTATATAGTTGTGTAAACATTCAATCTTTATTTATTTATTATTATTATTATTATTATTATTATTATTATTATTATTATTATTATCATTATTATTATTATTATTGTTGTTGTTATTATTATTATTATTATTATTATTATTATTATTATTATTATTATTATTATTATTATTATTATTATTTATTCATTATTATTATTATCTTTTTTTTTTTGAAGATGAAGTTAATGAGTTAGTTTATAAATGTATAATATTTTCAGGAGAATGAAATCTTTACATAACAGCAAGAAGATTTTCAAACAGAGAAGAGATAATTGGCAAAAAAGAAGAAAAAAAAGGGGGGGGGGTTTAAAAAAAAATGAAAAAATGTAATTTGCTTTTGTTTGCATGTTTCTGTTGTTGTTGTTATTGTTTATATCCCTTCACTTATTTCTAATTCCCTTTAGCAGGTGCATAAATATTTCTTAACTACATATAATTTGTTTGTGTATAATTTTCAATACACTGCAATGAAAATATATCATTTATGTCTTTGTGTATAAGGCTGTGTCATAAGAATTATTATTTTTCTTTATGTTTTGACTATTTAGGAGTGATATTAAACACTTGCTTACATGCATATATGCATACACATGTATACACACATATATACACATACGCACAAACGCACATGCATGCATGCATGCATTGCTGGGTAGAGACACAGGGCAAGCACTTACACACACATAAATAGACACAAACATGCGTAAATATAACTATTTTTGATTTTACTTGGTATTCAAAGTACATCCATTATCAATGTTTTAAAAATATTTTAATAACTTCTTTCATATAAAGATAATGCTTCAAATTTATAGGGGGTGAGTGGGTGGGGGTTCAGTATGGAGATTAGATGGTGTTCATGCACAATTCCCAAATAAATTAATGTCGTGAACGAAGTGAAGTCGTTACATCTGGGAATTAAAACTCAGTCAAGAGACAGTCTTGGCACTTCTACATTGTTCATTACGCGCACGCACACACACACACACACACACACACACACACACACAGTTTCTTTCCTTTTGTTCTATTGTAGCTGTTGATGTGAAGCATCAGATCTTTGAACCTTGTTAATATCAACCCCCACTGGGACTACTTATATTTTAGTGTTCATATTTAAATAGATATATCAATCAAAATCTCATTCCAACATCCTCCTCCCCCTCCTCCTCCTCCTCCTCATCATTTAATGCCTGTTTTTCCATGCTGGCATGGGTTGGATGGTTTGACAGGAGCTGGCAAGCCAGAGGGCTGCATCAGGCTCCAGTCGTCTGTTTTGGCATGGTTTCTATGCCAACCACTTTGCAAAGTACACTAAGTGCTTTTTATGTGGTGCCAGCATTCCTGCTTTCTATCTGATACCAGTACAGGTGCTCTTTATATGGTACCAACACTAATGCTTTTTAAATGGCAATAATGTAAGATTCCAGGATTCCACAGTTCTATATTTAAGAGATGAAGAATTATGTACATTATTTACATTTTACGATTGTTTGTCCTCATCTTGTTTGTTGCTAACACAATGTTTCAGCTGACATACCCTCCAGCCTTCATCAGGTGTCTTGAGGGAAATTTCGAAACTGGGTTCTCATTCCTGAGGTATTTTTCGATGTTATTATTATTATTATTATTATTATTATTATTATTATTATTATTATTATTATTATTATTACTACTACTACTATTATTCAGGTCACTACTTGGAATCAAACTTGGAATCTTGGGGTTAGTAGCCTGTGCTCTTAACCTCAAGATTCCGAATTCGATTCCAGGCAGTGGCCTGAATAATAATAATAATAATAATAATAACATT
>NC_068997.1:9838013-9840095 GCF_001194135.2 Octopus bimaculoides
TTGAGCATGGCCGTTGCCAGTACCACCTGACTGGCCTTCGTAGGATTTTCGAGCGAGATCGTTGCCAGTGCCCCTGGACTGGCTTGTGTGGGTGGCACATAAAAGACACCATTTCGAGTGTGGCCGTTGCCAGTATCGCCTGACTGGCCTTCGTGCAGGTGACACGTAAAAGCACCTACTACACTCTCTGAGTGGTTGGCGTTAGGAAGGGCATCCAGCTGTAGAAACTCTGCCAAATTTAGATTGGAGCCTGGTGTTGCCATCCGGTTTCACCAGTCCTCAGTCAAATCGTCCAACCCATGCTAGCATGGAAAGCGGATGTTAAACGATGATGATGACATCCATGGTCCATTAATTAGGAATATAATCATAACAGAGTTAATTAGGATTGAATGATCTGAATTCTAACCTCAATCATAATGTTGGAAGAATCACTTCCCAGTATTTGTTCTGGTTGTTTATATTCTGAGTTCAAATACTATTGAGGTTAATTTTGCCTTTTGTACTTTTGTGATCGATAAAAAAAAAAGGACTGGTCGTGTACTCAGATCATTGTAACTCGCTAACCCCAAATCCCCATGTAGTCACTGAACTTGTTAGAAGCAGCAGACATGTCTTCTCAAAATGTACACTTCCATCTTTAAAGAAACAAGGCTTCATTCAGTTAGTATTCTTGAAAATAAAACGTGATGGTCATTATATGTCTGCCAGATCAGAGTTAACATAGAAGCAACAACAGTAACAACTATAGCAAAAACTACACTAGTGAATCAATGTGGTGGCCTCTACATCAGGGGTGAGGAAACTTTTTTTAGTGCAGTGGGCAAAAATTTCCAAAGGAAAAGGTCCACAGGCGGGTCACAAGTTCTAACTCTTATATCTGTGTAAATCCTGTATATATCTATATATAATTCGATATACATTAATAATGATAAATTTAACACATTAAATTAACGCATAACATCTTCGTTAACGCTGCCACTGAATTGAGGATGTTTATATCACTTATGCGGTATTCTATATTTTTCAGCTAGAGTGTAGTTGAGTCTCAAGGGGGTGGTACAAACCTGGCAATATGTGTTTTAGAGTGAAAACAAAATTTCCATTGAAATGGAAATTACTGGACGATTTTCTGTTCGAGTCTAAATGTTTTAAGTCATAGTGGAAACATGACCTATGTCACAAACAGGCAGACGAATATTGTATAGATTTTATAATTGAAAAATTTACTTATTTTGTACATACAAGTATATCAGCCTGCAGGCACAATAAAATGGGCTCACGGGCACAATTATGCCCACGGGCGGGGTTTTCCCCACCCCTGCTCTACATGGTTGTTCAAACTGCTTAATGTAATGTAAAATAAAAAGACTTCCTCAAATCTTCCATTTTCATACCAATCCACTCAAGACCACCTCTATTTTTGTCATATAAAAATACACACATCCTTAAGTGTCCCTTTTGAAACATCAAATGCAATGAGCTTCCACACAGTTTCCATCTACCAAATTCACTCACAAGTCGTTGGCCAGTCTGGGGCTACTTTAGGAGACACTTACTTGCTCAAGGACTGAACCGGAAACCACATGATAGCAAAGCAAACTCCTTCACCACCCAACTGTGGCCTCCAGAAGCTTATTTCAGACGAAACAGCAAATAGGTATGATTACAAGCAGAGGATAATCCTTCTCAATCCACTCCTTCCCTGACCATCCCCACTACCATTCCTCCGCTCCATAAACTGGAAGCTAAGGTCAGGGAGGTCACACGTAAATCCTTATAATGTCTCACTTACTCAGGAGCAGAAAGTAATTTCCCCAGAAACATCCAAACGAACACCATGTAAACGTGAAGATAGATATTGGATCTCTCACTCTCTCTCTCTCTCTTGCTCTCTCTCTCTCTCTCTCTTGCTCTCTCTCTCTCTCTCTCTCTCTCTCTCTCTCTCTGTATATATCATATGTATCATATATATATCATATATACATTTCCTGATATCTCTAAGTCATCTTGCAAAGGTAATTTCCTTTTTGCAAGCCAGCTTGCAAGGGGGATGGTAACAGTGGCAGTGATGCTGGTGGT
>NC_068997.1:9840574-9841378 GCF_001194135.2 Octopus bimaculoides
AATGTTTATTTTCATTTTTTTTCTCTTGGGAAAAAAACAACAACAACAACAAAATTAAATAAAGAAAGAGAGAAACAAGTAAAACTAAACAGCTGTCATTTTAAGCATTTTTCTTTTAAGGTCTTCAACAGCTTGCTGCAGTAGTTTGTGTTAATAATAATAATAATGATAATATTATTATTAATAATAATAATAATAATAATAATAATAATAATAATAATAGTAATAATAATGAATAAGTGAAGGAAAACTAAATGAAAATCAAAAAAACTCTGAAAGACCTAAGCGTACATGATTGATATGCAAGGGTAATCAAAATACATTGCCAGGGGCCAATAAAACTGAATTTATCACCTTTATGAAATGGAAGCATGTTGATAAGGAAACTGTACCTATGACCTCCCAACAAATTTCAATTATTGAATGTTGCACTAAAATATTATGTTTTATTCTTGCAAAAACAAACAGCACCCCCACCCCCAACTTTTTGGAAAGACAAACAAAAAGTAAAAAAAACAAAAAAAACACAGGGGAAACAAACCTGTTCAATTGTATTGTTAAAACCTTTTACTGAAAAGGGACAAAGTAACACACATGCACACACACAAACACACACATAAATATATGTATGTATGTGTGTGTATATATATATATATATATACACACGTATGTATTGACACACACACATGTATACACATACATGTATATACATACATGCATATATATGTGTATATATGTATATGTATATATACGCATATGTAAATATATATATATATATATATATGTATATATATATATATATAT
>NC_068997.1:9842459-9845229 GCF_001194135.2 Octopus bimaculoides
ATATATAAGCAATAATAAATCTCTGAATGATGTATAAACAGTAGCTGCACGACAACGTGAAGTATATTTGCCACTTAAATGCCACTAAGGGTGAATGCTACTGTAGCTTGTAGCCCCAGGAGAACACCTTCTCCAGCTGGCTATTGACACACTTTCTGTGCCCTATCAGTTATTACGTGTGTGTGTGTTACTGTCTCCTTGGCTTGACGTTATGTGATAGTTGTAAACGAGTATCACTGTCATGCAAGTGGTGTCCCTCATTTCTAATCTTCTGTGAAAACATGTCTGGTCACAGAGGAATATTACCTAACTTGGAATCGAATAAGAGCTAGCAGCAGGAAAGGCATCCAGCTGCAGAAAATCTGCCTCAACAAAATTTCATCCGATCTATGCAAGCATGAAAAAGACGACATTGATATGATGATGATGATCATCATCATGATGGTGGTGGTGGTGGTGGTGATGATGATGATGATGATGGTGGTGGTGGTGGTGGTAGCGATGATAATGATGATGGTGTTAGTGTTGATTTATTGTTTTGTGCGAAGCCTTTTGTTTTCTTCTTTATGAAGTTTTTAATAATGTATTCATTTTCTCCATAGTTAGTATGCATTTAATTCCTATGATATAATTTGTGTGCTTTGTGTATTTTTAATAGGTTCAGTGTATTCGTTGTGATGTCATTTTATTGCTACACACACACACACACACACACACACACACACACACATTTATTGATTTTTAGCTAGAAAAGGTTGACAGTACTCTACTAAATTGTATTGAGTAATTCTTCAGTTTAATGTTAAATTATTTTCATGTAGAAACCGATAAACTGATTTAAACACAAACATTGATGTATTTGTGTCCACACATACACACCCACCCACACACATATGTATGCACTTTATTTTGTTGAGGCTACCAATGGTTTCCTGTAAGTGAAGTCTTAACAATTATCAAACCTACCACATGGGAACATTGGTACTTGTCTCCAAAATGATAAATTTTCCACCAATGTAGTATTCAGCGCTCATTGTTACTGTTCAATATTAGTGTGTGTGTATGGGTGTGTGTTTATGTTGGATTACACATGATGAGTGATGATGATGGTGTTGAGGATATAAGTTCTTACACGGAAAAGGTGGACTGTAACTTTGAAGCTTTAGCTCAATGGTCATCATCAGTCTGGTGATGGCTGTGAAACTGAACCTTCAAAATTACTGTCAAACTGTCCTTAATGAAAGTAGTGAGTGACCTTCAATTTAATGTGAAAATTATTTTTTATATAACTTTATGTAAAAACTGTTATATAAATAAGCAATGTTAATTCTCTAAACGAGGTATTAACAGTAACTGCACGATAAAGTGAAGTATATTGCCACTTGGGTCAGCCACATTTAAGTGGCAATATACTTCATGTTATATAAATAT
This sequence comes from Octopus bimaculoides, assembly GCF_001194135.2. Taxonomy (NCBI): domain Eukaryota; kingdom Metazoa; phylum Mollusca; class Cephalopoda; order Octopoda; family Octopodidae; genus Octopus; species Octopus bimaculoides. Next base: position 9,843,891 of record NC_068997.1, read on the forward strand.
ATATCTATTTATTTATTTCCTCTCACGCCATCCATCTCAGGTAGTCATGTTTCTCTTCTGATGCAGGACAGCTTTTCTGTCCATTAAATTTGCTCCCACCAGGAGAGGTGTCTTGTCCTGCAAGTTACTTATTTGTTTCAGTCATTTGATTACAGCCATGCTGGAGCACCACCTTTAGTCGAACAAATCCATCCCAGGAATTATTCTTTGTAATCCTAGAACTTATTCTATCAGTCTTGTTTGCCGAACTTCTAAGTTACGGGGATGTAAACACACCAACATCGATTGTCAAGCGATGGTGTGGGGACAAACACAGACACACAAACATATACATATATATATATATATATATATATATATATATATATATATATATACGACAGGCTTCTTTCAGTTTCCATCTACCAAATCCACTCAAGGCTTTGATTGGCTTGAAGCTATAGTAGAAGACACTTTCCCAAGGTGCCTCACAGTGGGACTGAACCTGGAACCATGTGGTTGGTAAGCAAGCTACTTACCACAGAGCCACTCCTGCGCCTACTTACCATATTATATCTTATACATATTATGCCTCTCGAACACACACTTTCAATTTATTTACCTTAAAAAAAATTACTTTCTGTTTGTTTCGATTTTGTTATGCCCATGGGATTAAATTTCTCTCTAATGTTCCATTACCAGCGTGTTTGTCTCTTTTACTCATAAAAGTGTGTTTTTAGGTGGTGGTGATGGTGGCAGTGGGGATGGTAAACGGTGCCACCAATCCATGTGACAGTGGAAATGCCACAGGCAATAAATAGCATTGGTCTCGATAGCAAAGGTGCCGGTAGTAGCAGTGTTGGTGGTGGTGGTGGTATTGACACTTTCAATGACAGTGTGTTGATGGTGGTGGTGGTGGTGATGTTATCAGAGACAAGGTTGTGTAATCTGGAGAATAGTGATGGTGGTGTTGGTGCCAATGGTTGCTTGCAGTGATGTTGGTGGTGATGTCAGTGGTGGCATTATTTCAGGAATCAGAGGGGGAAAAAAAAAAATAAAACAATCCTTCAGTTTTGAAAAAAAAAAAAAAATTAAGAACACCCCCCCCAAAAAAATAATAAATACTAAACTAATCTAATGGTGGTTACTATGGATATCTTTTTGATCTCAAAAGTTATATTGTAGCTAACCATGCCAACAAAGGATATATTATACAATGTAAAAGGGGGAAAAAAAAGAAAGAAAAAAAGAACAAACTAAACAAAGAACACAACAAAGAAACCCCCCACCCCCACCAAAAACATGACATTATCCTATAATATCTAATCTTTATTCTTGTAGAAAAGTGATTTCATCTTTT
>NC_068997.1:9846849-9847822 GCF_001194135.2 Octopus bimaculoides
GTGTGTGTGTGTTTGTAAATAGATAGAAATAAAGTAACCCAAGGGATGTAACTCAAAGAGGTCAATGACATAAATGTGAATATTTCAATTAAATTAAGTTAAATTCTGTGTGATGTGTACCATTTGTAATAAATTCTTAATTTGGTTTGAAATTCCTCTCTAAGTGGAAGACAGAAACCAAAAACTAGCGGCAGTTGTTAGTGGCACTTGCAGAGAAGTTTCTATCTTTCACTCAGAAGGAAATTTCAAAACTATTAAAAATTTATTGCATGCGGTGCTCCAGCATGGCCACAGTCAAATGACTGAAACAAATGAAAGAATAAAAGAATGGAATTTGGTGCACTACCGTTTAACAGGAATCTCCAAGTCCATGCTACTGGCTTCTTTGAGATTTGGTGAAGCTCATTCCTTTCCTGGTCTGATCTTCAGGCTGATTTCTGCCAGAAGGAGAAAAAGAGAGAAAAAGGGAGAGAGTAAGAGAGTAGGGAAGGGGGAGAAAGCTCGATAGAGAAAAGTTGACAGAAAGATTTATATGTATATACAAATACACATCTGTGTGTGTGCATATATATATCATCATTTAACATTCACCTTCCATGCTATATATGTATATATACATGCTATATATACACCGAGACCTTTGGAAATGTGCTGTGCGTGAGAAGACCCGGCAAGCCAAGTAAGATCGTTGCCAGTGCCCCTGGACTGGTTCTTGTGCGGGTGGCACATGAGATGCACCATTTTGAGCGTGGCCGTTGCCAGTACCGCCTGACTGGCTCCTGTAGGATTTTCGAGCGAGATCGTTGCCAGTGCCCCTGGACTGGCTTGTGCGGGTGGCACATAAAAGACACCATTTCGAGCGTGGCCGTTTTCGTGCGGGTGACACGTAAAAGCACCCACTACACTCTCTGAGTGGTTGGTGTTAGGAAGGGCATCCAGCTGTAGAAACTCTGCCAAATCAGACTGGAGCCTG
>NC_068997.1:9849150-9849712 GCF_001194135.2 Octopus bimaculoides
ATATATATATATATATATACACACACACACATGTGCGCACACACAAATATATATGGTTTACAAATGATAGCATTACTTTTCTGAGACACCAAACCATGTATCACAATATCATATGAAATTTATGATGTATGAGTTCCATGTGATGACAGCCTTTATCTCATTCATGTTATAGAGGCTCATAGCCCTGTGGGTAAGATGTTTGCTTGTCAATCTCAATGTTCCAGGTTCATACTACATCTTTGTGAAATATCTTCGAGCACATCCTTGTGTGTGTGTGGAATGGGTAGATAATGGCAGATGGTGACTTTGCAGAAGTTAGTTGGGTGGACTTCAACCTGTGATCTGAGTGTTCCGCTTTCTGAAATATCATCTTAGAAAGGAAAAATGTATTAGATCAGGGGTCCCCAACCACCAGGCCAAGGACCAGTATTGGGTTGTGGATCATTTGGTGCCAGGTCACACAAATTTATTAATTTCATGTCTTTTTTCAATGACTATTACAGTTTGTGGGATGTTTTTGCATTATACATATAATATACATGTATGATATCTATATCTATAT
>NC_068997.1:9849941-9854003 GCF_001194135.2 Octopus bimaculoides
ATATATATATATATATATATACATATATTTATATATATAAAGAATAAGGAGAAAATGGAGAGGTAATTAATAAAATTATTAAATTATTATTCATTATAAAATATGACAACATCTCTGACAGCTGTTTCGATTCAGATATCTTTAGATAATCAATTTATAAAATTAAAATCATTATAAGATGAATCTTCAGAGGTAGTAAAGATATACTGATTAGAAATACATGTTGAGATAATGACTATAGAACCATTGACTCCATTTTCTCCTTATTCTTTAAATATATAAATATATGAACTACGGATTATATGGTTACCTTATTGTTGAACTTTCTGTAGATTGGTAACTAACCAGTATTTTCATAGGATTTATGATCCCTTAATGAGGTTTATTACTTTCACTTGATTATATATATATATATAATATATAAAATATATATATAATATATATTCTGTGGCAAAAATTGTCTTGCATGATCCAGTCCATGGCCAAAAATGATTAGGGATTGCTGCATTTAGATATTGAGATCTTTGGTGCATTGCATTTAGATAAAAGTTGGAATGGTCATGGTAAGAATGCCTTTGATCATAAATCTACTCAATCCAATCAGGGCCAATCTATAGCTAAACTACAACATGAACAAGATCATTCTCATTGACGTCATCTTCTATTGTCTGTGTTGTCATTACTGCAAACTACTTCTGAAAGACCGAGTAAATTAAAATTTGACTAAAGTGCTCTATTCCCAAAGCTTAATTGATAAAGTGTTGTTAAAATTCCATGAGTGGCCATTTAATCTTTAGATTCAGTGGCTGATCTTTAAAAGAGCCATTCTTATGCCTGAATGTTATCTTCTTACTCTAACCAGATTTTAGAGATAAAAGATAAATTATCTCCTTTCACATAATTAACTTAATCTCTATTCTATTTCTCTGATTTCAGTATCTTGATCTCATTTAATGTTCTTAGTTTTAATTAATTTGCTTCTTCTGAGAGTAGCAGAGTAAGCTTTAACATGTTTCCTCTGGCACCACATTCATTTTTATACATCCTGGTTGAATTCATAATTAATTTTTAATATATTCTCTCTTGCTGGTTATGAATTTGTAGATATTGCTGCACAGCAGATAGCTTTTATCTTTTTTTGGGGGTTTCAGTTATTAGATTGTAACTATGCTGGGGGCATTGTCCTGAAGCACGGCCCCTCAGAAATTCCGAGTTGGTGTCTGGCATGCGGGAAGACCACTGGGAGTGAGACAACCCTTAACTTTTGTTAAAGCATGTCTCTAGGACTTGCTTCAAACCCAGGCTGCTTCTGCTCTGATAATCAGTTGTGACTTGGTCAGTAAATCCTCCATAATTGTCAACAGTTGATGGCAAGACGAGCTGCTACAGATCCCACTATCTCAAAGTGTGTATGCATGTGACCAGGGACCACATGTGAACTGGTATTCTCACTGAAATTGCGAACATGAAACTCATTGGTCAGAGCTGACTCAACCACCCAGGGTATAAGTTGTATTGCCTCGACGGGTTTAGTCAAACAAATCAACCCCAGGACTTATTTTTAAGTCTGATACTCATTTCATTGATCTCTTTTGCCGAACTGCTAAGTTTCAAGTCCATAAACAAACCAACACCATCAAGCAATGGTGGTGGACAAGCACACATATACACACACACAATAGGTTTCCACACAGTTTTCACTTATTGAATATATTCACAAGGTATAGGTCAGCTTGAGGTTATAGTAAAAAAAAAAAACACTTTCCCAAGTTGCCATACAGTGAGACTGAAACTGGAACCACATGATTGCAAAGTGAGCTTCCTAACCACACAACCATGCCTGCACCTATGTAGTATATAATCCATCTGTAACATTTATAACTATTACCAATTTCATTCAGCAAATTTGTTAATGGAGACAGTGCTTGGAGCTAAGCAGGCAAGTAGAGAGGATGAAGTTCTTACGTTTTTAGATCTGGTTTTAATCATTTTATCTTCCTGCACCTACATAGCTGTTTTCCATTTCGACATTGCATATAAATGTACCATGTTACTTAAGGTGCTAGTTTATTGATATGGTGTATCTCCAATATACAAGAGTGTGGTATGATATCCAATATTTTTAGCAATCAATCCATGCTGTGTTAAGATTTTTTTTTCTTTCCTTTCATTTTTGTTACCTTCAATAATTGTCTGATTCATTAAAGCTACTTTTTTTTACAGTCTACTCCTCAGGTAATATATTATTTCTTTCCATATGATTGGCCAGTCTGTTGTAGAGTATAGATGTAAGGACTGTGTATGTTATTGGTAAACAAGTTACAGGCAGGTGTCATAGTGATGATCTGATCAAAGACTTTGCAATAAAAAAAAGTATGAGAAAACTTTTCAAATATAAATAAAATCGAAAGACACCAAAATAAACATTATTTTCCATCTTACTTTTAGTTTTGTTTCATTTTGAAGAATAAAAATTTATTTTATGGTTTATTATTGTTTATATTTTGAATTAAATATATATGGAATTACCAAAATCTTCTAAGTTCTTAAGACCTCTGTGGGTCTTAATCTGTCTCTGGTTACAAGTCTGTAATTTTAGGATCTCTGCTGCTTTTGTTTTGGGAGTCAGTATTGCTTTTCCCTTTACTAATTCCTGTTTGCTTACTACTTCATTAAATTATGTTGGCACAAATTCATAAATTAATTGTTTCAACCAAAACATTAGGACTTTGTCAATCTCAGAAGCTTCCCCATTACTTCCATTCTTTATTGTATTGGTGAATTCTTTGATCATTTTGTTGGGCCAAGTTTGTAGGATTAACCCTTTAGCATTCAGATTAATCTGTCAAATGTAAAGCCTGCTTAATTACATTGTTTTAAATTAATTGTACAGCTTCTTGTAACTCTGAGATTTTGATGATGTCCCTGTTTATTTTTAGAATGACTTTGTAGGGTAGGTGTGAGAGGTCAGAGCTGGCTGGTTTGAGCATAAAACAAGAAGACAATTTTGGCCTGATATGGCTGGTTTAAACCAGAAGAGTTGCTATCAAAATGGTTAATCCAAAATCTATAACCAAAGAGCCACTATGTGAGAAATAACAGCCAAATTTCCTTTAAATCACACCATATATGTTAGAATTAAAAGTCACACCAGATAACATGATCTTCAGTTCCCTGTGCTTATAAGATAGATGGGATGGCCATGGTAGGAATACTTTTAAGTAGGTGCAAACCTATGTTTTCTTGTTCCTTTAGAAGTGCTTACTGAAATGTGTCAATTCTTTTGTCACCATATTTCTCTTGAAATACATTTCCCTTGTTTCAATTAATTTTGAAAATAACAAAGAATTCAGTAGAATAACTTTTGTCATTTTAAAAGCTGGTTTTCTGATCATAAATTAACATACAATTTTGATGGAAGTTTTTCATTTAGATAATTCTAAAACAAGAAGATTATATCAGAGAACAACGAGCAGTCTCAAATAGGTTGGTTAATGAGGTTCTTATTTGTCACTTTCTCTATCTATTGATCTCAGATTTCAGCATTCTAAGTTTAAGAGATTCAGTTGAGAATATTCCTAAAAGAATGCTTATACTTCCTGCTACAATGGAATCAAGCAAGAAAATAATACATAATTCCCTGATCTTATTTTGAGGGCACTCTCAACTCCAAAAGTGTACTGCTGCAAGATTCTGGATTATTTTTCCTATTTGTTTTTTAATTTTTGAGAGTGGTCAGGTTCATTTGTAGTATTCTCGTTTGTAAGAACAGTCGAGTTTATTTCAGATATTCTCATTTTAAAAATCATCTCCGGCTAATCATTGAGAGGACATTGGTGTCGCCTTGGTGGAGGTTTGCACTCTCTGAGAGCTCTTGTTATTATTGTCATTATTATTATTATTATTATTATTATTATTATTATTATTATTATTATTATTATTATTATTATTATTATTATTATTATTATTAGTGCTGTTGTTTTTATTTTACCACCACATCTTATTCCACTCATTAACTTGCCTGCAACTGCTACTATAGACACCACCACCACCACCACCACC
>NC_068997.1:9855445-9856134 GCF_001194135.2 Octopus bimaculoides
ATTATCATTATTATTATTATTATTATTATTATTATTATTATTATTAGTAGTAGTAGTAGTAGTAGTAGTAGTAGTTGTAGTAGTAATACTCATAATGATAATAATAATAATAATAATAATAATAATAATAATAATAATAATAATAATAAGATGGTGAAAAACAAAACATGTAAATAAAAAAACTGGATGCTTTCTTATCATGGTTTTACTCCTCCTCCTCTTCCGTCTCCTCCACCTTCCCCCACCTCACAGATCTCTCTGATTACATATACGTGATTGTGTGGATGGGTGGTTGGGCGGGTGGAAACTAGGATAACCCTGCGTGCGCATGCAGTGGATTCTGCATTAGATGTTTTCTAGGTTGATTATGTTTGTCTGTAAGACATACAAAGAAAAATATAAAAACATATATGGTGTGTGTGTGTGTGTGTGTGTGTGTGTGTGTGTGTGTAAGAATGTGTCTTTAAGTAGGGAAGGAGAGACAAAATAGTTCATATGAATATACAAGAATATATGTGTATGCCTGTATGTATGTATGTGTGTGTGTATATATGTATACATATGTACATATGTCTGTACGTGTGTGTGTATATATATATATATGTGTGTATATATGTCTGTATGTATGTGTGTGTATATATGTCTGTATGTATGTGTATATATATATATATATATATATATATATATAT
>NC_068997.1:9857412-9857931 GCF_001194135.2 Octopus bimaculoides
CCTTCCTAACGCCAACCACTCAGAGAGTGTAGTGGGTGCTTTTACGTGTCACCCGCACGAAAACGGCCACGCTCGAAATGGTGTCTTTTATGTGCCACCCGCACAAGCCAGTCCAGGGGCACTGGCAACGATCTCGCTCGAAAATCCTACAGGAGCCAGTCAGGCGGTACTGGCAACGGCCACGCTCAAAATGGTGCATCTCATGTGCCACCCGCACAAGAACCAGTCCAGGGGCACTGGCAACGATCTTACTTGGCTTGCCGGGTCTTCTCACGCACAGCCCATTTCCAAAGGTCTCGGTCCGTAGTCATCGCCTTGTGTGTGAGCTTGAGTATGTAGCTGTGTAAACATATATATATTTATATACATACATGCTTATATACACGTGTACATACATATGTATGCATATCTGTATAATTATTTCCATATACATACGTACATATATAAATATATTTGTCTCCATGCATGTATATGTGTGTATATGTATATATATATATATATATATATATATATATATAT
>NC_068997.1:9858079-9860563 GCF_001194135.2 Octopus bimaculoides
TATATATATGTATATTTATATTTGGGAGGTGCAATGGCCCAGTGGTTAGGGCAGCGGACTCGAGGTCAGAGGATGGTGGTTTCAATACCCAGACCGGGTGTTGTGTGTATTTATTGAGCGAAAACACCTAAAAGCTCCACGAGGCTCTGGCAGGGGGTGGGGGTGACCCCTGTTGTACTCTTTTGCCCCAACTTTCTCTCACTCCTCTTTCTTGAGTAATGCTGTGATGGATTGGCGTGTTTTTAACGTGACACCTTCACCAGAGCCAGTCCAGCGGCACTGGCAATGACATCGCTTGAATATTTTTTCATGTGCCACTTGCACAAGTGCCAGTAAAGCAACGCTGGTAATGATCATGCTTGAATGGTGCTTTTTATGTCTCACCAGCATGGAAGCCAGTCAGCTGCTATGGCAACGATCATGCTCGGATGGTGCTGTTAGCGCTCCACTAGCACGGATGCCAGTCATTGAATTTGATTTCGATTTCACTTGCCTCAACAGGTCTTTGCAAGCAGAATTTAGTGTCCAATGAAGGAAAGGTATGCATAAGTGGGCTGGCTACATCTCTGGCAGAGACCTTGGATTTTGGTCTCATTTGGCTTGCCTGGTCTTCTCACACACAGCATATTTCCAAAGGTCTTGGTCACTAGTCATTGCCTTGGTGAGGCCTAATGTTCGAAGGTCGTGCTTCACCATCTCATCCCAGGTCTTCCTGGGTCTACCTCTTCGACAGGTTCCCTCAACCGCTAGGGTGTGGTACTTTTTCACACAGCTCTCCTTATCCATTCTTGCCACATGACCAGCGCAATCGTCTCTCTTGTACACCACAACTGATGCTTCTTATGTTCAACTTTTCTCTCAAGATACTTACACTCTGTCGTGTATGCACACTGACATTACTCATCCATCGGAGCATACTGGCTTAATTCCTTGCAAGCTTATGCATGTCCTCAGCAGTCATGGCCCATGTTTCACTGCCATGTAGCATGGCTGTTCGTACACACGTGTCATACAGTCTACCTTTTATTCTGAGGGAGTGGCCCTTCGTCACCAGCAGAGGTAAGAGCTCTCTGAACTTTGCCCACGCTATTCTTATTCTAGCAGCTACACTTTCAGTGCACCCACCTGACTACTGACTTGGTCACCCAGATATCGGAAGCTATCAACTACTTCTAGTTTTTCTCCCTGGAATGTGGCAGAAGTTGTTCTCTTCACATTTTCAGTGTTTACTGCTTCTGAGCATCTGCTACATACTATCTTGCCAGTTAGCCTTCCTTTGATGGATGCAAAATGTAAAGCAAGATGTCATTACTCTGTGTTGTGCAAATACTGTTGATTAAATAATGGAATGTTATATGGTCAGTGAGTATGAGCAATGAAAATCTGAGTATGAGCAATGGGAATGATTATTTAACTGCAATAAGTACATTAACACACACACACATGCACATAGTCACACACAATCGCACAACACATGCACACACAATCACGCACACATATATATACACACACAGACATATAATATCCACATATACATATATACATGTGGATGTATATGCATTCATATATATGTGTAGGTTTATATATGTACATATATCTGTGTATATTCACACACACACACACACATACATACATATATAATATACACATATACATATATACATGTGTATGTATATGCATTCATATATGTGTGTAGGTGTGTATGTATATATATGTATATCTGTTTATATCTATCTATATATATATATATAATAATGTTTTTTTCGGTGATCTTAAATGTCTTGCCCGCTTACGTTTTGGTATTCCGCTATATTTCATGTTGAGAACAATTTAGGTCTTAATAGACACGAGATGTGATCTATTTCTAGCACATTGATTGTCCACGTTAGTGGTCAACGTTATATATAAAAATATATATATATATATATATATATATATATATATATATATATATATATATATATATATATATATATATCCACACACACATGCATACACACATGAATATATATGTTTGCTTGTGTGTGTGTGTGTGTGTGTGTGTGTGCACGCGTAGATATATATATATATATATATATATATATGTATTTACACACACACACACATGTATATATATATATATACATATATATATATATGATTGCCATCCTGTGGATCCCATTGGAATTTTAAGATTGTGTTTCTCTTCCAATAAATCAATGTTGCTGCATTTATCACTGCCACTGATAAATAAGTACATAGTACTTATTGATATTTCAAATGATGTGCAGGCTTCCCTCATGGAAAAACAACAACAACAACAACAACAACAGCCAAAACACAGGAAGCTCAACATTTTCTTATATTGGTTCTGTATATCTATATATTTATGCGTGTGTGTTTGAATTTTTTTGGATTTTTGTAATTTTCCTATTATATTTTTGTTGTTTTTTTCTTATTGTATTTTAGTCAATTATGAGTTGTTTTTTTCTGTTTTTGTTTGTG
>NC_068997.1:9860573-9863582 GCF_001194135.2 Octopus bimaculoides
CCCCCCCCCCCGTGTTGATTTTTATTGTGGTTTGTTTCTCTCAACTCTACATGAACTCATGTTTGCATTAATCTTTCTGATTGTCACTTTATGTTGTGTATGTCTATATAGGTGTGTGTGTGTGTGTACATACAGAATCACACACACACACATATGTTTGTACACATGCATGTATATATTTGTATGTATAGGTGTAGTATATATAGATATATATATATATGTACCTGTATATGTGAATGTGTGTGGGTGTGTGTGTGTATATATATATATATATTTATATACATATATATATTTATACACACACATATATATATATTTATATACATATATTTATATATCTATATATATATATACATACACGCATATACATATTTGTGTGTGTATATGTATGTGTGTATATGTGGTTTTGAGAGACTAACAGATGCCATGTTACAGTACATATACATTATGTCTATGCACACATGCACACACACATTTAAATACATATATATGCATACATATTTAAATGTATATATATGTATATACATATATTAAAATATCTATATGTATATATTTAAAGATATACGCACACACATATATATTATATATATATATATATATATATATATATATATATATATATATATATATATATATATATATATATATATATACAATATATATGTGTGTGCGTATATATATATATATATATATATATATTACATATGTATATTATATATATATAAATATTATATGTATTATATACATTTATCTTATGTATATCCAATTATATATACACATGCAGCCATATGTATATATACATAAATATATGTGCTAACATATACACATTCATATATATTTATATATGATGCACACACATATGTGCATATATATATATATATATACATATATACATATATACACACACATGTATATATATATATTTATATTCATGCTTACATCCATGCATGCATATACATTAATTGGGTGCTTTTTGTTTTTCCCCCGTTTACATAAATTCCTGATTACTTGAAGAATATATATGCAATTATTTACATGCTGTAAGATTAAAAGTAGTGAAAATACAAAAGAAAATCAAAGAAAATACAAGAAAATAATAATAATTTAAAAGAAAAATTGTTACTATTTCTGTTTGAAAAAAAAAAATTCATATACAAATTAATGCAAAATAAATAAAAATATTTTTAAGAGATGTCCAATATTCCAATATTGTTGTTCTTTCAATGTTTGATTAATTAAAATCATTTTTGTGTTTTCTCATTTTTGCTTTTGGTTTTTGGTTTGTTTGTTGGAAGGAAGCTTCAGAAAATCCTTCGAGAGATTCTTTCTCTTGAACTGTTTGTGTTGCTCTAGTCTCTGAAATTCGTTAATTTTAGATTTATTTAAAAATTTATGGCAACTTAACCAACAAAGGAAACAAAGAATATTTCGTTTTGCTGCGAAATCATTGGAAATGGTTTGCAAGCATTTCTGTGGTAGTAAGTAGTCTTACTTAAAGAGGGAGGGGGGGATCATATGGAAGTGGTAGCAGTAGTAGTATTAGTAGTAGTAGGTGTTGTTATTGTTGTTGTTGTTGTTGTTTACCTTCAGGTCATTCATGATAAGGTAGATCTAAGATCAAAGGTATTTCAGGTATAATGCTGTCAATGAGTCCTCCCTTTTTTTTTAAACGGTAGAGAATGATTTGAGGGAGATCTCTGCTGCTGTTTCTTGCAGGGCAGGTGGCCACATATAGCTTCTTCATTTGTTGGCATTGATGGGTGCAGTTGTTTAACCCAAGGTCATTCATGGTCATGCAGATCTTTGAACATGGAGGCGTGTAGCTTAGTGGTTAGCATGTTGAGTTCATGATTGTAAGATTGTGGTTTCAATTCCAGAACTGGGCAATAAGATGGAGTGAAAATAAAAGATTGTGGAAATTGAAAATACCTGAGGACTTAAATTTTGCTTTATTTGATTACTAGAAAAATGCTAAATTTTCGGTGAGATCTATTAAGGGCATTTACTCCTTCAAGCCCCCTAAACTCCAAAACTGAGGGATTTTTGTAAATTTTTTACTATAGCAGAGTTTGGGGAATTTGAGTAAATGCCCTTGATTGAGCTAAGCAAAAATTTAGCATTTTTCTAGTAATAAAATAGAGCAAGATTTTAGGCCTCAGGCATTTTCAATTTTTTATTCTCACATGTATATAGATTGTGTAATGTGGGGGTGGAGTGAAAATAAAAAAAATTGTGGAAATTGAAAATACCTTAGGTCTAATACCTTGCTATATATTATTACTAGAAAAATGCTAAATTTTTGCTTAGATCAGTCAAAGGCATTTACCCCCTCAAACTCACCAAACTTTGCTATTATAAAATGTTTACAAAACCCCCCATTTTCGGAGTTTAGGGGGCTTGAGGGAGTAAATACTCTTGATTGATCTCAGCAAAAATTTAGCATTTTTCTAGTAATCGAATAAAGCAAAATTTTAGCCCTCAGGCATTTTCAATTTCTACAATCTTTTATTTTCATGTATAGCTTCGTCAGGAGTTGGCATTGATGGCGTTTTTGATTAGCTCCAAGACATTCATGATTAAGAAGACCTTTGATTGGAATTGCTTCATATCTGACCGTTTTGACTTTTCATTCAGGCAGAACATTAAGCATTTTATTAAAGGTGTCCTTCATATTTTAAGATGCACGATGTAATTTGTGGAAGATTTCTCAGCTGTTTCTTGCAGGTCTTCATAGAGGACTTCCCGGTCAGAAGTGACTGTCTTGCAACATGTGTGATGAGTGCATGGTGCCAAGTGGGCCAAATTAGGTAACCACATAGACGTTCTCTTATTTGATCTTTGCTATTGTTGTTTAGTTCTAGATATATCTATCAATGTGTGTGCACATGTTTGTGCGCACACATGTGTGTATATATATATATATATATATATACATATCATAATCATTGCGTGTTTGTGTGTATGTCTATATATATATATATATATATATATATATATATATATATATAT
>NC_068997.1:9863845-9868075 GCF_001194135.2 Octopus bimaculoides
ATATATATATATATATATATATATATATATATATATATATAAATATATAAATATATATTTATATTTACATACTCACATGCATATATACATATACATCTACATATTCATATACAAAACTAATTAGCGATTTAAGTATGCACTTACATACATACATACATACATACATACATACATACATACATACACACACACATGCTGTGTTTCTGAAAGAAACTGTTTATTCATTACACTTTTTCATTTTTTTAAAAAGATGAAATTGCATGTAAAATATCAGGAATGAAGTGAAAATATGAATAAAATATATTCAATATATTCATCTTGGCTTATCTAAACAAAGCCATCTTAGTCACACACAGATACTTATATATGTACGTACGTACATACGTATGTATGTATGTATGTATGTATCTGTGTGTGTGTGTGTATGTATCTGTGTGTGTGTGTGTATGTATCTGTGTGTGTGTGTGTGTGTGTGTACGTATAAGTGTGTTTTGTTGTCTGTCTCTACTTATGCTCACTGCAAAAGCTATTGTGATCTTGATGAATATACAAATGTTAGGTGAGCTCTTTTATTTCAGAAGACCTGTCAATGAGTATGTTGTTGTGTTGGTAGCAGTGTGGTGGTAATAGTTATTAGAGTGGTGGTAGAAGTGGTGACGTTGTTGTTGTTGGTGGTGGTGGTGGTGGTGAAGGGAAGTGGTGGTAGCTGTGTTGGTGGTGGTTGCGTTTGTTGTGGAAGCACTAATAGTGATGGTGGTGGTGGTGGTGACGATGGTAGTGGGAATAATGGAGGTGGTAGTGGTATTGTGGCTGTATTGTGAAGGTGCAGGTAATGGTTGTGGTGGTGGTGGCCATCTCTGTGCTGCTGCTGCTGATGATGGTGATGGTGGTGATGATGATGATGATTGTGATGGTGGTGATGATGGTGGCATTTGGTTTTGGTGATAATGGTGGAAGATGGTGGTAGTGGTGGTAATTGCGGTCATCTTTGTGCTAATGATGATGGTGGAGGTGGTGGTGGTGGTGATGATGATGATGATGATGATGATGATGATGATAATAATTGTGATGGTGGTGTTGGCGATAATGGTGGTGCCGAAGAATGGTGATAATAAATAATAGCAGAACTCATACAAGTTAGATGCCATGACTCCATGTCTGTTTAATGAAGCTAGTTTTGGGAAATAGAAGCATTATAAACCGAAGATTTAATCCAAATGAAGAAGTCAGGGCACGATTGATGTCCATCTTGGATTTCTGCTGATTGAAGCCAGATGAACAAGTGCAAGAGGTCACTGCTACGAGGCTGTAAGGTCACATGACATGTTAAAAATAGCAACCAAATATCCCTCAAATTACACCCTAATTTTACTCTCTTTTCTCTTTTATTTGTTGGGGGCCACACTTCTGATTTTTTAAGTCTTGTACTCATTCTATCAGCTTCTTTTGCTAATTTGTTCAGTGAGGGGATGTGAACAAACCAACACTGGTTGTCAAGCAGTTGGTAGGGTGGACGGACACACACGCACACACAGAAATTTATATGTGTGCGTGTGTGTATACACAGAAATTCTTGTATATATATATATATAAATATATATATATATATATATATATATATATATAGGGTTTTGGGGTAACATAACAGGTTAGATAGGATGTTATCTCAATTACAATATTACGCATTAACAAGTGATGGACGATAAGATAAGGTCTCTTGGGTAAGGAATGACCATGCTTCTTTTCTCTTTTAAGAATGCTTGTTGTTCTTGTTCTTGTTTCAACCATGACTGCCTCTGCATAGTTATTTGTGTTGTTAATTTTTTAAAACAGCATGGGAAGAAGGTTGGTAGCACATCACCCTCTACCCACATTTTTCCCATCCACATCTTTACCATACGGGGTTTTAACAAAATCCAATAATAGATATAGCTGCAAATTTATCTAATTACTTGTCTCCTTCTAAAATCAGGCATAACTTAGCGATCGGTCAACTTACAACACCGTTCTTCATCTTGAGTTTACTTGGTAGAGTGTGTTTGTTAACTTCACAAGGTCAAGATAAGCTTTGATTGGCTGTATGCAAAAGAGTTCATTACTTGGGTCTGGAATTCTCGTGGGAAAAAAATTTCGTAGCCAGGCCAGGTCATGCTAGGTTGGGCTAAGTTAGGATTGGTTAAATGAGGCTGGGTAAACCCTAAGTTAGGCTATGCCTGGCCATATTAGGCTAAACCAAGCCAGGCTGTACTTGGCTAGGCTAAGCTAGGCTAGGTTTGGTTTGGCCTGGGGTTAGGTTTGGTTAGGCCAGGGGTTTGAGAAATATTTAAACATCACAAGATTCTGAACTTCAGAGAGTTTGTAATAATGCAATCAATGGAAGTTGGTCTTTGTGTTTACAGTATTTGATGTATGTTTGTCAGGAAGTTCTGTTAAAATGGTATTCAACAGTTCTGTACTGAAATAGAAAACCATGAAAATGTTAGGGCTGTAAATTGATTAAACATTTCAAATATTGATTGAAGTCATCTGGTGGTAAGAAACTGTGTAGATTAGAAATGTGTCTGAGAAAATGCTAGAAATAATTCACAAAATTGATTTTGCATCTATAGCATCGACTGCAGCAGCAGCAGCAGCAACAATGATATTAGCAACTATTACAACAATGCAATGTCAACTGCAGCAGTAACGATGATAACAATGATGATGATGATGATGATTAAGATGTTGGTGGTGGTGGTGGTGGTGATGATGATGACGATGATGATGGTGGTGGTGGTGATAAGAATGATGACGATGATGGTTATGATGGTGCAGATGGTGATGATGATGATGAGGATATTGATGTTGATTATGATGTTGAAGATGACTGATGATAGTGGTGGTGTTGATGATGATAATGATGATGGTTTTGATTTTGATGATGACGACGATGACAAAGGCAACAATAGTGGAAATGATGATGATGATGATGATGCAGTTATGATGATAGTGACAATACTGATGATAATGGTGATGCATTTCAATTTCCTTCTTTTCTTCCTTTTTCATTTGCTCCTTTCATTCAATGATGATGATGATGACCTTGACAACAGGGAAAGTCCTAATGGGGGTAGTTGTGATGACAACAATGTCATTAGTGACAATGACAGCGATGACGATGCTTGCCATTGTGCAGTGATGGGGGTGAGGTGGGGACGAACTGCTGATGTGTAATAATGATGATGATGATGATGATAATGATGATGACGACAATGATGATGATGATGATGATGATGATGAAGTGATGTTGCATCCTACATTTACTTCTTTTTTATTCCCCCCCTTTCCCCCTCTCATTTGTATCCTTCTCTCTTCTCTTTTTGTCTTTGAAACAATCGAATTTTTGGTTTCCCATTGGTATGTAAGTTGATTGGGAGTTCAAAGTTGATTGGGAGTTCAAAGTTGATGGTGAGTGATTATTTATGTGATTCTAATCTATCAAAGGCTTTTTTGGATGCATCAGGATACCACCAACACAACCATTGCCAACATCTCTATCACCACCACCACCACCACTACTACTACTACTACTACTACTACTGTCATCCCATCCCCCACCCAACCCAAACAAGCCCAAACCACTCCATGGTTGACCTGTGGCCCAACAGCATTGCGGTGTAATCTATACGTTCCACTTTAATTACAAATGTTGTCCCATTTGCTCACCATGGAGGTTACAATTGTCCAAACATGTTAAGGGCTGCTATTTTAATTGGCGATCAATTACTTAATTGCAAGATTAATTGATAATGTTCACAACTAAAACATACACTCCTGCTATGCGAGTACACACTCGCATACACACACACACAGACAGACACACACACACAGACAGACACACACACATAGACAGACTGGCATACACAGACAGACAGACACACTCAGGCAGACAGACATACATGCACACACACACAGACAAGCAGGCAGACAGACACACACACACACACATCTACACTGATGCAGATTATTTAGTGATTATGTAGGCACAAGTGTGACTGTGTGGTTAAGAGGTTTGCTTCCCAACCACATGGTTCTGGGTTCAGTCCTACTGTTGTGGCATTTTGGCTAAGTGTCTTTTACTATAGTCCCAAGCCAACCAAGGCTTCATGAATGGATTTGGAGGATGGAAACTGAAAGAAGCTCATTGTATGCACACACACACACAAACTCATATATATATATATATATATA
>NC_068997.1:9870292-9876433 GCF_001194135.2 Octopus bimaculoides
TATATATATATACATACATACATAAGTGTGTGTATGTGTGTGTATATATTATATTATCGGCATAATTTCCCATCTGTTTGTCCTTGCTGGTGTAAGTTGGACAAGTCTTACAATGCCTCTCCACTCATCCACAATCCATTGTCACCTGGCACAAACAGCAGCAGAGACGAACATCCATCTTTGCTAATGTCTGTCTCTGTGTGATTTTTTTTCTTCTCTTAATACAAGCACATTCTTGCATGTATAATCACACACACACACA
Source organism: Octopus bimaculoides (assembly GCF_001194135.2). NCBI lineage: Eukaryota > Metazoa > Mollusca > Cephalopoda > Octopoda > Octopodidae > Octopus > Octopus bimaculoides. Next base: position 9,870,555 of record NC_068997.1, read on the forward strand.
CACACATATACATTTAGATTCACACACATACACATGCACACACACACATAGAACTAGCTTGACACATTTATTATTTGACTGCAGGTTGAATAGCCTTCTCCAAGATACATTGACAGCAGTAGTAGTAGTAGTAATGGTGGTGCTAGTGGTAGTAGTAGTACACTCTATTATAAAATACGTCGTTAGACACTGAACATCTCCGAATAGATTATATAACAACTTCAGGCATCCAGTTTTACCTTCCTCCAAAACTATGATACATACTGTCAAGGAGGATTGTTCATGGTCATTTATCATGCTAGAAATAACAGCCAAATCTTCCTTCATTCACACTATGCCTTCAAGGAGAAATTGGATTATGAGTAACTGTGTGGTAAGGCGGCGAGCTGGCAGAAATGTTAGCACGCCGGGCGAAATGCCACGCGGTATTTCGTCTGCCGTTACGTTCTGAGTTCAAATTCCGCCGAGGTCGACTTTGCCTTTCATCCTTTCGGGGTCGATAAATTGAGTACCAGTTACGCACTGGGGTCGATGTAATCGACTTAATCGATGTAATCGACTTAATCCCATTGTCTGTCCTTGTCTGCCCCTCTATGTTTAGCCTCTTGTAGGCAATAAAGAAATAAATAAGAAGCATGTTTCCCAACCACATGGTTCTGGGTTCAGTCCCACCGAGTGGCACCTTGGGCAAGTGTCTTCTAATATAGACTCAGGCTGATCAAAGCCTTGTGAGTGGATTTGGTAGATGGAAACTGTATTTATTTATTGTATAAGTATTTATTGATCTTTTTCTTTCCTTTAAAAATCGGCACAAACTTTCCAGACAACCCAACATATATACATACACATATCCATACTATCCATACATACATACATATATATATATATATATATATATATATATATATATATATATATATATATATATATATATATATATATATGTAGAGAGAGAGAGAGAGAGAGAGAGAGAGAGAGAGAGAGAAAGAGAGAAATAGAAATAGATCGGTAGATAGACACACACACATACTTATATACATACATATGTATAAATATATATACATACATACACATATATATATAAATATATATATACATACATACATACATGTATATATACATACCTATATATATAGAGGGAGCCCCCCACCACACACACACACACACACACATGCTCTCTGATTCCACTTTGCTATAGCAGAGTTCCAATGCCCAGTTATTAAAACTCACTACACTTCTACTTGATATTGTTAGTAAGAAGATACAAACTGTCTGGCACTCTCTGTTCCAGACTCTTGTACGACAACAGGTCAATACAGATTACACAATTAATTAATAAATCAATGACAAAAGAACAAGAGTTATGTAATCACTGTAAGCTAATGAAAATGGTTATGTAATTCCTGTCTTTTATTTTTGTCTTTGCATTTGAAATATGTTATAGATTGTAGACTAGCAAAATATCTATTGGTCTGTGTTCTTTAATTAATCTATTTGTTTGAAGTTTGGGTCTGGTTATTCTTTAGGTTATTATTATTTTCTGTTTCATGTATTGCTAACGTGTGTTTTTGACTAGGTTCAATAATTTTTGTTCAATGCCTCTAGTTTGTAAGTGCATTTTAAGTTCTATAATTTTTGAGGTGGCAACGTCTATTTTGGAGATATTTCCATGTCTTTTTTTTTATGTTGTATTTTTAATTTCTGTGCTTTGTAGTTATCAATGTGAAATGATTTATGTTCGAGATTTGATGTTTTGTATTTATAATAATAATAATAATAAAGTGTAGATGTGATGGACATATTACACTAATATTTCACTCCTACTTCTTGTCTGTTACTTCCCAAGCAATGTTTATATCTTCAATGCTGTTGTTACTGCTAGATTGAATGGTACTGCCCAGGTATCAAAACAATAATGATATCTGATAGGCAGCTGATGATGGAAGTATACATCTGATCTGTTTATTACCTGTGAATCTTTTATGTCTTGTGTTCTCATTCTTTTAAATTGTGTTTCATTCTTGTAAGATTAAACTTGTCAAGGAGTTCTTGGTTTCTTCATCGTTTTGTTTTGTATATCATACCATATTAATGTTGCATGATGGCTCTTTACAGGGATTCTAATTCTGGCTAGGGTAATACTTATTTAAGGATCTCTAGGTTATGGAGGTTTTGTTACACACACACACGCATGCACGCACGAAGGATTTAGCAAAGCTTCTGCCTACCAAATTCCAGCAACAAAGCATTGGTCAACTGAGGCTAGACTACAATAGTATGCAAATACATGTATCTGAGGTGCCATATAGCAGGATTGAACTAGAAATCATGTAATTTCAAAGTAAACTTCTTAACCATACGGCTATGACTGGTACAAAAAAACAAAACCCCCCAAAAAACCCCCCAAAAAACCTACATGAATGGCTACAGCTGGGATGTCTTTGATTACAGTTCTACCTGAGCTTAACAACAACGGCCAGCTTGACCCTTTTGAAATTGAAATGAAAGTGGGGCAGAATTTTGGTGCTTCAGTACTTTATTTTACCAACCTTAGAAGAATGGAAAGCAAAGCTGAGCTCAGCAAAAAACTCAGAAAGTAAAGACACAGAACAGACATCATATGGCATTTTGTCTGATGCTTATTATTATTATTATTATTATTATTATGGTTAAGACAGCGAGTTAGCAGAGCCATGAGTATGCTGGACGAAATGCTTAGCAGTATTTTGCCTGTTGCTACATTCTGATCCCTCAACTGTCTTTCAGAAGAACCACTTAAAGTAGCTCCTTGTTTTCTTATAGTTCGGTTGTAAAGTGGGGAGCCGGAACTCTGCATTTCTCCTTCTTCTTCTTCTGTTATATTCCTCGGGATGCATCTCTCTCACATGTAGAAATATATACACTCACTCATAATTATTCGCATGGCAATAAAATAACTAATAATAATAAAAAAGGATATCACATCCTCGGTTGATATTTATTTTATACAACTGCTTTATTTTAATGGCACGCATTAAAAAATATTTAATAACCATTACAACAGCAACAACAATATTAGTAATAATAGTAACAACAACCATGGTAGTAGTAATAGTAGTTGTAGTAGTAGTAGTAACAACAGCAGCAACACCTACACTACCACCATCAACAATAATAATAACAACTATAATAATAATAATAATAATAATAATAATAACAACAACAACAATAATAATAATAATGATGGTAATAATGATAATAATAATAATAATAATAATAATAATAATAATAATAATAACAACTATAATAATAATAATGATAATAATAATAATAATAACAACAACTATAATAATAATAATAATAATAATAATAATAATAATAACAACAACAACAACTATAATAATAATAATAATAATAATGATAATAATAATAATTATAATAATAACAACAATAATAATGATGGTAATAATCATCGAAGACATATTGACATCTCAAAAATTTTAAAAGTTTGTCTCAATTTTCTGACCTGATTGATATGTGTTGTGTTTCCTTAGGGGAAGATCTAGAAATTTCATTACTTTAGCAATATGCTTTCAACTACACGCTAATAAAATACACGCTTCCAAGCAGAAATAAATAAATAAATAGATAAATATTAATGTCTTTTTTTATTTATTTGTTGTTGATGTTGTTTTGGTAAAATATACGTGGAAAGCATGAAGGAAAAGAAAAATCTTCAAATTTATTGCTTGTTTTTTTTTTCTTCCTTATTTTTCGCAAATGTTCAATATTGATGGATATACTTTTGAGCTATTTTATGTGTTTATTTATTTAGATCATGCATTTGGTAAACAATAGTTCTATTGGTTCCAGGTTTCCAGTGGATGGGTCAATTACTTTAAGATGGGAGGAACAATTATCACATAGAGTAGTCTTCTTCCAATGCACACCTTTTTTCTTAGTCAAACTTTTGGTGATACATTACACACACACACACACACATGTTATTCCATTCTTATATTCTATTTTTGGTTTCAGTCATTGGTTGTGGCCATGCTGGGGTGCTGCCTGTCATGGTCTTAGTTTACAGGGACAGGTATGGGCGTGTGGTCAGTAAGCTTCTTTCCCAACCGCATGGTTTCAGTTCCAATGCATGGCACTTTGAGCAGGTGTCTTCCTCTATAGTCTCCGGTCAATCAAAATTTTGTGAATGTATTTGGATCAGTTATTATTATTATTATTATTATTATTATTATTATTATTATTATTATTATTATCATTATTATTATTATCATTATTATTATTATTATTATTATGATTATAACTAAGGCAGCAAGCTTGCAGAATTGTTAGCCAGGCAAAATGCTTTGCATCATTTCGTCTGTCTTTATGCTTGAGTTCAAATTTTGCCAAGGTGGACTTTGCCTTAAGACCAATATACTCAATTGCCCCCTCCGTCTCCCCCAAATTTCAGGCCTTGTGCCTATAGTAGAAAGGATCATTATCATTTATACCTACATGCATACATATATAACAGGCTTCTTCCAGTTTCCCTCTATTAAATCCACTCGTAAGGCCTTAGTTAGCTTTGGGCTGTAGAAGAAAACACTTACACCCAAGGTGCCACACAGTAGGACTGAACCTGTAATTTCATTGTTGGGAAGAGAACTTCTTAACCACACGACCATGCCTGCATCTTAGTCACATGAAACTGAATTTGCACTAAATTTATATAGAACTACTATTTGTATATGTGCACGAGGTGTATTATGAGGTGTAAATGGGTGAGATTGAAAGACTAGGGTCTTTTCCCCCGGGCTGTCCCATTTCATAGATGCTAATGTAGAATCATTCAGATGTTTGGAAAAAATCCAAAATCTGGGATGCTGCTGACTCCAAACATTTTCGATAAAAGGTTATTGACTGTATTATAGTTTAAATACATTGGTTTACCTCTTCTTAACAATGTCCAGTAAATTCATTAAGGTAAATTCATCATTGATAATTATATCACTGTAATTACTTTGCCTGTAATTTCATCACCTGATAATTTTGTCACAATTAAATTTACTACACTAGCCAAAACTTTGTCTGTAAAGTCACTGCCATGTCAAACACTTTATCGCTGAATTCATTGTCATGCTTTTTAATCTGCAGATAAATATTTTACTAAACATCATTTAAAGTTTTAACTCAGAGAGTAAATAAAATCCATTGCATTTCATTAACAACATGGAAGAAAATCAAAGACCAAATTGATATCAAGTTTATTCATTATTCAGTATAGGCATAAAAAAAATCAATCAAAGTTAATTTTTAAAATTGAATCACAAAATAATTTGGTAAAAAAGATAACACTGGTTTAAATTGAAGGAAGTTAATAGACATTCTAAGAAGACAAATTATGAGCACTGTCTTGTAATTCTTTAGTATTTAAACTGATCATATCAAGCCCAAACATTCTATTTATCTTATGTTAAAACTGGTCAGATCCAGTCTCTCACATTTGCCATGCAATGTCATTCTAAAAGTAAACAATCACATTATTGAAACCTTGAAGCTATGAGCAAATACATGATTTATTTCAGGAGTGGCTGTGTGGTAAGTAGCTTGCTTACCAACCACATGGTTCCGGGTTCAGTCCCACTGCGTGGCACCTTGGGCAAGTGTCTTCTACTATAGCCTCGGGCCGACCAAAGCCTTGTGAGTGGATTTGGTAGACGGAAACTGAAAGAAGCCCGTCGTATATATATATATATATATATATGTATGTATATGTGTGTGTGTTTCTGTGTCTGTGTTTGTCCCCCTAGCATTGCTTGACAACCAATGCTGGTGTGTTTACATCCCCGTAACTTAGCGGTTCGGCAAAAGAGACAGATAGAATAAGTACTAGGCTT
>NC_068997.1:9877417-9877975 GCF_001194135.2 Octopus bimaculoides
ATTTTACTGTCATGATTACATAGAGACCTACTTTTTACATAAAACAGAAACATCAGCAACAATAACAATCAAGAAACAAACAAAAACGTTGGTAGCTTTTATTGTATTGTTGTCATCGTTGTCATCATGATCATGGTCATCATCAACATCATCATTGTCGCTATCCTTATCACCACCACCACCACCACCACTACTACCACCACTACCATCATCATCATCATCATCATCATATCATCATCATCACCATGACCATCATCATCATCAGTGTCATCATCTTTGTTATCATCATTGTCGTCATCGTCATCATCATCGTCGTCATCGTCTTCGTCTTCGTCATCTTCATCTTCATTATCCTCATCAACACCATAACCACTTCTTCTGCATCACTAACGTCATCATTGTTGTCATCACTCCACCACCACCACCACTACCACCACAACCATCATCATCATCATCATCAATAGTATGGTTACTACCATTGCCCCCCCCCACCACCACCACCACCATGATGAGGATCACCAACGCCCTCACCAACATCTTTTTTCCTCTTCCACCACC
>NC_068997.1:9878489-9881667 GCF_001194135.2 Octopus bimaculoides
TTTCCGAAAAACTTCTGCGATTTTTTTTTTCATCACCACCACCCCGCCACCACCACCACCCCGCCATCACCACCACCATTGCTATCATTGGTGTCATTGTTGTTGTTCTGGCACTTGTTCTTGTAGTTGCTGCCACCACCATCATCATCATCACCACCACCATCATCATCATCATCACCATCATCATCATCATCATCATCATCATCACCATCATCATTATCATCATCGTCATCGTCATCATCATCATTATCATCATCGTCATCATCATCATCATCATTATCATCATCATCATCATCATCACCATCATCATTATCATCATCATCATCACCATCACCATCATCATCATCATTATCATCATCATCACCATCACCACCATCATCATCATTATCATCATCACCATCACCATCATCATCATCATCATCATCATCACTGTTGTTGTTGTCGTTGTTGCTGCTGCTGTTATAGACCAATGTTATTGGCCTGTACTCTCCATCCTTGGTAGTGACATTGTTGTCGTCGTTGTGGTGGTGGGAAGAGGAAGGGGAGGAGGGAGAGACAGTTGTGATGTAGTTGTTGTTGTTGTTCTTCTTCTTGATGTTAATGTTCATCACTCTGCATTCCTCTTATTCTTTATGTTGTCCTATTAATGATTGTTGATTTGTTTTTCTTATTCTTGTTGCCGTTGTTTTTGTTGTTTTTTTTGGTCATTGTTATTGTTTTTGTTATTAACATTGTTGTTGTTCTTATCACTATTGTAAATTGTTGTAGATGTTGTTATTGTCGTTGTTATTGTTGTTGTTTTAGTTGTTTTGTTGTTGTTGTTATTGTTGTTGTTTTTGTTGTTTTGTTGTTGTTTTCATTGTTGTTGTTATTGTCGTTGTTATTGTTGTTGTTTTTATTGTTTTGTTGTTGTTTTCATTGTTGTTGTTATTGTCGTTGTTATTGTTGTTGTTGTTTTGTTGTTTTTGTTGTTGTTGTTTTTGTTGTTGTTGTTGTTGGTATTGTTGTTGTTGTTATTGTTGTTATTTACTGTTATTGTTGTTATTTGTATTGTTGTTGTTGCCTCTTTTGTAATTGGTTTTGTTGTTTTTATTGCTGTTGTTGTCGTCGTCATCGTTTTTATCACTATCATTGTTGTTGTTGTGATTCGCTATCGAAATTGTTGTTGTTGTTGTTGTTTATAACATTTTAATGATTGCTCCTTGTTTATGTTTGTTGTTGTTGTTCGTTGAATTTTCGTATATTTTTTTTTCATAGTTTCAAGGAAAAAAAAAAGGTTTTATCATGTGAATATCTTTCCTCTCCCAACCACCACCACCACCACTACCACCACCACCACCTCCACCACCATCCTCACCCACTCCATTAATTTCCAGAAATTAATTAATTAATTTTTATTTATTTATTTATTATAGATTTTAGTACAAACAATTTGCTGAATTTAAATTAAATCTTGCTTTTTAAAAATTTCTTAAATATCAAGAGATGGATATAAATAAATAAATAAATGAAATGACAATTAGGGATTATTTCTGTGTTTACTACATTTATGTACAAGTTTTTTTTTTTAAACTATTTATTTTGTTTATTTTATTTGTTTTGTTTGTTTGTTTGTTAGTGTCATATTTACAACTTTTGAACATTAAACAAATTATCTGCTCACTGATAGGTTGGTATGATAGATGGTCTCAGCATTTTCTAATGTTTTACTGTCTAGAATAGTTACTGCTGCTGCTGCTACTACTACTACTACCACCACTACCACCACCATCTCCACCAACGCCACCATCACCACTACTACTAATAATAATAATAATCCTTTCTACTATAGGCACAACACTTAAAATTTGGTGAGTGGGGTGGGGGTGGACAGTCGATTAGATCGACCCCAGTATGCAGCTGGTACTTAATTTATTGACTGCAAAAGGATGAAAGGCAAAGTCAGCCCTGGCAGCATTTGAATTCAGAATAATAATAATAATAATAATAATAATAATGATGATGATGATGATGATAATAATAATCCTTACTACTGGAAGCACAAGGCCTCAGATTGTTGGGCGGAGTTTGCTGTGGTAGATTTTTCTTGTGGCTGGATGCCCTTCCTGTCACCAACACTTCCATGTTTCCAAGTAAGGTAATATTTCTCCATGGTCAGACATGTTTTTCATGGAAGACTGGAAACAACTTCGCCTGTATGACAATGATGCTCATTTACAACCATCACATGATGTCTAGACAAGGGTCTACAGACAGACACACACATACAAAGCACAGGCTTCTTTCAGTTTCCATCTACCAAATCCACTCACAAGGCTTTGGTCAGATCAGTGCTACACTTGAAGACACTTGCTCTGTGGGCTGAATCTGTGACCATAGGGTTGTGAAGCAAGCTTCTCAACTGCAGAGAGAGTGTATTGAAAATAAAATTGAGATAGTAGCACAGGTAATCAAGCCTTGACACATCCTCAGCCATGTTACTATTCACTGATAGCACAATATTCTTCACATTTTGGAATTTCAACAAAGATTATTTTTGAAAATGTGCTTAAAACACAAATATTGTATATCTTGCTCATGGCTTAAATATTTTGACTTCATCAACATCATCATCATCATCATTTAACGTCTGCTTTCCATGCTAACATGGGTTGGACGATTTGACTGAGGACTGGTGAACCAGATGGCTGTACCAGGCTCCAATCTGATTTGGCAGAGTTTCTACAGCTGGATGCCCTTCCTAACGCCAACCACTCCAAGAGTGTAGTGGGTGCTTTTACGTGCCACCGGCACAAAGGCCAGTCAGGCGGTACTGGCAATGGCCATGCTCAAAATGGTGAGTTCTTCAACATTTGGCATCATGTAGAGAGCCCTCCCCAGATGGTGTCCTGCACCAAATTCGGCGTAAAGACTCAACACATACACTATGTGTGTGTGTGTGACTGAAAATATATCATCGTCATCATCATCATTTCAATGTTTGCTTTTCCATGCTTGCATGGGTTGGAGGGAGGCAGATTCTCTGGGGTCAGATATTCTCCCAGTCAGCCCTCACCTGTTTCCAACTAAGATAATGTTTCTCAACGACCAGACATGTTTTCATGGAAGATTGGAAATGAGGGATACCACTTGCATGACAGACAGGGTTACCATTTGCACCACACAGTGTCAAAGCAAG
>NC_068997.1:9883575-9887733 GCF_001194135.2 Octopus bimaculoides
GGACGATTTGACTGAAGACTGGTGAACCAGATGGCTACACCATACACCAGGCTCCAATCTGATTTGGCAGAGTTTCTACAGCTGGATGCTCTTCCTAACAACAACCACTCCGAGAGTGTAGTGGGTGCTTTTACACGCTTTTATATATATATATATATATATATATATATATATATAAACACACACACACACACATATAAGATGAGTTTCCATACAATTTGCATCTACCAAATTCACTCACAAGGCATTGGTCAGCCTGGGGCTATAATAGGAGATACTTGCTCATGGTGCTGTGCAGTGGGACTGAACCTGAAACCACTTCATTGCAAAACGAACTTCTTAACCACACACCCATACCTGCAGCCATGGAAGTTATTCAGATTGAACATAAAATACATTCATGTTTTGAATTGCACACAAATGCAAAACAAGTTGGGAAAAATAGTTCTCGAATACCAGAGGTAGAGTAATATGCTCTATTAAGAAGCAGCAAAAATATCAGTTTGACTGGGCTGGTATGCTGAAAGGCTGCACCAGACTCCAATCTGATCTGACAAAGTTTCTACAGCTGGATACCCTTCCTAACACCAACCACTCCAAGAGTGTAGTGGGTGCTTTTTATGTGCCACTGACATGAGAGCTAGTCAGGTGGCACTAGCATTGGCCACGTTCAGATGGTGCTTTTTACGTGCCACCGCAATGGGAGCCAGTCAGGTGGACTTGGCATTGACCACGTTCAGATGGTGCTTTTTACGTACCACTGGCACGGGAGCCAGTCAGTGGACACTGGTATTGACCGCGTTCAGATGATGCATTTTACATTCCACCGGAATGGGAGCCAGTCAAAGAGCACTCAACAGGTTTTCTCAAGCATATCATATCACCTGACGCATCAAGGGTCCTCTTAAATGGGCCGGACATGCAACACTGGCATTGGCCTTGGCTGCGATCTCACTTTAGTTACCAGGTCTTCTCAATCACAGCATATCACCAAAGGTCTCAGTCTCCTATCATTGCCTCCATGAGTCCCACCAGTTTAATAGTTTTTCCTAAATTCAGCACAAGGCCAGCAATTGGGGCAGGGGTTTGTTGATTATATTAGTTCCCAGTATTTGAATGGTATTCATTTTTATCAACCCCAAAAGGATGAAAGGCAAAGTTGACCTTAGCAGGATTTGAACTCAGAACATAAAAAAACTCAGCTTAACAATGACAGTTATTTTACTAAATTCTTCATTATTTTCGGAATTAATTGAAAAACAAAAGTTGTGTATTTCAACAGAGATATAGTAACAAAAGGGGTAAATTTTCTTTTGATCTTGCTGCTGTCTACTGCAGGCCTCTTTTGTCAATTCACAGCACTCAATACCAACCAACCAACCAACCAGCCAGCCAGCCTGCCAGCTAGCACAGTCTTTCATTATTAATAAATTTTTATCAACCAACTGACCTAAGATGCAATGTCTATCAATTCTTTTCATAATTCAAGAAATATCAAAAGTTAGGACATTTTCTTTTTTTATTTATTCCTTTCCCCACCATCCATCTTTTCATATGTCAATATTCGTCTCTGTAGGAAATTTTCAATAACTTTTGTACTATTCTTGTAGATATAAATCTATAAGATATTTAGTACCTGAAAATAGCTGAAATTTCTTATGATTGGTTATAATTCTTAGTTAAATCTTGGTAGGATAATGTCATAGAACAGTTGGATATGGCATTAGAAGAAGATTCCTTTTGTCACTGAGAATTTTAATTATATTTCCTATTTAGATAGTAAATACAGATAAATAGGTATCTTTCAGATAAACCTACATTCATCTGTGTTTTGTTTCTGTGGTGGTTTTTCATATTTAACCAATCTGATGGTCAGAGTTTCTAAAACAGAAATTTATGCAATTGTTTTGAAACTTGGCCGTGTGGTTAAGACACTCGCTTTGCAACCGTGCAGTTTCAGGTTCAGTACTTACTGGGGTGGGTTGAGCTGGTTCTGACCAACAAGTTCATCATATCCCTCATACATGGTAGTGGTGGTGGCTGTGGTGGTGGCGGCAGCAGTGGTGGTGGTGGTAGTAGCAGTAGTAGTAGCAGTAGTAGTAGCAGCAGCAACAGCAACCATACTACGTCTGTCTGTCCGTCCGTATGTCCGTCCATCTATCTGTCTGTGTGTGCGTCTGGCCATCCATCCATCTATCTATCTATTTGTGTGCTTCCAGTGAATTAATTCCATCTTGGCAATCCTCAGCGCATACCAGTAAATGCTCTATTTTTTTTTTTATACAACGTGGTTGGCATTAGGAAGAGCATCCAGCCATAGAAACCATGCCAAATCAGACTGGGACCTGGTGTAGCTCTCAGTCAAACCATCTAACCCATACCAGCATGGAGAATAGATGTTAAATGATGATGATGATGATGATGGCTCATGTCTAGTTTCAAATGACTGCAGTGTATCTGTAACTGAGAAGGTGAAGTTATACTGAAACTGTATGTGTGTGGTAGTCTGCGGATATCACTTGGAACATAGTATGTTTATGCACCCAATAAGTTTACAGGAGAAATTTGTCCTCTGAAACATTTTCTTAGTCATCCACACATGGATGACCTCCAAAATAAGCAGTGAATAGGAAATAGAAGAAGAGGAAAGACAGAAAAGAAGAGGAAAGAGAGAGAGAGAGAGAGAGAGAGGCAGGCAGAGAAGAAAGAGACAAAGAGAGAAGATAGATAGACTATTAATGCTTTTACTGCGGAAAACAGATGTAGCCACTCTAAACTTCATTACCCTTAACTGTGGAAAGTAGTTTTAAATATCAATCTATCTTTTGTTGGAGGAATGTCATGTTTAAAACTAGTTTCTGTGAAGATATCTTAAGTTTATTGAGGCAACATGGCTTACAGAAAACACTGGTTTTCTATTTTTTGGCAGATATTTAACATCATTAGTGGAATAACCATGAAATTTAATTTTGCAGTGAAAGGATTTAAGATAGGGTGATAGACATGCAGAAACAGATATCTGAAAGGAATAGTGATTTCTGGTTGGAAAGAGATGTAAAAAGAAATGACTAGAAGGGTTTACCATAGACATTCGTTGAAATGGAGTCACTGAGCATGATTGAGATATTGAAAGATAAAAAAAAAGACAAGCAAAAATAGATTAGAAACAGATTGGCACAAAGGGAATCTGAATGAGAGAACATACAGAGACACTCTGTACGTTCAGAAATGATTAAAACAGAAAGTTATTGACAACCTTGTTTTTTTTTTAAAGGATTTCTGGAGCTTGACTGTCCAATGGTTTCTTTCATTTTTAAAGAGGGCAAGGAGATTTGACTGCTATTTCCAACAGCCTGAGCAACCCCATTGAGTCCTTCAGTGGAAGCAAAACCAGATGGCTGTAGCAGGCTCCTTATGTTCGACCATAAGGCCTAAATTCCCTGCAGCAAAACATTGACAGCAGAACTTTCAAAACCTTAAAATCTCAGCCAACTCGCCCAACCCATGCTAGCATGGAAAGCGGACGTTAAACGATGATGTTGATGATGATGATGATATATATATATCTGTCCATCTATTTGTCTGTCTGTCCATCCATTCGTCTGTCCATCCATCTATCTATCTATTTATCTATCTGTCTGAATGTCCGTCCGTCCATCCATCTATCTGTCCGTCCATCCATCTATCTGTCTGTCTATCCATCTATCACACACACACACACACACACACACACACACACACATATCAGGATGCTGTGATCTGTGGGTAAAAGTGAAAGGTATTGACTCTTTTTTTAAGATGCGTTTAACTTCTCTTCACATTTACACATATCTATCCATGCACACACACACACACACACTTTTGTGTGACTGACATTATGCTGTTGCAGATGGTGTGTGTATGTGTATCTTTACACAGATACACATGCACACATATATATGCACATGCATATGCAAACGCACACCTTAGCACACAGACACACTTACACACACTTACAAACACACACACACACACACACACACACACACACACACACACACACATGTATGTGTGATAGCTTCTTGCCAATGCGTGGGTCTCTGCGTTAAGAGTAAATGTTGCTTGTTCGACCATGAGGCCGAAATTCCCTGCAGCAAAACATCGACAGCAGAACTTCAA
>NC_068997.1:9890430-9897799 GCF_001194135.2 Octopus bimaculoides
TATATATATCAAGAGAGAGAGAGAGAGAGAGAGAGAGAGAGATGTATGTGTGTGTGTTACTACACAGATACAAATATATACACATATATGCTTTGCATATTTTCTTTAGTTCTTTAGTCATTTCAACCATTTACAACTAAGACCATGCTGGAGCACAACTTTGGTTTATACTACGATGAGAGAAAAAATCATTTACATCATACAAGTGTACATGCATACATACTCACATATGTGTGCACACAAATACTTACAGACATACATTTATACATAAATATATATACGTGTGTAAATACACACGCATATACACACACACATTTCAGCTTTGTTTGTATTTATGTTGCTGTCCTTATCTTTTATTGCAAAGTATGTTTTTATGTTTCATCCCTCCATTTTACAGACTGACTTGAAAAGATTGTAACCGTTATTGTTCTTCAAGTCACTTTCTTCTTATGGTTCTGTTTTGTCTTGTAGGTTCTTGTTCTTTTGTTGTATTTTTCACTGTTGTTTTGAATGTTTTTGTTTAGTTGTTTTCTTTTCTCTCTCTCTCTCTCTCTCTCTCTCTCTTTTTTTATATTTTCTTTCTTTGTATCATTCGGCTTTGATAATAATCGTCTAGGTTGTTTGACATTTTTGTTCTCATTTTTCACCTTTGATCGTATACTGTCTCTGTTTCTGATGGAAGGCCCATCACTTGTTTTCGAACTTTCAAGTTAATCGTATCATCATCATCACCATCACCAACACCACCACCACCATCACCACCCTCAATCACCATAACCATCATCGTCAGCATCATTATCATTACTATCACCTCATGAACCACCACCACCACCACCACTACCAATAACATCATCATGACCATCACAATTACCACCACCACCACCACCACCACCACAACCACCACCACCATCATCATCATCATCATCATTGGTTTGCCGCCCAGACTTCTATGCTTGCATGGGTCGGATGGAATTGTTGAAATGGATTTTCTACAGCCGGAAGCCTTTCCTATCGCTGACCCTCATCTGTTTCCAAGTAAGGCAATAATTTCCCATGACCAGATGTATTAACAGCAATGATTAAAAAAACAAAGGACACCACTCACATGAAGGTGGCACTCATTTACAACTATCACATGATGTCAAAGCAAGGAAACAGTAACACACACACACACACACACACACACACACACACACACACACACATACATACACACACATACACATACATCATTTAACTACACAATTACAAAATAACAACTTATATTTTCATATTACCCTCTCCGATTCACACACTTATAGCAGTGGTCCTTCAGTTTTTCTAAGCCCTGTAAAAGAACTTGAAAGGTTGGACCTCCAACCAGGCCTTTCGCGGTACCCCCTCATATATATAGAGTTTACAGTTCCGCTATATGTAGGATCAGCAAAAACATACTCCATCCAGTGAGAGATAAATATCATTTGATATACACAATTACAAAAACGCTACCAATAGTTTCATGCTTTAAAGTATATTAGATTGGCAGGTTCATATAATATGCCATGTATCTCCAAACAATCTTTCAGGCTCGGCTCATGGCATATTATATGAACCTGCCAATTTAATGTACCTTAAAGCATGAAACTATTGGTAACTTTTTTTTAATTGTGTATATTAAATAAAGTGCGTGTATGTTATGGTTTCCTTGCGTTGACAACATGTGATAGTTGTAAATGTGTGTCACCCTCATAAATAAGTCCGAAGACTATGATAATTCTTGCTCACTTGCACAGTTATATTTACAGTCTCATTATCAAACAGTGTCACTTTCACTTTCCTTTGATGATGGCCATATCCATATAAGGATTCTGAGACATCAAATGATAATGTCTATTGGTCTATAATGAAGCATCAGTTGATGAAGTCCACCATTTAAGGGTTAAAGTGAAGAAGAGATGCATGCTATCAACCTCACCCTTTCATCTGTGACCATCTTCAAGAAACTCAAGCTGTTATGATATTGGGTCCTTATTTTAGGTGGAAAAAGATGAGATCTTTGGTACTCTGCAGTGTCATCCAGTTAGGTGGTTGATATAGCTTTCAGTTCTAAAGTTGGGAGCTAGATCTTCCATATGTATATCCCTGCATATCTTTCATGGCTACTCTCTAGGAAGTCGGCCAGGTCAAGATAACTAGGGATGGAGATAGCTGCAGGGAACGACATGATTTCTAACCTGGCTCATTTTGTTCTCTGCACTCCGTAACACATTGTTGCAGCCACCTTAGCCCCCTGTTGAATAATGAGGGTTTCTTCAGTAGCGTTCATCTATGCATGTGTGAAGTCAAAGATATACACATGGATGCAGACATGGCTGAGAGATCAAGATAAGGTCCCAGATTTGACCCTATTGTGTGACTTCTTTGCTAAGTGTTTTTTACTGGTCTTAGGTCATCTATGCTTTCATCATCATCACCATCATTGTTTAACATCTGTTTTCCATGCTGGCATGGGTTGGATGGTTTGACAAGAGCCGGCCAGGTAGAAGACTACACCAGGCTACTGTGTCTGTTTTAGCATGGTTTTTATGGCTGGATGCTCTTCCAAACACCAACCACTCCACAGAGTGGATTGAGTGCTTTTTACATGTCACCAGCACAAGCAAGGTCAGTTTTGGCATGGTTTTTACACCTTGCTGCCCATCCAAATGCCCTTCCATTTCACAGTGTGGACTAGATATCTTTTATGTGGCACCAGCACTGGCAGAGTCACCAAGTAATTTACAAGACAAGGAATTTTGAGAGGGGAGGGGGCATTAGAGGAGGTGATCTTGTGTCAGATGATGAAAGATTAGAGTGTGACAGAGAGAAACAGAGAGGCAGAAAGAGGTTTCTTGCTATAGAGGAGTCACATGGTTATCCAACAAAGAGAGAGAGAGAGAGAGGAAATTGGGTTGGCAAAAATTGTATGGAAGTTTGTTAGATATACTGCACGTGTAATTCAAGGAGGTGGGGTAGAAGCTGTCTCAAACTGTATCAATCTCTAAGATTACATTAATGGTATCAGTGTCTATGGAATACACAACCACCTGAATAACAATTCACTGTGTAGGTATTTCATTTGATCAAACAACTGGAACACTCATCCATATACACCTATATATGCAGACACACACATATAAATATATGTTTTTATATATATATATATATATATACACGCACACACATACATGTAATATTTGTACATGTGAATGTACGAATATTTATACACACACATATGTATCATATGTATATATATGTGTGTGTGTATATATATATATATATATATATATATATATATATATAAGTAGGTGTGTGAGTGTGTGTGTATATATATGAATATATATATATGTATTTTATATATATATGTGTATTTTATATATATATATATAAAGACAGTACAGTGCAGTTACTGAAGTTAAATGAACCTTGACAAGAACTTAATGAAGTTTGAAACTGCAACATGTTCGATATAACTTCGTTGTGCTGACAAGATCTTGGTGTATAACCCTCTACCCCATACATGCACCACCACCACCGCCACCACTACCACCACTACTATGGTTTAATTTCGCAGTAAATCTATAATCAATATGTGTTTTAAGCATCTAGTTATACTTTGGTACACTGAAGTTTATTTTTTTATGCTGTGTCGCTCTATCAGTAGTGTATGTACAAACATACTTACATACACACACATACACACATATGCACATATACACATACATTCGCGCACACACGCACACACTTACATGCAAGCATGCACACATACATACATATGTGCATGTATGTATACATAGATATGTGCATACACAAATACACACACATGTTACATTCATGCATACATACACATATATGTGTGTATGTGTGTAAATATGTTTTCACATACAGGGACACATGCAGGTGTATGTGTGTGTGTGAAAGTGTATCTAACGACTGTAGTTATTTTCAATCGCAGTTTAACGTTAGTGTCCATCAGGAATTTAGACCTTAATCTTCAGTGAACTTTCACAGTAGACAGAGAAGTAGAAGCAGCTGTATTTGTGCATGATGGTGCAATCACACATATCTATGCACACGCACACACACACACACACACACACACACACACACACACACACACACACACACACACACATGTGCACACAATCATACATTGTTGATGCCACAAGCATTTAGAAATTTTGAGAATGTGAAATAATTCTTTTCAGATATGGTGAATCTCTATTCTAATAATAGTAATCATCATCATCATCATCACCAACATCATAATCATAATCATCATCATCATCACCACCACCACCACCACCACCACCACCATCATCATTATAATCACCATCATCATCATTTCCTGCTATCTCTGCTTGCCACACGATGCACACCAACATGAAATTGTTACTTCCATATATTATTATTATTGGACATACCTCGTGTTAGTCTCATTAGCCATACTCTCTTCTGTGCTGGCTTGGGGCATACTCGAAGAGGGTATTAATTTTGGAATTTTTCTTGTTCTGTATTGATTGCTTTCACTGCAGCTAAGGAGCGCAGTCTACCCTTACAAAAATCTGTTTTACCCTTTTGTTACTATAATTCCGTTGAGATGCTCTGTGTTTCTTTCAATTACTTTAAATATAACAAAGGAATTTAGTAAAAGAACTTAGTTATCGTTAAGCTGGTGTTAGGAACACAAATTGTGACTAAGGTTTAGTGGAAGATTTTATTTCAAAACTTATGAAAACAAGACATTTGTACTATAGAGCCAGAGGCGGTTTCAGGTGGGTTAGTATCAAAAGGGTTAAGAATTGTTTCTCTATTATATATTTGAACCCTTTTGTTACCATAATTCTGTTGAGATGCTCTGTGTTTCTTTCAATTAATTTTAAATATAACAAAGAATTTAGTAAAATAACTTAGTTATCATTAAGTTAGTGTTAGAAACATAAATCGTGACTAATGTTTGGTGGAAGATTTTAATTCAAAACTTATGAAATCAAGACATTTGTCCTACAGAGCCAGAAGTGGTTTCAGGTGGGTTGGTATCAAAAGGGTTAAGAATTATTTCTCTATTATATATTCTAACCCTTTCGTTACCGTGTTTATTTTGAGATGCTCTGTGTTTCTTTCAATTAATTTTAAATATAATAAAGAACTTAGTAAAATAACTTAGTTATCGTTAAGCTAGTCTTAGGAACATAAATTGTGACTAAGGTTTGGTGGAAGATTTTAATTCAAAACATATAAAAACAAGAAATTGCACTCAGAGCCAGAGGCAGTTTCAGCTGGGTTGGTATCGAATGGGTTAACCTATAAATGAGATCCTGACAGGGACTACTGTCCTGGCTGAGAATGGGCCTGGGAGTAATGATAATGAAGGGGTTAACCCCATGCTCTTCACAACTCCAGAACTCCTAAACTGGAACCTCGCCATTGCAGCTTAATGTCACATCCAAGACATACAGAAGTGATAATAATATATTGCTACTAAAAGGCGGCGAGCTGGCAGAAACATTAGCATGCTGGGTGAAATGCTTAGCGGCATTTCGTCTGTCTTTATGTTCTGAGTTCAAATTCTGCCGAGGTCGACTTTGTCTTTCACCCTGTTGGAGTTGATAAATTAAGTACCAGTTGCATACTGGGGTCAATCTAATCGACTGGCCCCCTCCCCCAAAATTTCGGGCCTTGTGCCTAGATTAAAAAAGAATATATTACTACTACGATATACTGTAAATATTGTAACAATATTTACAAATCATAAGGCAGCAAACTGGCAGAATTGTTAGCTTGCTGGGTGAAATGCTGAGAAGCATTTCGTCCATCTTTACACTCTGAGTTCAAATTCCATCGAGGTCAGCTTTTCTTCCTTTCAGGGTTGATAAAATGGGGCTAATGCAGAATTGCACCTCTCTTTGAAAAATGTATATTTTCGAAAAATTTCTTTTTGTATTCCTATGTTTTAGATATCAGAGATTACAAATATGCCCCCACCTTAAAATTTTGATATTGTTTACTTTAAAGTGTTTGTAGTGGAGTAACGAACATAGGCAAATCGAAATTAAATAAGACAAAAACATTAAAGTGAAAAGAATTTGCATTTTACTTGTGTTTGCCTTAAATAATTGTAAATAATAATTGAATGTAAATTAAATATACACCATTCTATGAGAAACAAACATTAATGTTTAATAATTAATGTTATAAAGGGCTTAAATTTCACACCCCACTCCAATTTTAAATTTTGAACTTCTTCATCCATTTATTTATTTGTCTGTCTATCTATTTATCTCTATCTGTTTATTCATAAAATATATTTGTCAACTAAATGTGGTGGTCCTGGAGAAGTCAGTGTTACTGTTGTTTTTAGCCCCAGGAAGACATTCATATCCATCCATCCATCTCTCTCTCTCTCTCTCTCTCTCTCTTTATACACATATCTATATGCTTATTGAATTTAATATTTTGAAAACGTGGTTTCTTGCATATTCGGAATCGCCATCATCAAAAACATAGAGGAAAAAAAATTTCAAAAAAAAGTTCAAAATTTTAAATTTACCCAGTATTATAAAAGTGGTAATAATAATAATGTATAAATAAATTTGAATTATTTGGGAAAGATAAATCTGAAGTCTCCACATGGGATTTGAACCCACGTCTCCTGTAGACATGACAGTTGTTCTACTATTGGACCAAAGTAATTCTTTGAATTTCATTATTGATTTTTAAAATGTTATTCTTATCCATAAGAATTGTGTTTTTGGTGTCAATCATAGGAATTTACAAACCTCGTGAACATGAAACAATACTTCAAGGAATGGTGAATCTTGAAGCAAATAAAGCTATAAAATAATGGCATGTAAATAGATATCGAATCAAAGCCTTTGGATAAATGTGTGTGTGTGTGTTATAAGACACTTGGCCAAGGTGCCACACAGTGGGGCTGAACCCAGAACCATGTGACTGGGAAGCAAACTTCTTACAACCCAGCCATGCCTGTGTCTATATACATGAAACAAAAAATGTGTTAAGAGACATAACTCAAAGTGGCCAGTGGCTGATTTGATCAACAAAGACAGATAGGAATATATTAAAGTTCCATATGGGATAAATTCTTTGATTTCTCGAAATCATCTCTGCTTTCGGAGATGATAGAAGAATCGCTTGGGAGCAATTGGCACCAACTCCAAATGAGAATGAAAGATAATTTCAAGAATCAAATATTCCTCTCCATATACATATGCATTTATGCATGCAAGCATGTATGTATGTGTGTATGTGTGTATATATATATTATATACATACATATATATATAAATAAATATATATATATAAATATATATATATATATATATATATA
>NC_068997.1:9898702-9909923 GCF_001194135.2 Octopus bimaculoides
TATATATATATATATATATATATATATATCTGTGTACACATACACACGCATATGCTCACGTATTTCTCTCCGTTGGTAGATTAATTTGCTTTTATCACTTCTTGCATCTCTTTTATTGCCGCTTGTTACACACATGCACACAACTCTTCCTCCTTTTCTCTCTCTCTCTCTCTCTCTCCATATTTTTCATTTTGTCTAAATGGCTTCCTCTTTTTCCTCTTCTTCTTTCTTCTTTTTTTCTTTCTTTTTTTTTTTCTTTTGCGAATCATCTGATTGCCAATGTCAGTTAGTGCAGCCATCCGTGAAACCCTTTGCTACCTGTTACACATGTTATAATACATAGAACACTACTTCACTTGTGTATAGTTGTAATTCTTTATGGGGAACGTGGGACAGAGGTGGATCATCCGTTCCTGTGGTTGTTGTGCTGCAGACCTAACCAATCCACACAAGAATGAACAAAGCAAGAGCTACGTATTATAAATGCAATAGGCGACATTTGCTTTAATAAAAAGTTTCTATCAGAAGAAGGTAAAATTTGATCAGGATTTGCAGTTGAATAATTAATTCTCTTGGCCACAGTTTTCTTACGACCTCTCTCTGTACATATATATGTTCATAGAATGACTCTAATCTGATTTTCACTGCTTGTCTCTTAGAAATATTTATAGTTAGACATCACAGGCATTAATATGAAACAGAAAAGAGAATCAAGTCTACTGACAGGGGACTTAAATCATGTATCTATTGCTTACCGGTTGACTGCGTTACAAATAACACTACAGTTCGCCTGACCAATGTATCTTCTTGAGTTACATACAATAATTTGTTTCTGCTATTTTAACAATATTATTTTATCTCGATGTGGTTTGAGTTGCATCAGTAAATCTGTATTTGTCTCTTCTATCTCCAACTGTTGTGTTTTATGTTTAATATTATTTACATTAATAATTTTTTTTGTTTTTGTTTCTTTTTACCTTTTTACTGATCTTTTTTATTTTTTATATCTGTAATTGTTGTGTCTAACTTTTTCTTTTATATTTTATCCTTCAGTCATTAGATTATGGCCATGCTGGGGCACCACGTTGAAGGGTTTAGTCAAACGAATTACACCCCCTCCGCCCACACCCAGCACTTTTCTTTTTGTAAATCTTCTACTTATTCTACTGGTCTCTTTTACTGAATTGCTAAATTACAGGGATGTAAACAAACCAGCACCAGTTGTCAAGGGGTGCTGGTGACAAGCAGAGAAATAAATACACACGCACACACATATACAAGAAGAGAGCATATATCAATCAACTTTTGGAAAGACTGAGGTGGAATATTGGGACATTTGTTATGGGAGAGTGAATTGGTCTGGGCAAGTCACCCAACCAGACAGGCAGACAGACAGACAAACAGACAGATAGACAGACAGGCAGGCAGACAAACTGGCAGGCAGGCAGGCAGACAGGCAGACAGGCAGACAGGATGAAAAGCAAAGTTGACAATCTTTTACTTGTTTCAGTCATTAGACTGCGGCCATGCTGGGGCCCTGCCTTGAAGAATATTTTTAGGTAAATGAATCGACCCTAGTATTTATATATGGTTTTAACCCTGGTACTTATTCTATTGGTTCATTTTTGCTGAACTGCTAAGTCATGGGGACATAAACACACCAACACTGGTTGTCGAGCAGTGGTGGTTGGGGGGGGGGAGACAAACAGACACACAAAGCTAACCCCCCACTGCACCTCACCCCATGCACACACACACACATACATATATCTATACAGCAGGTTTCTTTCAGTTTCCATCTACTAAATTCACTCACAAGGTTTTTATGCAGCTTAAGGTGCCACACAGTAGGACTGAACTTGGAACCAAGTGATTGAAAAGCAAACTTCTTACCATACAGCAGCCACGGTGGATTTGGATTTGAATGTAGAATATAAAAAGCCGAAACAAATACTGCATAAGATTTTGTCCTTTGTTTTAAAGATTTCACTAATTCCACCATTCTTAGAAAAATGTATGATAACGGTAATTGGTTTATCTTAATTGTATGTGTGTGTGTGTCTATATATATATATATATATTCTTGTTTCATTTCGTTTCATTTTGTATTAGTATATATATGAATACATACAGTTTATAAAACAAATGGTATTCAGTCATTGAAATCAACAGCAAGATGTAAATACCTAGTGGTAATACAAATAAGAAGTCATAGAAATTATAATAAGATAACATATATATTGAATTTTTAGATAATGTTAGAGCCCCATGTTTGATAAATCTATATACAACTTAGCTGTTAGCATCATCGTCGTCACCATCATCAACTTCATCTTCATCATCATCATCATCATCATCATCACCATCACCATCACCATTGTCATCGTCATTTGATATCCACTATCCCATGCTTACATAGGCCAGACAGAATTTGTTGTGGCAGAATTTCTATGGTCAGTTGCCCTTCCTGTCGTCAACTCTCATCTGTTTCCAAGCACCAGCACCAGTTCTTTTCACCTGGCACCAGCACCAGTGCTTTTTACATGGCACCAGTCCCAGTGCTTTTTATGTGGCATCAGAAAATCCCTAACTTTTTTTTAAAGAGTAGTTTGGGTCCAATAGCTGACTTGTTTCTGTAACGAGGTGAGAGAAGCTTCCCATTACATGTAGCCTTACTCATTTATAAATTGTAGCCAGACTGTTTGTAAGTTCAGTTTTATTTCAGGAATTGATTTCCAGAAGACTTTGAATAAAGTCTAATAAGAAAGATAAAATAGCTTTATGATTTTTGTTTTTTCTGAAAAGAAACAAAAAAACAAAAACAATAAAAACAATCAAACAAACAAAACTAACCAAAAACAGCAATCACGAAGTGACATCATGACATTTTTCGTAAATTGCTGGAAAATTGAATATAAATCTATCAAAGTAAATTACATTTAAACTGATTAAAGAAAGGTAAAAGAGAACACCAAAAAAAAAAAAAGAAAAACCAAAAAAAAAACAAAAAAAAACTCTACCATCTTTAACAAATTAAGACTCTTCTTTTGAAATCAATATCTATTGAAGCTAATTGATCTTTAATTGAGATAAAAGTTTATTTTCTATGATATCAGAACAAACTTTTAGTCAAAGCTAAATCTAAATTCTGGCTTTTTTTGTTTGTTTGTTTTTTTTTGGCCTTTAAAAATCTTTTTTTTTTTTTACAAATTCTTGGGTAATTTTTTAACACTTTGATTTGTTTTCTTCAATGTTAATATTACTGTTTTAGTTGTGATTCCTACTTATTTGTATTGAGTCTTACTCTGGTGAAGTGGTAGTGGTAGTGGTGACTGAGTGACTCTGTTTGAAACGGATCTGTAATAGGAGGATATTAATCATTGCCCAAACCCATGAAAGAACATGAATTCACTACAGCAAGCATACCCAAGTTTTGAACTGTCATTGCTTCTACAATTCTATATTTAAGAGAAGAGGAACCATGTACATTATTTACATTATTTACATTTGACGGATATATGTCCTCATCTTGTTTGTTGTTAACACAACGTTTCGGCTGATATACCCTCCTAACTTCATCAGTCCATGTTGCCACAATCCATGTTGCCACAGTCCATGTTGCCACAGTCCATGTTGCCACAGTCCATGTTGCCACAGTCCATGTTGCCACAGTCCATGTTGCCACAGTGTGGGTCTGAATACAGAACATGTAGTTGGGAAACAAGCTTCTTACCACACAGCCACACCTGTGCCTATTATGTCAAACCACCCTCCAAAAAAAAAAAAAAAACCCAGATGAGATTGCCATGGATGGAATACTTTTCATCATAAGTTTACTCGATTAGGGTTCATCTGGGGGTCAAATGACAACCAATAATGCTGTTTGACTTCTGACCATGTCATCTGCTTGTCCGTATGTTTAGAGTTTAGTTGCAGTAATTCGATTATCTCCCTTTGGTATATAGACCTTCAAGAGTTCTCCTGACTCACTCAACTGCCAGCTATATAGATTATGGATTTATTTATTCAGATAATTAACAAACGTGAGCAGCAAGGATTCTGTTCCTTTGTGTAAACAAGGACCGCTTATAGCCCCCTCCCACCCAATAAACACACACATGCACGCAAACACGCACACACTCAGTACAAACATATCTGCGTGCATAATAAAGATTTATAAACACGCACGTACAGGCATATATGTGCACACAACCCATGCCAGCAGGGAACAGGGACGTTAAATGATGGTGGTGATGATGATGATGATGATGATGATACCTGTATATGCATGTGTGAATACACACAGACACAGACACACACACACACACACACACACACACACACACACACACATTCAACACGTGCCAGCTTGGACCATGGACATAAAATAAGTGATGATGATATCTGTTTATGCATGTGTAAATATACACACACACACACATGCGCTCATGCACACTCAGACAGACACACACACACATGCTCACACACATGCCCGCACATACACACACATGTGCACTCAGACACACACACACACATGCTCACACACACGCGCACATACACACACACAGACTCACACACACACACATGCTTACACACACGCGTGCACACACACGCGTGCACACCCACATTCAACACGTGCCAGCATGGAACATGGACATAAAATGATGATGTTTGTTATCCCATGTATGTGTGTTTGTGTATGCACTTATATACACACACTTATATATGCAGGCGCAGGTGTGGCTGTGTGGTAAGAAGCTTGCTTCTCAAGCGCATGGTTCCGGGTTCAGCCCAACTAAATGGCGCAAGTGTCTTCTACTATAGCCTCGGGCTAACCAAAGCCTTGTGAGTAGATTCAGTAGACGGAAACTGAAAGAAGCCAGTCCTATATATATATATATATATATATATATATATATATATATATATATATATATATACATACATATGTGTGTGTGTGTGTGTGTGTGTATACGTATCTGTGTGTCTGTGTTTGTCCCCCCACCATCACTTGACAACCGATGATGGTGTGTTTCTATCCCTGTAACTTAATGGTTTGGTAAAAGAGACCAATAGAATAAGTACTGGGCTTACAAAGAATAAGTCCTGGGAGTCAATTTGTTTGACTAAAAGGTGGTGCTCCAGCATGGCTGCAGTCAGGTGACAAGTAAAAGAATATATATATATATACTTGTCTCTTTTTCTCTCTCTGCCCCTCTCTCTCTCTCTCTCTTATACGTATAGAAAGAAAGATATATACATACACACATTATGCTTAATATATGTATAAATATGAATCAGTCTCAATATCTACATACACACACACACACACACATGCACACTCAATGTATAACACATGCACACATGCACATACACACACACATACATGCACACACACACACGCACACAAGGAGATACACGCACAGACACACACATGCACATACATACACACACACATGCAGATACATGCATAGACACACATGCACATACATACACACACATACATGCACGCACACGTACATGCACATACACATACACACGCACACACACACACACACACATTTCCCCTTCTTCACAAGAAAATGTATTATTTTTGTTTCCTTCTTTGTTTTTCTTTGTGCTGCTGTTGTTGTTGTTGTTCTTGTTCTTCTCTCATTCTTCCTATTTCCTTGTTTTTCTTCATTCTTCATTCTTCATTCTTCATTCTTCATGCTGTTCCTGCTTTTCCTGTTTGCTTCTCCCCCCCCCGCCACTTTCCTATTCTTCTTCCTTACTTTTTCTTCTAGTTTTGGATGATACCACCATCACTATGACTACCACCATCAACATTACCACCACCACCACCACCACCACCACCAACACAACTACCACCTTCACCACAACTACCACCTTCACCACAACTACCACCTTCACCACAACTACTACTACTGCTGCCGCCACCACCACCACCACTACCACTACCACCATCACTACTACTGCCCCCACCATCTCCATTGCCACTACTACTACTACTACTACTACCACCACCACCACCACCAACAATAACAACAACGCCGTCAGCAGCAGCAGCACCACCACCACCACCACTACTACTGCTACTACTATGAACACTGCTGTTGATTGTTGATGCTGTTGGTTATTGTAGTGATAATGATGATGGTGGTGGTGTTACTACTACAACTGTAGTAGTAGTAGTAGTAGTAGTAGTAGTACTAGTCCTTGAAGTGATGGTAGTAGTGGTAGTAGTCTGACCATATCCAAAATATTTCTACTTGTCCAGCTGCCATGCTAGCATCTTAAATGATGATGATAATAATGATGTAGTCTCGGTGATGTTTGTTTAGTTGTTGTTGTTGTTGTTATTAAGGTAACGAGCTGGCAGAATCGTTAGCACGCCGGGCAAAATGCTTAGCGGTATTTCGTCTACCTTTATGTTTTGAGTTCAAATTCTGCCGAGGTCGACTTTGCCTTTCATCCTTTCAGAGGCCAATAAATTAAGAACAAGTAATGTCTCCTATTTATCCACCTGCCTTGCTGTATATTTTCTCTGACACTTACCATTCTGAGTTCAAATTCTGCACTCATTCAATTGTTATATATTTCTGGTTTCTGGGGTTTATGTTTATCACTTGCCGGATGGGTCTGTTTGACAGTTTCTGTCCATTGAAAAGATCAACCTCCTGACCTTCTATCGTGGGTGATCTTCCTCTCTTTGGTGGCTATGATGAAGCAAGTCGTATGATAGATGCAGCTGAATGGTTTCAGAACAGAGTTTTTCCTTGTGGGGCAAGCTCTTGTCAGCTTCTTCAAATGTCATTTAGAGAGGAAGGTGAGAGTAGAGACGGACATGCTGCCCCTCCCCATTAAATTTTATGACAGGGTGGGTGAGAATGGTGATATTGGACTGGTGGGACCAAATGAGCTTCATGCACTCTCATACCCCACTCCCATCTCTCTCTCTCTCTCTCTCTCTCTCTCTCTCTCTCTCTCTCTTTTAAATGAGGATATTTGTAGATGTTAATGTTTTCTTCAATATACTTATCTACAGCTTTGGGATCAAATGTAAATAAGCTTTTCCTTGTTAAAATATGTAAAAGCTTCCTTGGGTTGTGTTTGAATTTGTTTGTCAACTTGAAAAAACGAAGTGATTTGAACACAAAATGCTCCTAACGTATGCATTCTTCAATTAAACTATAAACTTTTAAACATTTTAGTATTAAGTTCTGCAGGGAGAAAATGATAATTACACTTAACCCCCAAATGAGCTGATGAAAATCCTGCGCAAAGATTCAAAATGCCATTTTATAGAATACAAGCTGATATCTTATACATTTTCCGAGTACATACAAACACACACACACTAGGCTGTATGGAAAGAAGCTTGCTTCCCAATCACATGCTTCTGGGTTCAGTCCCACTGTGTGACACCTTGGGCAAGTATCTTCTACTATTGCCTCGGGCCAACCAAACCCTTGTGAATGGATTTGGTTGATGGAAACTGAAAGAAGCTTGTTGTATATATCTTTGAGTGTGTGTCTTTGTGTCTGTGTTTGTCCCCCACTGCTGCTTGACAACTGGTGTTGGTGTGCTTACATCTCTGTAACTTAGCAGTTCGGCAAAATACACTGACAAAATAAGTGCCAGGCTTAAAAAAAGTAAACAAGTTTTGAGATTGATTCATTCGACTCAACATTCTTCATGGTGGTGCTCCAGCATGGCTGCAGTCTAATGACTGAAGCAAGTAAAAGATAAAAGGTGTATGTGTGTGTGTGTGTGTGTTTGTAAGTAGAAAGATAGACTAACAATAATAGGTGCAAGGAATGTATTTGTATGAAAGCCACATATACAAATTACATGATGAAATTAAGTCTTATCATTACAGCTGTTTCAGATAATTGATTGACTGGTTGATAGGACCATGCATTATTATGGAAGGAAATCTGATTTTGAGTCAATAATGTAGGTTTACAAAAAGCAAAGGAAAAGCATCAGTGAGCACAAATTTTGATAGTTCTGTCATATCTTTGTCAGATAACCCATTGGATGATTGGTGAGCTTGATGCCATTAATGTTACATTTAATCTGTTTGCAGGAATGAGATTCCAGAGGATCTATGTTGTGGGGAAGAAGGATTGGGTTGAGTGGTTAGTGGATGTTGTCAGGGGAAGATTGAATGCCAAAAGGGGTGAGAAGGGATGGAAAGATGAATGGGTTGGTAGTGATTGAGTGATGGATGTATGAGGCCAGCTTACTCAGAAGAGCAGAGGCCATCATAGTAGTGGTAGAAAAGACAGAGAGGAGACACCATGCCTGTGAGGAAGTTGCTGCACTGTGCCTGGTAGTGGTGGAATACCAATTAACCTGGTGTCCCTTCTCTGGTTGCAGGCCAGGATATTAGTGTGCATAGTAGCGGCACTGTCCCAGATATGGGTGCAGTGCCCCATTGTGAACCTCACTTGAGCCATGTGGAGTGTCAGCAGTTATTGAGGACTGAAACATCTTCTGGCCTTAAAGTGAAAAGCTTGTCTTTGGGATGTGTTTCAAGTGATGCTAAGGATTTGCTTTCACTAGAAGAAATCCTCGGTCATAGTTACTATCACAAGCGAGATCGTGATGGCACCTGTGCCCAGCGTCGCCTTCCTGGCACTTGTACTGGTGGCACGTGTAAGACATTCGAGCGAGATCGTTGCCAGTGCCGCTGGACTGGTTCCTGTGCAGGTGGCACGTAAAATACACCATTTCGAGCGTGGCCGTTGCCAGAACCGCCTGACTGGCCTTTGTGCCGGTGCATGTAAAAGCACCCACTAGACTCTCAGAGTGGTTGGCGTTAGGAAGGGATTCCAGCGGTAGAAACTCTGCCAAATCAGATTGGAGCCTGGTGCAGCCTTCTGGCTTGCCAGTCCTCAGTCAAATCATCCAACCCATGCTAGCATGGAAAGCGGACATTAAACGATGATGATGATGATGATGACTGAGGCCCAGCATTTGGAGTGACTGTGAAGGTTTTATTCGAGTGTCACTCATGCTTAGAGGAGTATGTGAAAAAATTAGAGTGCTCAGAGTGAACCCTGCCAGCTTGCATATGAAAAGCAAGGAATGATGGATACGGTTTGGTGCTGTAGTGTTTTCTCTGTGGGAATGGTGCCTTTTCCTTTAGTAATTTCTTTTTGTTTTGGTGATAAAAGAGACAAAGTTGGCTTGGTTCCACTAGAAGGTGTTCACAAGGCAAGATCTCTGTTTATGGAATCAATGTAAGTTTGAAAGTGCTTAGGTACTGAAAATTGTGTGCAATGTTTTCAAAGAAATCCTTTGACAACTTGCAAGATGAAATATAAGTCAGTTACCAATTTTGTTCTAGTCTTTTATGCTTATAAATTGGCATTGAGGGTTTTTTTTATTTTTTATATATTTAAAAAATATTTTAAAGTAATTTTTCTTTTTTTTTATTGTTCTGCAGAACAAACACACTCCTACGCAGATATGCTGTTATTCTCTTGAGTCTTCAAGACTCTGCTAGTGTTCAGCATCAAAACTTGAAGACTTCAGAATTTGATATCAAACAGAAAATTTTCCTTCCGGTGCGACTGGGATTGGGGTGGGAAGGTGGTGGGTGGGAGACACGGAACTCAATGCAAAGTCAAGAAATCTGAAGTCTGATTCAGTAGTTTCTTTACTTTTTTTGTTTTTCTTCTTCTTCTTCCTTCTTTCTTCACTTCTTTCCTTTTCTCAGTGTCTTTGTTTTTTATTAGAGGTGGTGGTCATGCTAAGGTTGCTGATGGTGGATAGAGTGTTTAGAAATGGGTTTTCTAATCTTTCTCCCCCACCCACCCATGTTTTGGTTTTTCAAAAATTCACTCTTTTCTTTGTTCCTTCCTTCCTTCCTTCCTTCTTTCCCTCTTTCTCTCCATCCACTCCTTCTTTTTACCTTGCTAGTAGCCTCCTCTATCTGTCTGTCTCTCTCTGTCTAATCTCTCTGTCTCTCTCTGTCTAATCTCTCTGTCTCTCTCTCTCACTTTCTCTCTGTCTGTTTGTCTGCCCGTCTGTTTATCTGTCTCTCTCACACCTTTGTTTCTCTCTCTCTCTCTCTCTCTCTCTCTCTCTCTCTCTCTCTCTCTCTCTCTCTAACATTTTCTTCTTCACAAACCTTCTCATTTTCTTCAGACACTCACTTCCATTACCATTTTGTCTTATCGTCTCCCTATTTCTTTCTTATTATTTTGTACTCATTCCAAGATGGTGAGCTGGCAGAAACATTAGCGCACCGAGCGAAATGCTTAGCGGTATTTCGTCTGTCTTTGCATTCTGAGTTCAAATTCCACCAGGGTCGACTTTGCCTTTCATCCTTTCAGGCTCAATAAATTAAGTACCAGTTGAACACTGGGGTCGATCTAATTGACTGGCCCCGCTCCCCAAAATATTTTGGGCCTTGTGCCTAGAGTAGAAACAAAAAAATTATTTTGCACACATTCCACTCTTCCTCCCCCCCTCTCTCTCTCTATCTCTCTCTCTCCTTCTTTAACTCTCATTCTATCTCTTGCTTTCTCTCACACTCTCTTTCACTCCCATCTCATCTCTCTCTCTCTTTCATTATACACACTCTCTCTCTGTCTTTTTCCTCATTCTTTATTTACACATTCATTCTTACCTTACTTCATTTTATCATTCGGTTAGCCTTTCTTTCATAACCTTTTTATTCCTTTCCTTCTCACCTATGTCTTTCTTCTTTTCTCTTCCTCTCTCACTCTTTCTGTCAGTCTCATTCTCTCTCTTTCTTTCTCTCCCTATTTCCCTGCTTACTCCTTCTGTCTATCTTCATTCATCAAACTCTGATGTCATGTAAATCATCAGTTTATCTACCAAAACAGCTTCTTTGGGACTTTTGATTCACACACACACACACACACACACACTTGTGTGTATATAGATATGTATACATATACACACATATTTACATGCACACACACATATATATGTATACATACATATGTATACATGGACACACACACACACATACATACAAATATAGGTATAGACACACCAAAACAGTTTCTTTGGGTCTTTTGCCTTACACACACACACACACACACACATATACATATACACACATATACACACACACACTTGTGCGTATATAGATATGTATACATACATACACACATATATTTGCACACACACTTATAGATGTATATACACATATGTATACATATATATATATATATAT
>NC_068997.1:9910409-9915471 GCF_001194135.2 Octopus bimaculoides
ATGTTTACATATGTATGTATGTGTATATATATAAATATGTATGTATGTGTGTGTATATATATATATATATATATATATATATACATACACACATACATATATATATACACATATATATATGTGTGTGTGTGTGTGTGTGTGCATATATATATATATATATATGTATGTATGTGTGTATATATATATGTATATAGATAGATAGATAGATATCTATATCTATCTATAGATAGATAGATATACATACATATATATACATATATACACACACACACGCATATAGATATATATATATATATGTATGCATATATATCTTTAGTTAAAGGTTTCTAATGGGCCAATCTCTGGCTCGCTTGCTCTCTTTCTGATGAACAATCAGACAGCAAAGTGAGGTTCTACAGAGCCTGAATTTGTGTCAGAAATACATCAAACTTTATTGCACACGAGTGCAACATTTATCAATTAATTGACATAAATATACTGCAAACATGCTTTTTGTCTTATAGCAATTACATTTAATATGGCTTCCTTTGTTTATGGTCAGATCAGTTATCTGTACAAGTCAATTTTCCAGAACTAAATATTCCCTTGCTAGTCTTGGAAATGGTTCTTGTGTATTCCCCTCTACTTAGCATATCGAAAATTGAAGTTAGTTATTCTGGTTGGTTCTGCTCATTGACAAAAGGAGTTCAATACTTTGGTTGTATCTTGTATTTTTTTTTTGATCTTTTACTTGTCTCAGTCAGAGAACGATGCCTTGAAAAAATTTCATCCAACAAATCAACCCCAGTGATTGCCTTTTAAGTGTGATACTTGTTTTATCAGTCCTTTTTTGTCAAACTGTTAAGTTATGGAGATGCAAACAAAAACAAAGTTGCTTGCTTACCCTCATACATGACAGACACGCACTCAGTTTCTATCTGTCAAATTCACTTATAAGGAATTGGTCTGCCTAAATGCACTTACCTAAGAAGCTATTATATTATATTATTATATTATTATATTAATATTATTAATATTAATATTAATATCATTATTATTATCATTATTATTATTATTATTATTATTATTATTATTATTATTATTATTATTATTATTATTATTATTATTATTATTCTGAAAGACTCTCAGATAGTTCTTAATTACTGGTTATTCTTTACTTGAAAGCAGTCAATAACAAATCACCAAAGGTCTCAAGTAGTGCCTTCTCTTGTGACCCAATGAGACAATACTCTCCTTAGAATGCGAGCTGTACCCAACAATGCTGTCTTCTGGATCACTTCGAGCCTGACAGCAGTTCCAATATCCTTAATACGTTTTTCAAAGCCCTTGGAAACAGCTCCTAATGCTCCAATTACCACCTGTATCACCATTACTTTCTTCATGCCCCCATAACTTTCCTATCTCGTCCTGCAGTGGCTGGTATTTCTCTATTATTATTATTATTATTATTATTATTATTATTATTATTATTATTATTATTATTATTATTATTATTATTATTATTATTATTATTATTATTATTATTATTATTATTATTATTATTACGATAAAACATTGATTCATTGGAAACCACAAAAATAAAATTCTTCTTTTTTTTTTTTTTGACACTGGATTTTATTGTTTGTTAAATCAAAGACAAGGAAAACAAAGAATTATTTTTGTTAGCACCATCTCATATTCAGTGAAGTTGGTGAGACGGGCCATAGTTTGCTGACCTTTGAGTTGATGCGAAATTTGTAATGAGGGTGATAAATGAAAAGACTTTAGAGAGAGCTTTGTGCTTTCTCTGTCTCTCTCTCTTTCACTCACTCACTCACTGTCTGTCTGTCTGTCTGTCTTTCTCTGTGTTTCTCTGTCTCTCTCAGCAAATAGATCTTACTAACTGTGATTGTCAATATGTCTCTTAATCTCTTGCTTGATATCATCATTATTATCATCATTGCGATCATTCAACGTCCTTGTTCCGTGCTGGCTTGGGTTGGATGCTTTGACAGAGATCTGATGGGTCTGAGGACTGCGTTGTGCTCAAGCGACATGTTTATTTTTACATTTGTAAACCTTAAATTAGTTACTGGCCATTTCTTGTAAACCATGGAAAATAAAATATTAAAGTCCTTAAGATTAAATATAATTAAATATGATTATCAAAATTTTAAGTTAAAAAAAAAAAGCCCAACAAAGCCATAAACTCATTTCTGTTTTAATTTTAATTTAATTTAATGTAATTTTTTCATATATTTTACCAAAGCCTTCATTAGTTCACTTTGAATTCAGAGGGTAACAAAAACGAATTGTCTTTTGAAGGTAGATTTTTTTTAAGAGAAAAGCAAAAGACTAGTCACACGTATGTTGGCTCTTTACATCATCTCTTTGATAGTGGATTCTTGTTATCTACCGTTATTCTGGTATTGCTTTCTCTCAAAAATGTTGAAAGCATAAGTTGAATAAAATTCCTTCTATACATGATTTCTATTTGTTTGTTCATTCTGCCATCAAGGAATTCTCTGTTAAAGTTCGTTGGCAATTTTTTTTTTTTTTTTTTTTTTTGTCTTTTCAAATAAAATAGAAAAGTACAAAATTTTATATTTAAAACTAAAAATTGGAAGTTAGGAAAGAAATAGGTCGTGAAGAATAAAATGAAAATGATAATAATAAAAATTAAAAAATGTATATTGAAATAAGAAAAAAAAAAAAAGAAAAGAAATAGTTAAAATACATTTAGATTAATGTAAAATTTTCAAAAAATAATATTCAAACTTTTTATGAAAAGAAGAAAATTTTCAATGTATGTTTCACAAATGAATAACATACACGTGTATACATCTATATCTCTAACTACACACACACACATATAAAATTTATATATGTGTATGTATATATATATATATATATATATATATATATATATGTCTGTCTATGTGTGTACACACACACACACACACACACATACATTCACATATATACATATATATTAATAAATTTCTTTCGTTTTATAATTTAATATAATAAAACTTATAAGAAAACCACAAAGGCGAATGAATGTTAATGGTTGAATTTTTTTCATTTATTCATATATATATTTTTTTTTTTGAAATGTTATTGTTTTTATTGAAATTCTATTCTTCTGTTTGGCAAAACAACAAAATGAAGAAAATGAAGATTGCACAACACTAGTATAAAAGATTTATTTTTGATGTGTATGTATGTATGTGTGTGTATGTGTGTGTGTGTGTGTGTAAGTATTTTTTATCCTTCTTAAGACAAGATTTTCTGTTTCATGTGAAGAAGACTAGTTTGTTGGTTTCATCTTGGAATTAGTTTTGCAGTTACATCTTCAGATAATTTTTTTTTTCAATGCCATTTTAACACTTTCTCTTAACTTTATTTTTCGCAGTTTGAACATACGACCTTCTCCTGTCTTTATGTGTGTGTGTGTGTGTGTGTGTGTGTGTGTGTGTGCGTGTGTGTGTGTGTGTGTGTGTGTGTTTAGTACTTCTTGTTAATTTCTGTACCTGGCATTAAACATATATACTATGCTTTATGAGATTCTCTGCAAGTGCATATGGAGCTAGGGAGCACGTATCTGTTTCATATGGGGAGAGAAAAAAATTAACATTTAACCATGCTCTTTACAATATATACACACACACACACACACACACACACACATATATATATATTTGTAGTTTCAGCTCAGAGCTGCGGCCATGCTGGGGCATTGCTGTTTTGCTACACTGTTATTATTGAGACCCTCCTCTTATATGTGGTATTTGGTGAGCAAGGGAGTTTGATGTTGCTACCCTCATTTGCACCTCTTGCCATGAGGTAGATTCATCTGGGACTCTCGACGGGAAGAGGTCCAGTTTTGATTTGAAAACACCTGTATCCACTTTGTGTAGGTCCCTCAGGCTCTTTGGGAGAATATTAAAATGCTGTGGGGCCCCTGAAACCCAAGGCATTGAAAGCATTAGTTGACTCAGGACTACAGTAGAAATATTGCCCAAGGTGCCATTCAGAGGGATTGAACCCAAAACCATGTGGTTGCAAAGCAAGCTCCTTTACCACATAGCTATGCTTGCACTTATAAAGAAAAAAGAAACAAAACCCCCATGAAATAGTAACCATTTTACTATCAAATTCTCAGTATATATTGGTTTCAAATTTTGGCACAAGGCCAGCAATTTGGGGGTAGATGGGTCAAATTGATTATATCGACCCCAATGTTTGACTGGTGCGTATTTTATCAACTTTGAAATGATGAAAGGTACAGTCAACCTTGGTAGAATCTGAACTCAGCATAGGAACACAGATGAAATGCTGCTAAGCATTTTGCCCACCATATTAACAGGTTTTGCTGGTTTGTCACCTTGAAATCCTCAATGTATATTGTCTCTTGTTGTTAAGTGTCAAACCAACCCTTGTTGTTATCATCATCCTTTAACATCTATTTTCCATGATGGCATGGGTTGGATGGCTTGACAGGAACTGACAAGGCCAGAAGCCACACCAAGTTCCAATTGTCCGATTTTGGCTTGGTCCCTGTGGCTGGATGCCCTTCTTAATGCCAACCACTTAACAGAGTGTACTGGGTGCGTTTTTACATGGCACCACCACCAGTGCTTTTTATGTGTGCACACTTATAATGAAAGGCTTTCCAAACATGGCAACTCTAGAAATAGAGTACTTTGTGTACTCTGGACTATATTATTCAATGTGTTCATTTTAAGGCACTTAGATATGATTCGAGTAAGATTCAACTGTTATTTCTAGTAGGATGCACAAGCCACGTAAAGACTCCTCCCTCTTTGCTTTGGTATATTGTCAGTTATTTCGGCTGGATAATCAGGCTTTACATAGAAATTGATTCTTATTTGCATTCAGCAATCCTTTGGGGAATTATAATATTGAATCAAAGAATCTTTCGTCTTTTGTTGCCTTGTTTTCCTTTCTTTTCTTTGCTTTTCTTTATCTAACAAGGCAACAACCTTTAAGTTCATGTTTCTGTTACACATGATAAAAGAATACACACATACATATATATATATATATATATATATATATA
>NC_068997.1:9916021-9917319 GCF_001194135.2 Octopus bimaculoides
ATATATATATATATACACACACTCATACACAGATAAATTTATATATGTGTGTGTGTATATATATATACGTATATACACACACATGCCACTATCCTCTGAGAGGTTGTTTTAATTTTTTTTGTTTTTGCTTCTAAATTTTTCGTTTATATTTATTTATTTATTTATTTAGTTTCTGTCTTTGTTTTTGCATAGTGTTGATAGTTTGAAGTTTTCTGAAAGAATTTTCTTGAAATATTTCTGATATTTCTATAAGTGAGTCTTGTATTTCTGCACCCTCTGGCTACAGTCACCTTGTTTCATTATGGAAATATACAGTCATATTTACACAAGACATTGATTTTTTTTTTGAATTTTTTATTTTCCAAGGCAACTGTTAAATTGTTTCCTGTCATGTCTTACTTGGTTGGATTCTACAAAGTGAAAGCATTTAACATGATTCTACTTCAGCTGGAACACAATGTTGTTCGTGGGACTTGTTGTTTTAATAATATATTTTCATTTATTTCTTTACTTTCACAAGTAATCAAGGATTGAATGATGGAGGTGTGTGCGTGTGTGTGTGTGTGTGTGTGTGTGCGTGCATACTCATACACACACACACATACACACACACACATAGATGTATATATATATATATATATATATATATATATATATATATATATATATATATATATATATATATATAAGGACCTGGTAGGGTATAAAGGTAGGGTATTTCTGGTGAAGCACTCAACCTGAGTTCTGGGCTAACAACATTGTCAGATTGCAGACTAATATCAAAATTTTTTGAGTGTAAAAAATCCTGGTATCGCAATGGTAAAACCATTGTGTGGGTGTGATGTAGAGTAAACTGTAATCCAAACAATATGAAGACAAAGAAATCCTTTAGCATATCTTTAATGATTCATTACAATTATTTCTGTACCAATTCTGCTTTCGATGCCAGTTTATGCCAAAATTCAAAGTGAAAATCTACGTGATGTTTGCAGTTTTAGACATTAGAGTGGCACTCCATCAGACTTACATCAAAAGTGCACACTTTACATTTGCTTTTGCAAGGATTTGGAAGTAATTTGTTACATTTGACTTGAATTGAAACTTCTGGTATTGTGTACTACAAAACCCCAAATAAAAGTATAGGCACAGGAGTGGCTGTGTGGTAAGAAGCTTGCTTCCCAGCCACATGGTTTTGGGTTCAATCCCACTGCATGGCACCTTGGGCTGACCAAAGCCTCGTGAGTGGATTTGATAGGCGGAAACTAAAAGAAGCCTGTTGTATATATATATATATATAT
>NC_068997.1:9917393-9919691 GCF_001194135.2 Octopus bimaculoides
ACCAATGCTTGACAACCGATGCTGGTGTGTTTACATCCCTGTAATGTAGCGGTTCGGCAAAAGAGACCAATCAAATAAGTACTAGGTTTACAAAGAATAAGTCTTGGGGTCGATTTGTTTGACTAAAGGTGGTTCTCCAGCATGGCTGTGAATAATTAGCATGTTGTCAAGGAAACCATCACTGCTTTGCGAATGTCTTGCAAAAGGAATAATCTTGGGGGCGGGGGATCAAACTTGACTGCAAATCAAGGAAAAGAGTCCCTCACATGGTCTGGTGCCCTCTTTGACACTCTTCCAATATCTCTGAGGTAGATGGAGCCCTGCAGCCTTGTAAAGCAATTTACTCAGGTGAAAGCCACTCCGTTGTAAACTCTACAGCTTGCCAGGCATCGCAGGTGAGCCACTGCAGTCAAACATCAAATCTAAAGAGTGGGATTGGATTGTGCAGACTGACTCTCAATTCAAAAGTTCTAAGCATAGGAAGGATGAAAAGCCTGCAGCATCAAGGATTGGTTTCCATAATTACTTGAGAGTTTGCCATTCTTCTTCGTGATCTTCAGGCATGAAGAAATCGCAATCATTATTTATTATTAGTTGGAATATGTTTCATATTATTTATACTTGCTAGTTTTCATCGTTGTGCAATATACTTTAATAAACAAAATGATGTTTCGTAATAGGAAGCATTAATGTTTCACTTTTCATTATCTTAACTGTTAGGTGTATGGCAAAAAAAAAAAGAGAAAAGAAAAGAAGAGGAAAAACAATAAGTGCAGAAGAAAGAAGAGAAGAAATTTTTTATTTATGAATCTTCCCACTTATCTTTTATAGATTAATGTTGTTTGGAAAGATAATTTATTACGTGACATTAGACTAATGTTTAACCCCCAGAAATGGGGCAAGGTAGAAAGAAGATATAAAATGAAGATGGCAAGAAATACTACGTGTGTGTGTGTGTGTATTAAAATACATATATAAATATACATACATGTGTATGTGTACACACACACACACGCACACACACACATGTATATATGTATATTTATAATGAAAGAAAGGCAAGATTAAAAGCTGTATGCATACACACACACATACACACACACACATACACATATGTATTTGGTAGTCAACAAAATTTAACCAATGAAAATTTAAAAACTAAAACTGATAAGAACAGAAAATAAAGGCATTTTCTTTTTCTCCTTTCAAAGCAGCGTAAACAATTTTTTTTAAAATTTAATTTCTAAAGAAATTATATTGACAAAAGAAAACAAAAAAAAACCCACCTATTTTTATTCATGTTAATACCCATTATAAAAGATTTGTATTTGTTTTGAGTATAATTCTCTGTAAATTGTCTGTGTTTTATGAAGAAAGCTGAGTTTATAGGATGTTTGCCTGAACACTGAACATCATTTGGAAATTTACTTTGTGTCATTAAGCACATTCATTAATTAGGTCACAGAATCAAGGGAAATAATGCTGGGTTGATCACCTAATTATAAATAGGTACCATGGAGGTGCATGGCTTAGTGGTTAGGGTGTTGGACTCACAATTTTAAGATTGTGGCTTCGATTCTTGGACTGGGCAATGCTTTGTGTTCTAGACTAAAACATTCGTTTCATGTTGCTCCATTCCACTCAGCTTGTTAAAAATGAGCAATCCTGCAACAGACTGGTCTCCTATCCAGGGAGGAATACATACGCAGCAGAGAAACTGGGAAACTAGCTCTGTGCTCCTTATGACACAAAATGGACTCACCCACAATGACCCGGCAGGCCAAAGTGAGACCGTAACTGTGGCCTATACCAGTACAGCATAACTGGCCCATTTAAGAGCACCTTTCAATCATTGAGCAGCAATAAACTGTGCTTGTGAAGACCTGTTGAGTCAAGTGTAGTCATTGTCGTGGAGCACTGCTTTCACGAATTTTGGTCTAATGAATTGATTCCTGTACATTTTTGAAAACCTGGTACTTATTCTGTCGATCTCTTTTGCCAAACTGCTCAGTTATGGGGACATAAACACACCAACATCAGTTGTCAAGTGATGGTGGTAGGACAAAGATACACACACACATAAATATATACATGTATTTATATATTTGATGGGCTTCTTTCAGTTTCCATCCACCATATCCACTCACAAGGCTTTGTTGGCCAAAGGCTATAGTAGAAGACACTTGCCCAAAGTGCCACACACAGGATTGAACCTGGAAACATGTGGTTGGGAAGCAAACTTCTTACCATACAACCATGCCTGTACACATATATATATATATATATATATATATATAT
>NC_068997.1:9920174-9921940 GCF_001194135.2 Octopus bimaculoides
ATATATATATATATATATATATATATATATATATATATATATATACAATATGCACAATATATTATATGCACAATATATATATATTATGCACAAACTATTTTGTATTGGTGTATCAGCATATATATATGTGTGTGTGTGTGAATGTATGTACATATGTTTGTGTATATGTGTATATCTATCGTATTTATAAGATAAATATACAAGTATATACAAACACATCTACATACATTTACACACACAAATATATATACACACACACACACACACACACATATATATATATAATATATATATATATATAGAGAGAGAGAGAGAGACAGACAGACAGACAGATGTATACACACACACGTGTGTGTGTGTATATATATATATATATATGTGAATGTTTGTATACATATGTATATCTGTCTATTGATCCATCTTCTTTCTTTCTTTCATTCTTTCTGTTTCCCTTCCCTCCTTCCTTCCTTTCCTGTATACCAACACAGCATATGTTTTGTGTAATAGAGTATATTTATATATTTTTAATAAACCTGTAATTATAAGATAATCTTACTGTAGAACGAAACCTAAGACCTAAGCATATAACACTCTTAAATGCTTGGCTGTGCAACATGTGTATGATATTCTTTTATTTGTATTTATATATTCTAATCACTGGTTCATTTCATTTCTGACAAGGAGAGCGACAAGGGAGTGTTTCGTAACTCAATACAGAACAAATATCTCAAGTGAGTTTATTCATAAAACACTAGTTTGGTGGAGATTTTCTCAATGGTTTTGTTATTTTTCACTGATAATTTTAATTTTAACTTTATTAAATAGACAAAAGTGAAAGATACAAGCTCATACATGCTTATATTAATATGTAATGTGTGTGTGTGTGTGTGTGTGTATTTAGGTATGTATGTATGTATGTCTAGTCACCTATATTGTAAATCAGGTGTAATTAACCAGCACAAAGCACATCAAAAGCTGAATTTCTTTAAAAGAAAAGTCATGCTGTCAATTTGGTGCGATTACAAAGGTGTTGTGTATTTTATTTAAGCTGCTTCCAAGGAACCAAACAATCAATTCAGCTGTTTGCTGTCAACAACTAATGAAACTGGAAGAAGCAATCAAATAAAAACGAACAGAATTGGCTAATCATAAAGGAATCGTGTTCCACCATGACAACGCTAGACCCCACACTTCTTTGCTAACTCGTGAAAAAATTATTGGAGCTTGGTTGGGAATTGATGCCACATCCACCCTATAGCCCTGACCTTGCGCCATCAGATTACCATTTATTTCAAAGTTTGCAAAATCCTTTGAATGGTAAAACTTTCAA
Organism: Octopus bimaculoides; assembly: GCF_001194135.2. Taxonomy (NCBI): domain Eukaryota; kingdom Metazoa; phylum Mollusca; class Cephalopoda; order Octopoda; family Octopodidae; genus Octopus; species Octopus bimaculoides. Next base: position 9,921,505 of record NC_068997.1, read on the forward strand.
TAATGATGATGACCTGAAATTGCATTTACTTCAGGTTTTGGCTGATAAGAACCAGAAGTTCCATGGGCGTGGAACCATGAAGTTGCCTGAAGTAGCCATCTGGTTCACCAGTCCCCAATCAAATCGTCCAACCCATGCTAGCATGGAAAGCGGACGTTAAATGATGATGATGATATATATTTACATACGATGGGCTTCTTTCAGTTTCTGTCTATCAAATCCATTCACAAGGCTATGGTCAGCCTGAGGCAGAAGATATTTACCCAAGGTGCTATACAGTGTGATTGAACCCGGGACCATGTGGTTGGGAAACAAACTTCTTACCACACAGCTACACCTGTGCCTATCACCTGTATTATATATATGTGTGTGTGTGTATAAAATAGCTTTCTCTCTTCTCTCTCTCTCTCTCTCTCTCTCTCTCTCTCTCTCTCTA
>NC_068997.1:9922092-9924114 GCF_001194135.2 Octopus bimaculoides
TATATATATATATATATATATTTATTTATTTATTTATTTATAAGTAACTCTGTCTATCTATCTATCTATCTATATATATATACATATATAATGTAGACACACGCACACACATACTATGGTATGAGTGAAACACTCGCTATAGATAAATATTCTCATTTTTTTAATGCAATCTTAGTTATTTACCTTCAGTTATATTATATATATATATTTTTTCTATCTGCAAAAGAATATTTCTAAGTTAATTTGACCCAAAATATATTTACACACACATGCGCACACACACACACACACACATACACACACGCACACACACGAATATATATCTGCAAAGGTATAAATAATATTTAAAAAAAAACAAAAAAACAGCAGCAACATTTTAAAATTATGCAAACACATTGCAATATTTGATGAAGCAAAATATTATGCTGTAAGCTTGTTTCTATGACAACTCTATCAAGAACTGGGAAGGTAGAAATATATTTCGTATTTATTTACTTATTTAGTTTTTTTTTTATTTACTTATTTAGTTTTTGTTGTACGTTTTCAGAAAAGAAAAAAAATGTATTAAGTATTCAGAAATATGCATGCACACACACACTCATCTACACACCTGTATGCGTACACACACATGCACTCATACATACATGCATGTATATATTATATTTATGCATATATTATAGATGAAGTATAGATATGTATGTTTGTGTGTGTGTGTGTATGCTTTATAGTTAAATGTATGTATATTTGTTACATATGAATTATATATATTCACATATATTCGATACACACATATATGCATGCACACCCACATATACACACACACATATATATATATATATTGATAAGATAAGCCTCCATCCTGAGTCATACAAAATCGCAGGCTCAGTTTCCTGGTTTCTCTGGTGAATATACTCTCCCCTAGTTGGAATGCCAGTCTATCACAGGAATGGTCATCTTTGCCAGGCGAGGGAACTGGAGCAACGTAAAATGAAGTGTTTTGCTTAAGAAGACAATGCATTGCCCAGTCCAGGAATCGAAACCTTGATCTTATGATCAGGAACCCACCATCCCAGCCACTAAGCCACATGCCTCTGCATACATATATGTGTATGTGTGTGTATGTATATAGGTATATTTTATATATATATATATATAAATAAATAAAGATTAAAGACCCCCTTCGGACATGAATGACCGTGGGATTTTACCTAGAAAGTTACCCACGGAGGCACATGTCTGGGCATGGTTGTTTATGGAAGACTAGCAGTCACCCATGCATACCAGCCTCCCTTCTCCATGCAACCCATGTTATCCAAAGGAAAGGCAACCCTCACTTTACTGGTAGCATCCCTAGTTTCCACATTGACCACCAGATTGGGGGACCCTGTCAAAGGTTTTCTCCAAGTCAACAAAGGCCAAGTACAGAGGTTTATCTTTGGCTATGTATTTCTCCTGCAGCTGCCTCACCAGAAATATAGCATCAGTGGTGCTTCTCCCTGGCTCAAAACCAAACTGCATCTCATCTAAGATAACTCTAATTGGTTGGGCTATGACTCTCACCGTAACTTTCATCACTTGATCCAGCAATTTGGTACCTCTGTAATTATTTCTATCTAAGGCATCACCTTTACCTTTGTAGCAGTTGACTATGGTGCTGCTACACCAGTCATTGGGTATGATTCCTTCGTGAACCACCTGATTAACAATACAGGTGACTAGACAATAACCCATACCAACAGATATTTTAAGAATCTCAGCAGTGATTCCTGATGGGCTGGGGGCTTTTCTAGTCTTTATATCCTTAATTGCATTATCTACCATGAAACTTGGCAGTGGCAGCAGCACCTTCGACAAATGTCATCTACTATAGCCCTGGGCCAATCAAAGGCTTGTGAGTAGATTTAGTTGATGATGAAAACTGAAAGAAGCCCATTGTATATATACATACATCCATATATGTATGTATGTATGTGTGTATATATATATATATATATATATATATATATATATATATATATATAT
>NC_068997.1:9925920-9927023 GCF_001194135.2 Octopus bimaculoides
TCCCTAATTAGTTGGGCTATGACCCTCTCTGTAACTTTCATAACCTGATCTAACAGCTTGATGCCTCTGTAATTATATATATATATATATATATATATATATATGCAGGTGTGTGTGTACCCTTGTCTTGACTTCACATGATGATTGTAAACAAGAATCACCATCATGCAACTGATGTTTTTTTTGGGGGGTGTGGGGGGAGATCTTCCATGAAAAACATATCTAGCCATGGAAAACGTGTCTACTGGAGAAATATGTCTTGGCTGGAAACAGGTAAGACCTGGTGACAGAAAAGACATCGAGCCTGGCTCAATGAATTCCAACTGACCTATGCAATATGGAAAATGAACATCACTATATTTTCTAGTATACAAGTCAACATAGTATTTTAGTGTAAACATGTAGTATAAACATTCAAACATTGTCACTATCTTTCCAAAACCTGCTACATTGCACATGGAATTTTTAGTCTTCCAAAGTCATCTTGGTGTGTAAATTTTAGTCTGAAAAATTTGACTTCTTGCCAGAAAATATGGTAAATGATGATGATGATTGAAAACATTCTCTTAGTTAATACTTTCTGTTAATTAGTTTAATTGTTTTTTTGTTTTTTTTTCCTTAAACTACTGCATTTACACATCACTAAGTTCCGGTTTGCTCAGCAGCAACATATCTATGGCCAGCTGTGTTTGACAGACAGTGTTTATATTTATGAGTTTACCAAAAATTCTGTATCTAGTTAACTGAGTTTTTATTGAAAAATGTATTGATTTAGCATCAAATTAAAAGAAAAAGCAGGTGTGAAGCATCGAACAACTGCAGCAGGTTTGTTTAAAACTGAATAGCTTAACAAAATAGCAGAAAATGTGATGTCGAAATATTTTACGAGGTCGTGAATGTTGAGCTTTAAGAAATATTTATGTATGATTTGGAAACTGGAGTTTACGGTTCATAATGTCATCGTGTGAAAGTTGCTGAAGAATTTACTACTGGAAAAAAAAAAGTAGAATCATCATCATCATCATCATCATCATCATCATCATCATCATCATCATCATCATCATCCAGTGTTTTAAATCCAGGTTTTTGTCCCCATTAACGGT
>NC_068997.1:9927430-9933325 GCF_001194135.2 Octopus bimaculoides
CCCCCCCCCCCCCCACCTAAATGATGCTTAGAATGATGTTTGGAAACTTAACTTTTTGATGCATCATTTGGAAAGTAAATCACTCCCTGGAGTTATATTTAAGCTGAGGCCAACAATAAGATAGAAACTCTCATTACATGTTTGTGGAATGCTACGGAGGATAAGTGGGGGTTTGAGATGAGCGAGAATGAAAATGATCAATCTGAGAAAAGACCAAAGTTCTTATGGAATGTATGTTGTTAGCAGCTGAAATAAATAACTCTTTACACTTGACTCGACACATTAAAATGAACATCATTATCGTTTTTTTAACATTCACTTTTGCACACTTGCATGGCTCAGAAAGAATTTGTTGGGACCGGTTGTCTATGGGTAGGCTGTCTTTCTGTCACCAGTCCTCACCTGTTTCTAAACAAGGTAATAATTCTTCATGGCGAGGACATGTTTTTCACAGAAAACTAGAAACGAACATCACTTGCATGATGGTGATACTCATTCCAAATCATCACCTGATGTCGAGACAAGGTTACAGACACATGTATACATGCATATCTGTTTAGTGTATGTATGTTTGTTTGTATGTATGTATGTATGTGTGTGTGTATGTATGTATGTATATGAATATAAAATGGAATTAAACCATACTCGTTGACTGGCACCTGCGCCAGTGGAGCACTAACAGCACTGTCCGAGCATGTTCATTGCTAGAGCAGCTGTCTGGCTTCCGTGCTAGTGGCCCATAAATAGCACCATTTGAGTGTAATCGTTACCAGCGTCACCTTCTAGCACTTGTACTGGTGGCACATTAGAAAATCATTCGAGCGAGGTCGTTGCCAGTGCTGCTGGACTGACTTCCGTGCAGGTGGCACGTAAAAAACACCTTTTTGAGCGTGGCCGTTGTCAGTACCATGTGACTGGCACATAAAAGCACCCACTACACTCTCGGAGTGGTTGGTGTTAGGAAGGGCATCCAGCTGTAGAAACTCTGCCAGATCAGATTGGAGCCTGGTGTAGCCTTCTGGCTTGCCAGTCCTCAGTCAAATCATCCAACCCATGCTAGCATGGAAAGCGGACGTTAAACGATGATGATGAATATAAAATGGATTTCCTTCAGCTTTTCTCAACCAAAATCCACTCACAAGGCTTGGGTTAAAGTAGTAGAAGGCATTCACCCAAGGTGCCATGCAGTAGGACTGAACCTGAAACCTCATAGTTGGGGAGAAGACTTCTTAACCACACAGCCATGCTTCCATCTATTGTCTATCATTTCAGCTCCCAGATAGCTGGTAAAGCAAGAATTATGCATTTGAATTTCTGGACACCATTATCTATATTGTTTAGAAAAACATCCCTGAAGAGATAAATCTCTGGCTTTTCACATGTTAATCTTTAATAAAACCACAAATTCATTTATCAACAGATGCCTCATTCTGTGTCTTCAAATTCTGGTCTAAAGATTGGACTCTGCACAAAAGGCTTCTTTGGTGGAATAACTCAGCTGCAAGTGTGCTATATTTGTACCGTTTCAACACTGAGCTGGCAGAAATGTTAGCATACCGGGTGAAATGCTTAGTGGTATTTTGTCAGTCTTTATGTTCTGAGTTCAAATTCCACCAAGGTCGACTTTGCCTTTCATCCTTTTGTGGGGTTGATTAAATAAGTAGCAGTTATGTACTGGTGTCGATGTAATCAACTTAATCCCTTTGCCTGTCCTTGTTTGTCCCCTCTATGTTTAGCCCCCTGTGGGCAATAAAGAAATAAACACTGAAGCAGTTTTATGAAGAGAAGAAACTTGTGTTTTGTAAAATCTGGATGTTTCCATCTGATGGAGCATCAGTAATGTTGATTCTACAACAAGACTGAAACAAGAAATTCCACTCTCAATTCCTCAATTCTGCAACATTCTGGATTACATCATGAAGATCTGGCAATTTCTAACATGTGGAAAGAAGTCAAATAGAAACAAACAAAAAAGAAAGGAAGCTTTGATGAGAACAATCTATACTGCTTTATTGATCTACCATTAAAAGATGCAAGTTTAAGAAAATTCCAGAGGCTTCTGAGAATTAAGTTGTTGCCTTCAGACCATTTAATGAAGTTGGATAGTTATCTAGACACTTTGCATTGCAGTTGATAATAAAGAATTATAAGGTACTGATCACATACATTGAAGAAGATAAGTGAAATAACTTTGTAGCTAGATATTGTCACAAGAAACTGATAAACATCACATAAAAAGTAGCATTACAGGTTTTAAGCTATAGCTTTGAAGAACTGGTTACATTCTACAAGATTCTTCAAAAGAATGACCTGACAGCGATTTCTTCACTTTGTTTTGCACAAGGCAAAATTAACAAGATAAGGAAAGCAGTTTTGGAGAGACAAAGTTTCATGGAATGACAAAGTTTTGTTAAACCAACAGCATGGAGCAAACACAAACAGTCAAAGTAAGTTTGCTGTTGACTTTCATAAATCATCTTTGCATTCGTTTAGAAAAAGGGTCTATTGTTGCCCTTTTATTTACCTTCTACTTTGAGGGAACGCCCTTACCATCTCTCTTCCCAGCTGGGAAAGTCATGTATCTCCTCCTCAGTGGGACTCCTACTCTTGTCTCTTTATCATACTTTCACTGCCCTTGATATTCTACTCCCTCAGTTGAGGGGGTTCTTGTCTTGTGAGTACTCGGTGACATCATTGGAGTTAATGTTGAGAAAAAAGCACCCTGTCCACTCTGTAAAGTGGTTGGCATTAGGAAGGGCATCTGGCTGTAGAAACCATGCCAAAGTAGATACTAGACCTTTGCACAGTGCTCTGGCTTGTTGGTTCCTGTTGAGCTGTTCAACCCATGCCAACGGGGAAAAGGTGAAATTAAATGATGATGATGATGATGATGATGATGATGATATTCCATGAAGATGAGGTGCAAGAAAGGTAGGTTTTTGATTCCTCCACAATTGCATATCATGACAATATATTTACGAAATATCATGATTTTCCAGCAGGAGTTGCTGTAATAGCTTAATTATTCAAAATATTGCATGCAAGGAAAAAAAAATCCAAAATGATTTCAAATAGTGACCAAAATGGCAGTATTTTTTCTTCAAGAGGAACAGTTTTGTGAACTTGCAAAGATGATGGGTTAGTTACTTTGTTCTCTCCGTGCCATGAGGCACGTAAGGCCACAACACGATCCCTCCAACCAGCTCTGTTTTCTGCCACTGTTCTGGTCTCATTCCAGCTTCCTGTCCCCTTTCCTTGTCAATGGTCCTTTGCCATGTGGTTTTAGGGTGCCCTGCTGTTCTTTTCCCCTCAGGCTGTCACTTTAGTGACCCCTTACAATCACTTTCTTAATTTTATTTGAGGACATGTTCAGTCCAGTACCAACATCTGTGTTTTATTTAATCACTGATCCTGTCGTTGCCCATTGTCATCTCAATTGTATCATTTTGGACTCTTTGCAGCCGCTTGATGTCAAGTATTTTCTTTTACTGGAAACTGGAAGCTGTCTGTTGTTTTTTCCCTTTCTATTTTGTCACTTTCCAGTTTTCACATCCGTAGAGTAATGCTGGTCAGACCAATGTCTTGAACAGCTTCAGCTTGGTTTTGTAGCCTATGATGGGTACCGTTTGAATATTTATTATGCCAAGTTTAGTTTATGAGTAATTGTAATGAATCCACTCAAAAACAAACTGAGACAGTATTTAGGTGATTGTTATTTAGCTATAATAATGAGAATTGAGAGCCATTAATTGGCTGGAAGTGTTGTTAATCTAGACAGTTTATACAAAGAATAGAGGGTGAAAAAATGATTTAGTGGATTAAATATGTATGTTATTCTGTGGCAGTTTTATGTTAAATATTTTGTAAATCCGCATAAATTGCGTTATGTTTGATAATTTACTCATTAAGTACGTGGATAGTTTGTCAACTAGCTTAGTAATTAAATGAATTTTGATTTAACCATTTCCATCAACTTTAATGATGATGATGATGATGATGATGATAATAATAATAATAATGATAATAATAATAATATTTATAATAGTAATAACTATAATAATAATAATAATGATTTCTTTTGTTTGTCACTAGAACAACAGATGAGGGATACAATATAAAGACAGACATAAAGTGTAGGTGTTTAATAATAATAATAATAATAGCAATAATAATAATCCTGTGAATTGATGAGTAATACTAATTATAACTTATTTCAGCATTGTGTCACATAAAAATAAGTTCCTTGAAGTTTTATGTAAATGAACAACAAACTGATGAAACTAGTTTAAAGTAGAGGATAAAAGCTAAACAAAATATATTACTTTGTTGAACATGATCATATTAGTATTATATTTATTATGGTGGAGGTGCAATGGCCCAGTGGTTAGGGCAGTGGACCCACGGTCATAGCGGTTTCGATTCCAAGACTGGGCGTTGTGAGTGTTTATTGAACGAAAACACCTAAAACTCCACGAGGCTGCAGCAGGAGATGGTGGCGAACCCTGCTGTACTCTTTCACCACAACTTTCTCTCATTCTTTCTTCCTGTTTCTGTTGTACCAGTAATTCAAAGGGCCAGCCTTGTCACACTCTGTGTCACGTTGAATCTCCCTGAGAACTACGTTAAGGGTACACGTGTCTATGGAGTGCTCAGCCACTTGCACGTTAATTTCATAAGCAGGCTGTTCCATTGATCGGATCAACTGGAACCCTCGTCATCGTAACCGACGGAGTGCCACGACCAATATTTATTATATTTTGAACAGAGGGCAAACAATATAACTTCCAAATAACAACCTTCACAACCAATAAAGCATATTAAGATATTTTAAGAAACTTTCTAAAAGAAAAAAAACTTATTGTATTTTTAAAAACATTTTGTTTTATCTTAATAAGAGTTTTAAAAAATTGAATGAGGTGCAGACATGGCTGTGTAGTTAAGAAGGCTGTTTTGCTACCATATGGCTTTAGGTTCAGTCCCACCCTAGGGAACATGTCTTCTGCTATAGTAGTGGTTCTCAATGATTTTTGATTTTTATACCTATGGATCCCTTAGATTCCTGTTTTACCCAGATGGACCCTCAGAGCCATTCCATTGTTTAAAAAATCCTATTATGTTTTTATATCTAAATATTACTCGGAATTCATCATCATCATCACCGTCATCATTTAGCATCTGCTTTCCATGCTGGCATTGGTGAGACAGTTTGACTGGAACCGGTAAACTGGAGGGCTGTACCAGGTTCCAGTCTGATTTGGCATGGTTTCTATGGTTGGATTCCCTTCCTAATGCCAACCACTCCAAGAGTGTAATGGGTGCTTTTAATGTGCCACCGGCACAGGTGCCATTTACATGACACTGGCAATGGCTAAGAATAAGATTTCTCAAGCATAGTATATATTGCCAAAGGTCTCAGTTACTTGTCATCACCTCTGTGAGGCCCAACATTTGAAGATCATGCTACCAGCAATGACCTGTTACAACATTTTTTGTATCACATAAATATATAAATATTCATTTTAAATTTTGGCACAAGGCCAGCAATTTTGGAGATGGGGGTTAAGTTGATTACATCAATGCCAGTGCTCAACTGGTACTCATTTTGTCGACCCTGAAAGGATAAAAGGCAAAGTTGACCTTAGTGGAATTTGAACTCAGAACGTGAAGATGGATGAAATGACATTAAGTATTTTGCCCAGTATGCTCATGATTCTGCCAGCTTACTGTCTCCATTGCGCATAAATATCAACAGCAAAATCTTATGAGGACCTCCAAGGGCCATATGGACCCAGGATGAGAACCACTGTCCTATAGTTATGCATTGACTAATGTTTTGTGGAAAAATTTTGGAGACAGCCCATTGTGTAGAAGCCCATTGTATATATATATATATAT
>NC_068997.1:9933902-9938851 GCF_001194135.2 Octopus bimaculoides
TCACTGTCCATAAAAATCTATGATAAGATGGAGTGCGATATAAATAGCGGAGTGATGTTGAATGGGTTCGAGTTATCTCTAGAAATTAGTTTTGTTTTGTGGTTTTTGTTGTTGTTTGCATTGTTTTTGCTTTTTTTTTCTCTTCTTTTCTTTTCGGTATTTTTGCTTCCATAAACAATGTTTCGTGTATGTATGTGTGTGTAGGGAGGGGAGGGAGGTGCAGTGTGTTAAAATGGTAGATAGAAATATTTGACAGCTTCTAGTAATAAATTATGTGTTCCTATGATGAGGTCATAAATTTTACCTACTTGATGTGTTCACATCTCTTTCTGTGGTTTATACCCTAACCCCCCCTCCAACCCCTTCAAATTCTCCTCCTCCTCCTCCTCCTCCTCCTCACCTCTTGCCACTTTATGTTTCTACATTCTTGGTCATTATCTAATGGCCAATGAACTGACCAAGTTGGACATGGCTATGGTACGGTACTGGACCAGACTTACAAGCTCTGAGGTTTGGGGATCAAATCCACTTTAGGTAGGTCTGGGAGGTCAGAGTCGTGGGTTTAACACAAAAAGAGAAAGTTAGCCCCTCAAAGTTCTACCTGTTTTTGAAATACTTCTCACCTTTAATATCGCTGAGATGATTTCTTGGTAGTTTCCGTCTCTAGCAGACAACAAGGAATCAAAAACCATCATTGGCCTGCTGGTAAACCTAACACGCCATTGGTTACAACAATAAGGGTTCCAGTTGGTTAGATGATCAATGGAACAGCCTGCTCATGAAATTAACGTGCAAATGGTTGAGCACTTGACAGACATGTATACTCTTAATGTATTCTGAGGGAGGATTCAGTATTACACAGAAGGATGGCCCTTTTAATTTCAGGTACATCTCATTTTTGCCAGCTGAGTGGAGTGGAGTGGAGTGTTTTGCTCAAGGATACAATGCCCCAGCAGAAATTGAACTCATGACTATATAACCGTGAGCCAAATGCCCCGAACATTGGACCACGTACCTTCACAACCTACTGGTAGTGTGACAAGTGGCATTATGATAAGGCATCTCCAAGGCAGCGACCTGGCAGAATTGTTAGCACACTGGGCGAAATGCTTAACGGTATTTCGTCTGTTGCTATGTTCTGGGTTCAAATTGCTCTGAGGTTGACTTTGCTTGGCGATCATTCGGTACAAGTTCTCTAAATGCCAAATCATTTGACAATCGCTTGACAATCGGACGTTAGTCAGTGATAGCCTCTTTCCCCCTCCCTTCCCCTTCTCTCTCTCTCTGTCTATCTCTTTCACATTCTATCTCTTTTCATTCTTTCGAGATCAATAAATTAAGTGCCAGTCAAGTACTGGGGTTCGATGTGATTGATTGTCCCCATCCTCACAAAAATTCCAGTCCTTGTGCTTATTGTAGAAAGGATTATGATAAGGCATATGTGAGAGAGAGATGCATATATATATATATATATATATATATATATATATATATATATATATATATATATATATATATATATATATATATATGTATATATTTGTTTTGCAAGATTTAACACTAAATATACAGTGCGTGTGTTTTTATTGGCTAAACTGGCAACATGACCATCCCCAAGTGCATATATATGCATATGTATATATATGCATATATATATATGTGTGTGTGTATATATATATATATATATATATGGTCTGGGGCTATTGTAGAAGATACTTGTCCCAGGTACCATACAGTGGGACCGAACCCAAAAGCACATGCTTGGGAAGCCAGCTTCTTAACCACATATCCATACCTGTATCTTTTAACAAGTTAAAATAAATAAACATATAAATAGCAATTGTGTTGGCTGCCTGCTGCTATTTCTCTAATTACCATTTCTAAAAATGTCTTCCTTTATCACTCTCCATATTTTCTCATCTGACTTACAAATCATTCAGCTTGGATGGTCATTGTTGGTCTCAAATGAGACAGCCATATTTTAAAACTAAGCTAAAACAGTAAAGTCTGTGGCAACAAGTCAGGTCCTATGTCTGCTAAAAGTTCTTCAGATAATTCAAAGAATGGAATAAATTTTATGCTGTGAAAAATATTTGAAGAATTCTTGTTCTTTGGAGTCTGTTCTACAAAATAATTTACTTATTGGCCAGTTGCATCTTTTAATGTTATGGAAAGGAAAAGACAAAAAAAGCAACAAAAAAAGAAGAAAAAAGCAAAAAAAATACTGACAATACAAATAAATGCATTTTATTTTATTCAGAATTGTAAAAGTCTTTCTTTCTTTCTTTCTTTCTTTCTTTCTTTCTTGTCATTGTGGTTATCACCACCACCACCAATACCACCATCAACATCATCATTATCAGCAGCAGCAGCATTCTGCTTATTCTTTTTCTTTTCTTTTTTTTTTTGTCTTATTCTTTCTTTTTCTTCCTTCCATCTTTTGTTTCCTTCTTTTCTCTTTTTCACTTCTATTTCTCTTTTTCACTTCTATTTCTCTTTTTCACTTCTATTTCTCTTTTTCTCTTCTATTTCTCTTTTTCACTTCTATTTCTCTTTCCTTCTTTGACTTTCCTCCTCCTCCTTTTCTCTAATACCTATTTTGCTTCCCACCACCACCACCACCACCACTCTATCAGTCTGCTTTTCTTCCTCTCCATCCTCCAGCCTCTCAGTTCTTATTCTTTCATCTGTCACCATTACTCAGAACATCTTCCAATAAAATATATCGAAAGCTTTCTCCTAAGAAGAAGGTCACTTTACTAGCAAAATGGAGACAATGATGAAGCCTGAATTGATACATCCAGGAGATTTGCTTCACTGAGATGTCGTTACCCAACAGATTAATATATTTACAATAAATACTTGTTTCATTGATTTCCATGCTTGTGTACACTAATCATGCACCGAGTAAAGGACTCAATACTGGCGAGGAGTCAAAATAATATTTATTGTTAACAGGGCAGAGGAAGGTGGTGGAGCAGGCAGAATTGTAAACACACTGGATAAAGTGCTTAATAGCATTTTGTTTGTCTTTACATTCATCATCATCATCGCCATCATCATTGTCGTTTAACGTCCGTTTTTCCATGCTGGCATGGGTTGGACGGTTTGACTGGGGCTGAAAAGCTGGAGGTCTGTACCAGGCACCAGTCTGATTTGGCATGGTTTCTGACAGCTGGATGCCTGCCCTTCCTCACGCCAACCACTCTGAGAGTGTAATGGTGGATGCTTTTTTACATGTCACTGGCACAGGTGCCATTTGTGTGACACCAGTGTCTGTCATGACTGTGATTTTGCTCAGCTTGATGGGTCTTCTTCTCAAGCACAACATAATGCCAACGGTCTTGGTCATTGCCTCCATGAGGCCTAACACTCAACAGTAGCTCAGCCACTTTGCCTCCATCTCGTTATGAAGTTTGCTTAGCACCCATTTCATGTTCCATCTCGTTGTATGGCACATTGGGCAAGTGTCTTCTATGATGGATTGCATCATCATCATCATCATCGTTTAACATCCACTTTCCATGCTAGCATGGGTTGGACGATTTGACTAAGGCCTGGTGAAACCAGATGGCTACACCAGGCTCCAATCTGATCTGGTAGAATTTCTACAGCTGGATGCCCTTCCTAACGCCAACCACTCCGAGAGTGTAGTGGGTGCTTTTACGTGCCACCGGCGTGATGGCCAGTCAGGCGGTACTGGCAATGGCCACGCTCAAAATGGTGTATTTTACGTGCCACCTGCACAGGAGCCAGTCCAGCGGCACTGGCAACGATCTCGCTCGAATGTCTTTACACGTTCCACTGGCACAAATGCCAGGAAGGCGACGCTGAGCACAGGTGCTATCACTATTTCGCTTTCGCTTGCCCCAGCAGGTCTTCGCAAGCCGAGTTTCGTATCCAATGAAGGAGACGACGTTGGCATGGGTGCCAGTCATCGAATTTAGTTTGATTTCAATTTCACTTGCCTCAACAGGTCTTCGCAAGTGGAGTTTAGTGTCCAATGAAGGAAAAGTACACATAAGAGAGCTGGCTACACCCATGGCAGAGGCCTTGGATTTAGGTCTCACTTGGCTTGCTGGGTCTTCTCACACACAGCATATTTCCAAAGGTCTTGGTCAGAAGTCATCGCCTCTGTGATTATAGACAATTTCTAAAAGCTCTTGGCTTTGCAGTGCTTTACAGGCGTGGCCATGCTGGATCTTCCATCCAGCAACTAAACCTGTCTGATATACAAGAAGAGTAACAAAACCATCTGAGACACACTCATCCAGTGTCTGTGCATTTCGGATTTGTGTGTTCATGTCAAACCACTGTCGATTGCACACAGGATGTGGCTCTGGCTATGAGCCAAGTTTATTGGGAAGACTGACTCGTTGTTTTCCTTTGGCTAAGAAGAATGGAAAATCTTCCATGGTTTGGTTGTTATGGTGAGATAAATTGCATGCTGGCTATGGTTGAACAGTTTGAGGGCAAGACCATTTCCTCTCAGGAAGAGTTAGATAGTTAAAAAAAAAACATGTGCTGCTGGATGAAAACTATCTGTATATTCTGAGGAGTTTAGAGTTTGTTAGCATGGAAGATTTTGCATTATTGAGCATCTGCCAAGAAAACGCTATCATTAAAGGAGCCTTTCTGTGGCCATTTAACTTGCTAAAACAATCAACCAAATCTTCCTCAAATCACAATCCTATTGTCTTTTATGAAAAAGGTGGGACAGATTAGATAACTTCATCTTAGCTATGACATTCTTTCTTTGTGGGAGCAGTCGAGTTTATTTCAGATATTCTCATTTTAAAAAATCATCTCCGGCTAATCGTTGAGAGGACGTTGGTGTTGCCTTTGTGGAGGTTTGTGCTCTCTAAGTGCTCTTTGTTATCATCATTATTATTATTATTATTATTATTATTATTATTATTATTATTATTATTATTACCATTATTATTATT
>NC_068997.1:9939159-9942279 GCF_001194135.2 Octopus bimaculoides
TTATTATTATTACCATTATTATTATTATTATTAATATTATTATTATTATTATTATTATTATTACCATTATTATTATTATTACCATTATTATTACCATTATTATTATTATTATTATTATTATTATTATTATTATTATTATTACCATTATTATTATTGTTATTATTAAAATAAATCATAATTGTTATATTCATTATCATCACCATCATCATAATCATCATTGTCATCACCACCACCACCACCACCACTATCATCATCATCATAGTGATTCTGTTCCACTAGCACATTCTTCATTCTTCAGTGTTAATTGCCTTGCTATAATCACCAGCCAATTGAGTTTGGTGTTGACAGAGGAATTAGGAAGTATTACAACTACTAATTCGGTTGAATCTCTCTTCCTTCCTTCCTTCCTTCCTTCCTTTCATTCTCACCACCTTTCTTTTGGTTTCATTTTCTTTTTTGCCGTTACTGCTTGCTTGTTTTGTTTTGTTTGTTGCTGCTGCAGCTGCAGCTGCTGCTGCTGTTGTTGTTGTTGTTGTTGTTGTTGTTGTTGTTGTTGTTAGATTTGGAAATACCATTAGCCATTTTTATATTACAGCCAAGTTCTTTTTAACAAAGGTAATTCTTTTTTTAATGGCTTCAGTTAATGACAATTCCATTTCTTCTACCTAAATGCCTGACTTGTAGCTGATAATGACAAATTATCAATTACATCGTCGTAGAGTCGTGGCAGCTATTTAAAATACACAATATATTCCATTATATTCACTTTTGTATTCTGTTTTATTGAGTATCGAAGTCTTTCATCGTATATGAATGACCTGGTCAATGACTCTATATTTCACTGTGGAATCATTGCTGGGATGCGGAGGGGAGGAGAGTGTGAGCGATCAGCCTGGAGAGGTGTGACAAAAGACTTTCATACTTAATAGTGTATAATATACTATTGCGATACTATATAATACTATATGATATACAACAATAGTACTGTATAATAGTATGTAATATACTATTACAATATAGAGGTGTTTTCAATGGCTACCGTGATTCAATCGTGATGCAATTATTTCAAATTTCAATATGCGATCACGGATCAAATAGCTTTTCAAATGAATTGAAGCTTGAAAAGTATATCATCATCATTGTCGTTGTTGTCGTCATCATCATCATTGTCATCATCATCAATTTCATCATTGTCACCATCATCATCATGATCATTGTCATCATCATCATCATAGTCATCATCATTGTTGTTGTCATCATCATTGTCATCGTCATCACCCTGATCATCATCAGCATTGTCATGATCATCATTGTCACGATGTAAAAGCGATGATGATGATGATGACTGCAGTGATAACAATGATGACAATAATTATGATGAAAATGATGATGGCGATGATGATGATCATTATCATCATCATCATCGTCTTCATCATTTTCATCATAATTATTGTCGTCATTGTCATCGTCATCATCATCGCTTTTACATCTGCTTCTTTTCATCCTGGCATGGATTGGACAAGAGCCCTTGAGGCAGTATCTCCTACGGCAGGCTGCCCCTTCCAAACCCTAACCATTTCCTGTTTTTAAGATAAGCAATTGTCTTTCTCTTTCTCCGTCTTCACAAGTCAAACCACTTCTGAGTGTCTTCTTTCCATCCAGACATAGGTCGGATGAGACCTTGTGCAGCAGTATCACATCTATGTAAAATGATGTGGATGCTGTATGTGTGTATGTGTGTGTTTATTTATGTGCAATAAAAAGGGATTACTTATACAAATCATAACTTTGTCAATGCAACTCTTTATGTGAAAGGGAAGGTAGAAAGGGAAGATATGGAATACTTGTAAGAATTGTAAGTGGTGTTGATCGTCAGGCATGAGGAAAGTTTCCTTTGAACTTCCCAATTAAGAATTTGGGTGTAAGTCTGCTAGTTCAAATTAAGTTGCTTTACGTTTTTTAATGGTAGGATGTAGAGTTTCTCTGTAAGACATTGGTTGCAACAGTCTTACTGATTCATAAAAATCTGTGTTTGATCCATCATTACTCATGAGGTATAGGTTATCTCCCCTTTGCTTTCAGATTTCCAAAAGTACTTTGAAAATGTTGTGGTGTTTTCTAGGCAACTTTTGAAAGAGTGCTCTGATAAAATTATTTCGTTGTTCAGTTTATATTTGTTGTTTAGGTAGTTTTTCAATACTGGTTTTTATTATATATTTATGTTCCATGATAGGTTATATCATATACCATTTCTCTTCCTGGAATTTTTTAATGTTTTTGATGACCTCCATAAAAAAACATGTCTGTCATCTCTGAACAACTTGAATTCTCAAATTGGCATTTATCGGTGTTTTACAAAACTAACAGTATTTCAATTCTCTTCTGTGTTGTGTGTGTGAGAGAAAGAGAGAGAGAGAGACACACACACACGCACACACACACACACACACACAAACACACATACAGAAAAACATAGTTAAAAGTTATATGCTACTAGATGAAACTATCTGTATGCTCTGAGGAGTGTAGAGTTGGTTAGCATGGAATATTTTACATTATTGAGTGTCTTCAAAAGGTGCTACCACTAAAGGAGCATTTCTGTGGCCCATTTGACCTGCTAGAACAATCAGCCGAATCTCCCTCAAATCACAACCCTGCTGTTTTTTTAAAAAGGTAGGACAGATTAGATAACTTCATCTTGGATACAGCATCTAAATAAAGACAGGATGGCCATGGCTGAAATGCATTTGATCATAGATCTGCTGGGTCCTTGCTGACCGGGTGCTAAATCAACACATCAATGCCTAATCTTAAAAATAGCAGCGAAATTTCCTCCAAGTCTTGAAAAAAAAGAAGTAAAGGATACATTGGATAACGTTGAGCTTGATAACTAAAAAAAACAAAAACCACAAAACAAACAAATAATAATAATAATAATAATAATAAACAGGATGATCAAAGCTGGAATGTCTTTCATCATGAGTCTGGTTGATTAGGATTGACTTGGGGCTAAACAACAACAACGAACAATCATGCATTAGCATCACTGACTTTGGCACCGCCACCACCACCACCACCACCACTATCACCACTACTACTACTGCTGCTGCTGCTACTACT
>NC_068997.1:9943226-9943608 GCF_001194135.2 Octopus bimaculoides
TAGCTTGCAGTCATAGGTTCAATTCTCTCTCCTCCCCTCACTACCCCTACTGAAAGCACCCACCATTGATTTACTGGTGTTCTGTTTCTCTGTTTTTTTGTTCTTTTCTTTGTCTTCTTCTACACTTTCCTCTATTAGACTGACCTCTGCTCCAACGACCTTTCCTGCAACGTCTATGAAAGTAGAAAGGTTTAGGCCTTGTGCCTATAGCAGAAAGGATTACCATCATCATTATTGTTATTATTATTATTAGCGAGATTAAAAAAACTTGTGGATTTAGTGATATATATATATATATATATGACAAGCTTCTTTCAGTTTCCATCTACTAAAGCCTTGTGAGTGGATTTGGTAGATGGAAACTGAAAGAAGCCTGTCATAT
>NC_068997.1:9943972-9952555 GCF_001194135.2 Octopus bimaculoides
TATATATATATATATATATATATATATATATTAATATACACAAAGCTCTCTGCACCTGAGTCACTTTGTAACCTCTGCTGATTAAAATAAGAATATCACAAAAACATAGATTTTAAAAATATATAAGAAACAGACATTCATGTTTTTTCAAGTCTATTTATCCTGTTTGTACTACCAAACTTATATGTGTATCTATGCATATGTATATATACACACTCACATATATATATATGTGTGTGTGTATACATACATGTATGTGTGCATAGATATATGTATGTATGTATATAAAATTATATAACCTTGTGTATATTAATTAAATGAATAAACCTTTAGATTTTAAAAAAATATATACCCCTTGTTGTGTGGATTACAGTAAAAGTTTTATATTGTTGAAATTCAGAAGTTATCACAACACAGGGAAACAAAAAAAAAAAAGAAAGAAAATTGTTTTGGTCTTTTATTTAACTTTGTTTATTTTTTTTCATTGCTATTCTTTCTTTTATTCTTCCCTATTTTACCAAAAAATTCTACTTTCAAAGAATTTGTTTCAACTCTGCTGTGATTATTTTGTTTGTAATTTTCCTCTTTAAATCTCTCTTTTTTTAAGAAAAATAAAAATATAAATACTTTTTCTCTTTTCAATTTTTTTTTTTTTTACTTTAATCATATTTTTTTTTTGTTCGTTTGTGTTATTTATTTTTTTATTCTTAGTACCATTGAATATAAACAAATGATTTGTTTGAAAATAAATGGGTTTGTTTTCATTTTGTTTCCTCCTTTGTCTCACCTCTTTGGTTAAGTTCTGGACTTAAATTACCTTTTGATTATTAGGTACGATTAGTTATGATCCATTACATTCTGAGTTCAAATATTGCCAGGGTGAGGTTTATCTTTCATTCATTTTTGCATCTTTTATCTTTCACTCGTTTCAGTCATTGGACTGCGGCCATACTGGGGCATTGTTTTGAAAAATATTTAATTGAACAAGTCAAATTCAATACTTTTTTTCTTAAGTTAGATACTACTGTTGGTTTGTTTACATCCTGTAAACAAACCAAGACCAGTTGTCAAGCAGTGGTGGAAGACAAATACAAACACAAAGACACACACACATTTACACACACACATTTACACACACACATTCACACACACGACAGGCTTCCATGCAGTTTTCATCTACCAAATTCACTCTCAAAGCATTGTGACACCAAGACAATTTCCCAAAGTACTGCTTAGTGGGACTGAACCCAAAACCACATGGTTTGCAAAGCAAGCTTCTTAATCACACAACCAATAAAATATCAATCAGACAGGGTACTTTTTTAAATCGACTAGTCTTTGCTCCAAATGGTGTGGTCTTGTTCCAGGGCCACTTGCTGAATGGTTTCATGAGGCATATAGATTACTAAAAGATGATTCTTCAGTTCATCTTTGTATTTGAGTTTTGGCCATCTAACATTTCTGCGACCCCTATCAAGTTGGCTATATCTGTTTTATATATATAATGAACAAAAGGGTAAAGAACACACTTCAGTTATGATTGACCGTGAGATTGCACCTAGGAAGTTCCCTCTGAGGCACAAATCCGGGCTAGGTTGTTTATGGAAGACCAGCAGTTGCCTGTGCGTACCAGCCTCCCTTCTCCATGCAACTGATGTTGCCCAAGGGAAAGGCAAAGGCTGAAAGAGGTTAGCACCAGTGATGTCACCACTCATTTCTACAGCTGAGTGAACTGGAGCAACGTGAAATAAAGTGTCTTGCTCAAGAACGCAATACAGTGTCTGGCCAGAGAATCAAACACACTACCTCACAATTGTAAGCCCAATGCTCTAACCACTGAGCCACACACACACACACACACACTAACATACATGTTGTTGTTGTCGTTTTGTCACAGGTAAGCCTTCATTGAGCAGACCTGATCTAAGGTATCAGTCAACAAATTCATTCATGAGATAACAAATGAATCTCTCTGTACTAGCTTTACCAGAGAGAAATAGCAGCCACATCTCCTTCAAACTGCACAGTGCCATCTTGCAAATTGAAGGAAACAGCAGATAATGTGGTCCCAAATACACACTGACTACTAAAAGGACGAGAAGGCGTATGTTTGGAATACCTTTGATAACAGGTATGGTCAGGTGTTAATGAAGACCAACAAGGTGTTAGCTATAATAAAATAAATGATCTTATTGTATACAGTGCTCAGGTGCACTACACCTCATCACAAAAAAGTAGCCAAAATGGCATGAACGGTACCGTGCCCTTCCCACCTGCCCATCTTAAGATTCCTTGTCTTACGAGTTATTTGGTGATCTTGCCAGTGCTGGTGCCACATAAAAAGCATCCAGTCCACACTGTAAAGTGGTTGGCATTTGGAAGGGCATCCAGCTATAAAAGTTATGTCAAAACTAACCTCATCTGTGCTAGTGCCACATAAAAAGCACTGAGTCCATTCTGCAGAGTTAGGAAGGGCATCCAGCTGTAAAAACCCTGCCAAAATGGACATAGTAGCCTAGGGTAGTTTTCTGCCTGGCTGGCTCCTGTCAACTGTCCTACCCATGCATGCATGGAAGACTGGACATTAAATGATGATGATGATGATGATGATTTACAACTGAGGCTACATTATCCAAATCATACCCTTCCATGATGTGATTTGAGGAAAATTTGGCTACTATTTCTGCATGGTCTAGTTACTACATAGAGGCATCCTCTATGTGTATGTTGACTGTTTTTGTAAAATATATTTCCTGCAAGGATATGAAATAACCAATTTACTTCAGTTAAAGCACTTTCGATTCTTTGATTTTCCACTTTTTTTTTTTTTTTTTTTTACGATTATTTCTTTACATGTTTTTGGTCAATGTGGCTATCAGTCTTTGCTGCTAAATATTAAAAAAAATATATAATAATAAAAATGATATATATATATTTTTTTTAAATTGGTAAAGAAAAAGAAGGAAAAGAAAGATTCTCTTCCTTGCTGCAAACATCTAAGTGGATCATTTGTTTATCTTGTTAACTCTATTATCAATTTGAAGCTTGTTCTTACCCTGAATTCCATTTACACACACACACACACACACACACACACTGCTACACATATGCAAAACACACACACACACGAACACATAGAACTACACATACACACTTATAAAACACACATATTTTCCCATTATTTTTCATCTACCTTTGATGTGAGACACATGTACAAGCATTGAATTATAAAAATAAAATATAAAATTAAGAAAGAAAGAAAGAAAGAAATATTGCAAGTGTTGATTGTTAGCAGAGATTTATCTAATATTTCTTCTCCCTCCTTTCTTTCTTTCTCCACATACACATAAACACATTCTCATATGTGCCCCTTAAGTCATCAATCAATGTTATTGTAGAGATGGAGCCACATATTTTCGACTTCATTGCCGTATATATATCATATATCTCTTTTAATATATTCCAATGAAGTTTTGCTCTCTTCCCTCATCTCATAATTTACCTGCTATACTTTCACTTTCTACATGAGGAAGTTTTTCGTTTTGCCATCTATAAAGATCAGGTGCGATGTTTTAATGGCTAAGTGGATGAGTGAAAGTGTTTATCACTTGGCTCAGGATCCACATGTTTTTGCCATACCATTTGCATGGCCATACTGTGTCCACTGTAAGGTTTTTTTAAAAAAAAATTTCTAGGACTTGGAAGATAGATATTGTTTTTACAGCTGTAACCTCTTCCTAACGCCAAAATCTGAACGCTAAAGGGTTAAACAACAGAAGAGGGTTGCATGAATGTGTGTGCCATATGGACAAAAAATACCTCTTTTTCTTGAGGGTAATTTTTATGCTTATTTTCACTGCAAATAAGTCCGAAATTATAATAATTCTTGATTACTTGCACAATAAAATTTTCAAACATATTATCTAAAAGTGCTGTAAAATATCCCATTTACTTTGATGACAACCGTATCCATATAAAATTTTTGAAACCTTAATTGATGAGGTCCACTATTCTCTAATGGAACATCAATTGATGATATCTGCTGTTTAAGGGTCAACATGGGTAGTGGAAGCTTTGAATAAAATCTGATTTAGGTTAGTTTGTTGTTGCCAAGACCTAAACCAGCTCTGATTAAGTAGAGCTATGATTAGAGGCCCTCCAGTTATATTCCTTACCTCTACCCATCTTTTGTTCGATTCATACTCTTGCAAACTTACCTGATTCTCAACACCTGTCCAACTCACCTGTTTCCCTGTACTCATCCCTCTCACATTCACCTTCTTGTACCTTGAGGGTATGTCCTGAAACCTTAATACCACCATCTTCTCCCATTTTCTGGCTAGGGTAGCCATGTATCTCCTCTATAATAGGACATCTGTTTCTGTCCCTGCTTCATATTCTTGCCTCTCAACACCTGAAACAAAGCCGCTTCCCTCAATCCTGCACCCTTCATCAATCAAGCTACTTGATCTCATTTGGGCTGGTATCATGTAAAAAGCACCCTGTACATTCGGTAAAGTGGTCGGCATTAGGAAGGACATCCAGCGGCAGAAACCATACCAAAGCAAACATTGGAGCTTGCTGCTGTCCTCAGATCCATTGGATCCTGACAAACCATCCAACCATCCAACCCATGCCAGTATGGAAAATGGACACTAAATGATGAGGATGATGATGATGATTTAGAGATACCTCGAAGAATATGTGTTTAATCTGTCCTTCCTTGAGATGATGAGTGGGTGTGATTTGAATGAGATTTGGCTGCTATTTCTTACAGGTTGAGGGAACATATAGAAACCCTTTCAGTGGTTTTCTGGATGTAGTACATTATTACAGGCATGGAGAAAAAATTAAGTGAAATGGTTCAACTGGTCATTGAATCCTTACTACTTACATTGATGTCACTGCACATTTACCAT
This sequence comes from Octopus bimaculoides, assembly GCF_001194135.2. Lineage (NCBI taxonomy): Eukaryota > Metazoa > Mollusca > Cephalopoda > Octopoda > Octopodidae > Octopus > Octopus bimaculoides. The sequence continues at coordinate 9,948,892 of NC_068997.1, forward strand.
TCTGCTATAAATGCCTGAGAAAATTCCATTCCCATTATAATGACTATTTTCAGCAAGTTCAGATGGTTCATGTTTTTATTTGTTTTCTTTTTGAATAACTCACATGTAGAATTGCGTCTTTCTGGGTCACCAGTTGATTATAATGATGCTGGTCAGTGTAGCAAAACTGCAGTCTGTAAACATTTCGAAAGTAAACAAGACATTTTCAATAATATTATTGTTTAAAGCTAAATTTTACCAGATATTTATTTGTATATTGATTTATTTATCTGTTTAATTTTTGTGTTTGGGTGTGTGAGTTGGGTGGCTGCAGATAGCAATAGGGTGTGATCAAGAAAAGAAAATCATATTTAAAAAATATAATATGGAAACACAAAAACAAAAAAAAACAAAAATAGAGAAATCCTCAAATGCAGGCATGGCTGTGGGGTTAAGGAGCTTGTTTTACAACCACATAGTTTTTGGTTCAATCTCACTGTGGGCAAATTTCTTTTACTTCAGCCCCAGTGCCTTGTGAGTGAATTTCATGGAAACCGTGAGGAACCCCATCAAAACCTTTTATTTTTTAATGCATTTCTGCCCCCAAATTGTGACCATACTAAGGCCCTGTCAGTGTTATCCACTTTCCCATGGTCTTTCTTATGCGATTAGCATTCAATACTGCTGCCCTCTTTTGAGTTTTTTGCTGTGATGTGGGTTTATCTGGGACCTTGGAAAGCAGGAGGTCATGTTGTTTCTTGAAAACACCTACCTTTACTCCATGTAGATCTCTCAGATGTTTTGGCAAGGTATTAAATAGCTGTGACCCCTTGAATCCCAAGTTATTGAGAATATATATTAATTACATATATTATATGTCTTTGTGTTTGCTCCCTCTGCTGCCTGACAGCAAGTGTTGGTTTGTTTATCTCCCCTAACTTAGTGGTTCAACGAAAGTTATCGACAGAATAAGTAATAGACTTAAGAAGGAATAAGTATTGGGGTTGATTTGTTTGGACTGAACCCTTCAAGGTGGTGCCCTAGCATGGTCGCATTCAGTAACTGAAACAGAAGGTAAAAGAAATGATCCCCACCACACACACACACACACACACACACAAACACGCACACACACACTAAGAAGTAAAAGAACAGCTCTGACCTCTAGACTGAATTAAAGGATAAGAGATGAAGAAAGAACATTGAAGAAATAACAAAGAGAGAGAGATATTGAACAGTGATGAACATAGAAAAAAAAATGTGGAACAGAGAGAATGATCCGGAGAAAGAAAGAATGAGAGGTGGAAAAGCAAATACAGCAGGAATTTTAGAGAAAAAGTTATGAATTGAGTTTTAATTATATTGATTTATCTTTCAAAGTTCTGAGAGCTTTTTCCACAATAAATGAGATGTATTTTTGAAAGAATGGTCAGCCTAGCGTGTTCCAAATCACAGGAATGACACAGACTAAATCTCACCATAAACACAGTTATTTTGTCTTTTGTTGATTCAAGAGTTTTGCAATCAATTAACACTTGAAGAGGAAATTAAATTGATTTCCAGTTTGGTTTTCTTGCTTGCTTGTTTTTTTTTTTTTTTTTGACTTTTCTTTGTTAGTTTCTTTTTTTACTCTTTTACTGATTTTATTTATTTATTTATTGTTGTTGTTGTTATTGTTATTATTCTTGTTTCTATATCTTTGGTATGTCTTTGTATGTCAGATTCTTGTTTTTTGGGGGCTTTTTAAAATGTCATTTTGTCTTATCCAGAGATGTATTGGCTTCAGTTTGCTTGCTGGTATATATATATATATATATATATATATATATATATGTATGTATGTATGTATGTATGTATGTATGTATGTATGTAGTTGAAATTTACAGAAAACAAAAGACAAAGACAGGTGTAGGATTAACAAGCAGGTGTATTAGTTTAATGCTCAGGAAGAGATGAAAAGTCTTTTACATTTCGGGCCTATGCTCTTTCACAGAAAGGATTAAGAGGTTAAAAAAACAAACAAGAGAAAATGGAAAAAATGGAGAGAGAAAATGTGCTGAGTTCAATGGTCCAACATGACGAGATGACCAGGAAAAAGGGGCTGAATGAAAGGGAGATAGTAGTGATAATGGTAATGGTGACCCCCAACAAACTAAGGTGTGCAAGTGCATGTGTGTGTGTGAGAATGGTGTGTGTGTGAGTATGTATGTGTGAATGGGGTGAGTGTGTGTGTGTGTAGGTGTGAGTCTGTCTGTCTCTTGCTTTGTGTAGCTAAAGGAACAAGATGATTGGCAATTTGCTGTGCTCAAGAAGATCCGTCTATCTCATCAAAAAAAAAAAAAAGAAAAAGGTCCTATAAGCATATCATTTATATCTATGACCCCTACACCTGGTCTATGCCTGTCAAGGCTTCACCATAACTCATCTTCCTAACACACTCTTCCATCCCTTCTCTAACTACAGCTACAGCACTATTTACTCATTTACTAAACTACTGAGAGCACGCATGCACATATTTCGTCATCCTTTTGTGCTACCAGATATCCTTCTTGTTGGAACCACTTTCCTTGTCATTCATTGCACCATTCTTAGTTTCAACCCCTGCCACTTTATTTTCCACTGAATGTCTCCTTACTCCTAAACAGCCTCTCGTATCTGCCACTGACAACCCCCATTTCCCCTTTACATACATAAAGGAGCACTCTGTTGGTTACGATGATGAGGGTCCCAGCTGATATGATCAAAGGAACAGCTTGCTCATGGTATTAACGTACAAGTGGCTGAGCACTCCACAGACATGTGTACCCTTAACGTAGTTCTCAGGAGATTCAACGTGACACAGAGTGTGACAAGGCCTGGCCCTTTGAAATACAGGTACTACTCATTTTTGCCAGCTGAGTGGACTGGAGCAATATGAAATAAAGTGCCTTGCTCAAGGACACAATGCATCACCAGGGATTGAACTCATGACCTTACGATTGTGAGCCAAATGCCCTAACCACTAAGCCATGTACCTTCACTATATATATATTGCTTATGTCATATGAGTTCAGAAACTTCAAGAGATATGGAATAGATCGTTTTAATGGTGGAACTCAAAGTAGATATAACTATAAATCACAGCAGGTAAACATTGAGGTAAAAAAAATCCCTTGGATGGGGAAATTGAAGGGAAGCCTTTAACTTTTCCGATCTAAAGCATTTTTAATCTAATAGTTACACGTTGTTATTTATAGTTTCATCTACTTCAGGTGACATAATTAAAAATCATTTATTATATATATACATATATATATATATATATGTATATATATAAAATCTATGTGTATATGAATATACACCCTCTCTGACTTATTCTTCATGAGGTCAAGGTTTATCTATGTTAGTGTTTATATGCACACACACAATATTTATGTGTAATATGTATGTATGTAGTGTGTATATGTATGTATGTTATGTATGTAATGTATGTATGTATGTAGGTAAGTGTGTGTTTGTGTGTGAATGTACGCATGTATGCCTGTTTTTTGTGTTGAGTAAATTAAAATTGTGCTAACAGATTAAAATTCAGTAAAATATTCTAAAAGACTAAATTTTTAGAATCAAGAATCTTTAGAATTAAAATTAATTTGCTCCTGATTAAATTAACTTTTCGAAATGTATGCAATCCATTTTAGTAAGTCTC
>NC_068997.1:9952565-9952836 GCF_001194135.2 Octopus bimaculoides
ATGTATATATATAAAATCTATGTGTATATGAATATACACCCTCTCTGACTTATTCTTCATGAGGTCAAGGTTTATCTATGTTAGTGTTTATATGCACACACACAATATTTATGTGTAATATGTATGTATGTAGTGTGTATATGTATGTATGTTATGTATGTAATGTATGTATGTATGTAGGTAAGTGTGTGTTTGTGTGTGAATGTACGCATGTATGCCTGTTTTTTGTGTTGAGTAAATTAAAATTGTGCTAACAGATTAAAATTCAGTA
>NC_068997.1:9953671-9955530 GCF_001194135.2 Octopus bimaculoides
TCTCTCTCTCTCTCTCTCTCTCTCTCTCTCTCTCTCTCTCTTTCACACACTATACACACACACACACACACACATATTTTTATATGTATGTATATAGTGCTAAGAATAGGTAACAAACAGCCTCTCCTGGAAGTTACAGCTTGCAATTTGCTTACTCATGTAAACTGCACCTAGCAACCTACCTCTTGTGGAAGTTGCACCCAGCAATCTGCTATGCTATGAAAATTTTCCCTTGCAGCCTACCTACTGATGGAAACCGCACCTAGTGTCCTACACTTTTATGGAAGTTATTTCAAGCCTTCTGCCACTTTTGTAAGCTTTCACCCCTTTATAGAAATTGCTTCAAGTCAATTGCCCCCGCTGTGCAACCTTCCATTTCTGGAAAGTTTCCTCGATATAAGCTGCACCTAGGAACTTACTTATAAAAGTTTTATGGTCAAACTGGCCATATCCAGCCTCTCACACCTATCCTACAATGTCATTCTCAAAATAAACAATATGGATGAATAAGAATTACGTTTCACAGAATAATAATAATCTGAAAGCTTGAAGGATTAAAGATGAGACTTCTTATATTATGTGATAAACACAATACATGTATTTATGAGCTCCTATGAGTTTCATGTGCTGAAAGCATGTCAGGCCCTGTTTTTTTAATATGTCTGGTGTCCTAGCAATCTAGACACCAGACATGTTAAAAAAAAAACACTGTTTGGCATGCTCTCAGGACATAAAAATAATAGTACCACATAGAAACATATATTGTGTTTATTAAATAATATTTATTTCTTACCAGTTGGAGAACATTTTTTGTTGATCTTACCATCAGGGAACACTACACTGTTTACACACACACACACACACACACACACACACACATATATATATATATATATATATATATATATATATATGCACATGTATACATACAGATAGATGGATGGACAGATGTGTGTGTGTGTGTGTGTGTGTTTGTTGCTTTTTGTCTTGATGTAGCATGATAGTTGTAAATGATTGTCAATCATATGAGTAGTGTCACTCATTTCCAATATTTTCTGAGAACATTTCTGGTCACGGGAATATATTACCTTGCTTGGAAAGCAGGTATGGGTTGGTGACAGCAAAGGTATCTGGCTACAAAAGATTTGCCTTTATGAACTCTAACACATATGCCAGCATGGAAAACGGATGTTAAGGGTTGATGATGATGATGATGATGATAGACATATTAGAAGAAGACCCATAAAGCCAAGCAAAATCACAGTCATGGCAGATACCAGTGCCACGCAAATGGCACCTATGCCTGTGACATGTAAAAGAAGCCATTACACTCTCTGAGTGGTTGGCATTAGGAAGGGCATCTAACCATAAAAAACCATGCCAAATCAGATTGGAGTCTGGTGCAGCCTTCCAGCTTACCAGCCCTGGTCAAACCATCCAACCCATGCCAGCATGGACAATGCATATTAAAGGATGATGATGATGATGATAACGATGATGATTGTACATATAAATATGCACAAGTGATTAAACAAATGAAAGAAAATAGCACTCCACACATTTGACGAGAGTTGCATAGATTTTTTTTAAATAACCGTTTGACACAGCTAAGTCAAATGGTTATTGAAAATATATACACACAGAATACAGAAAGGATTATAATCCAAGCTGTGTCCTCATGAAGCACATCTGCATAATCTGGCTATCAAATGTATGTATGAAACCTTTGCAACTGCCATCAATTCCAGTCTTTATTTTAGTATCTATTTGAGCATGCGTTTGTCTGTTTCTCTCTGTGTGTGTGTGTGTGTGTGTGTGTGTGTGTGTGTGTGTGTGTGTGTGTGTGTGTGTGTGTGTGT
>NC_068997.1:9955672-9958238 GCF_001194135.2 Octopus bimaculoides
ATATATATAAATAATATAAATAGTTTTTTGATCAGTAGAATTCAATTGACCTTGTTTTTTTTTTTATATTTTCTTTTTACTTTTCTTCCTATTTTAATTTTTTGGTTTTTTTTTTCTTAATCCTTAGCTAAATTGCAAAAGAAACTTTACAGAAGTTATCTTTGTCCTTTATAGCAAATATATAAAGCTATATCTAGAACTGCTTCAAAAACAGCCACAGTCTCCAGAACAAAACCAGGGAATAACCTTAATTGGAATAATGGACTTAGTTTAACTTGTTTACATTACCTGTGAGGGTGGGGTGGGGGTGTTTTTGTATTAGGATTGTATAAAGTGGATATGAGTGTATATGTATGTATATATATACACACACACCCATATATGTATATGTTTATATGTATGTGTGTGTATATGCATAGATGTACATATGCAGCCATATATATATATATATAAATATATATGGACATATACACCCATGTACATACATATATATATGTGCATGTATATGTGTGTGTGTGTGTGTGTGTGTGTGTGTGTATGTAGACATACACACATGCGCATGCATATACACTAACGTATATATAAACATAAGTTCACTGAAATGAGAAGAAAACATGAAACAGTATTTTTCATGTGTGTGTGTGTGTGTGTGTGTGTGTGTGTACGCGTGTTTTTCGTGCTTTCTTCTGATTTCACTGAATGTTTATTTTTTTCCCCTTCTATGTTGTTCTAGGCAAGGAATAATTTTAAAACTTTCTTTTATTTTATCTTATTTTTCTTATTTACACACACACACACACACACATATGTATAAGTTCATCAAGTCAATTATTATTCCTCACTTTAAGATATTGTTGGAGCCAGCCAATTATTTTCGTTTATTGCGTTTAAAAAAAGTGAAATGGGATGGTTTTGATAGTCCATACATTCCATCGTACTCTATCTCACAATAGGTCTTTACTTCTTATAAGATAGAGTACTATCTATCTATCTATCTATCTATCTATCTATCTGTCCATCCGTCTATCTATCTATCTATCTATCTATCTATCTACCTATCTATTTATCTATCTATCTATCTATCTATTTGTCTGTCTGTCTATGTATGTATGTATGTATGTATGTATCTATCTATCTATCTATTTATCACTCTCTCTCTCTCTCTCTCTCTCTTTCTCTCCACTTATATGTGTGTGTATGTGTCTGCGTATGTGTATAAATCTCTGGTGCACTAACACGGTTTTCTTTCACTACCATTCTCTACTACAGAAAGCATCTACAGATCTCAGCTGACACTATGTAATAAACAACTATAAAAATTTTGCCCTTATATATGTTCCATCTTCATAAGTAGACAAAGAGGTATAAGCTGGTCTACCTACAATCCTGTGTCTGAATGTCACTAACAACTAGATATTCTCTTTAACCGTCCACAGAGATACCACTTAGAGAACCAATATTTTTTTCTACTCTAGGCACAAGGCCCTAAATATTTTGTGAGGAGGGTCCAGTCGATTAGATCGACCTCAGTATGCAACTGGTACTTAATTTATCGACCTTGAATGGATGAAAGGCAAAGGTGACCTTGGTGGAATTTGAACTCAGAATGCAATGACAGATAAAATACCACAAAGCATTTCGCCCAGCGTGCTAACGTTTCTGCCAGCTCGCCGCCTTACTTAGAGAACCAATATTACTAAAGGCAAGGCGGAGAGCTGCAGAAACGTTAGCACACTGGGCGAAATGCTTTGCTGTATTTCGTCTGCCGCTACGTCCTGAGTTCAAATTCCACCGAGGTCAACTTTGCCTTTCATCCTTTCGGGGTCGATAAATTAATTAACAGTTGCATACTGAGGTCGATCTAATCGACTGGACCCTCCTCACAAAATATTTTGGGCCTTGTGCCTAGAGTAGAAAAAAATATTGGTTCTCTAAGTGGTATCTCTGTGGACAGTCAAAGAGATTGTAGGTAGAATATAGTACTAAAACCTTATACAAATCAGATATACCATTTTACATATTGGAACATAAGGTTCAGGAATGGCTGTGGGGTTAAAAAGCTTGCTTCCTGACCACCTGGTTTTGGGTTCAAATCCTCCTTCAGCAAGTGTCTTCTACTATAGCCCTGGGTTGTTCAAAAGATCAAAACTTAGTATTTGGATTTGATAAATGGAAACTAAAAGAAGCCTGGCATATCTCTTCATCTGTATGTCTCTCTATCCATCTGACTGTTCAACATGGTTCTGGGTTCAGTTTCAGCAAGCATAGTATATAAAAATTTAATCCATAATTGTTAATCCAATGAAATATATTTTGTTTTGCCCATGGCTCTTCTGGAACTCGTGTCAGACAAATGATTATAGATCATGAATACTTTTATTCACTTGCAGACTTATCTTTGAGTTCTTTATTCTAAGTGGTTGGTCATAGAGCTTCTTTTGAGCTTGTTAGCCCCTGGAATATATATGCATACATTCACACATATATATATGTATATGTATACATACATATATACACACACACACACTATATATATATATGTGTATATATATATATATATATATAT
>NC_068997.1:9959477-9960409 GCF_001194135.2 Octopus bimaculoides
CTAATCGACTTCCATCCCCTCCCACACACCACCACCACCACCACGACAAAAAAAAAAATTAGGGGGCCTTGTGCCTAGAGTAGAAAAGGATATGTTTTACAGTGAAGTTTGTTTGGTGCCAATTGTGCATAATCCAATGTTGTGAATGGTGGAGGAGTGATGACTGATGCATATGAGTTGTGAGGAAGGTCGGGGGGGGGGGTAGGTGCGGTCTTGCAGTACAGAAAGGATGAAGGGAAGCAGAATAGTAATAATACGGTAGACAGGAGAAAGACGAGAGAAAGGTAGATGATGTGTGAGGTGGGAGGTTATAAGAAAGAGTGTGGAGAGACAGACAGACAGGCTGACAGAGGACATGGGTAGAGTGGGAGATGTAAGGGGATGGGGAATGCCAACAACAGGAATTGATTTGGTGGAGAGAGAGAGAGACGGAGAGATAAATGTCTATATACAATATAATAATGATAATAATAATAATAATAATAATAATAATAATAATAATGATGATCTCAAATTTAGGCACATGGCCACAAGCAGTTTTAGGGGAGGGGGTAAGCCGATTACATCAACCCCAGTATTCAACTGGTACTTATTTTATCGAACCCCTGAAAGAATGAAAGGCAGACTCAACTCTGACGAAATCTGAATTCAGAACGTGAAGAACCAGAAGAGATGCTGCTAAGCATTTGCCTAATGATGATGATAATGATGATGATGATAATAATAATAATAATGATAATCATCATCATCATCATCATCATCATCATCATCATCGTTTAACGTCCGCTTTCCATGCTAGCATGGGTTGGACGATTTGACTGAGGACTAGTGAAACCGGATGGCAACACCAGGCTCCAATCTAATTTGGCAGAGTTTCTACAGCTGGATGCCCTTCCTAACGCCAACCACTCAGAGAGTGTAGTAGGTGCTTT
>NC_068997.1:9964723-9964883 GCF_001194135.2 Octopus bimaculoides
CACACATGCACACACACACACACACACACATATATATATATATATACACACACATACACACTCACCACATATATTCATATACATACATATATATATACATATTTATATACTTATATGTATACATTACCTACCTACATATATATATATATATATATATATA
>NC_068997.1:9965415-9968503 GCF_001194135.2 Octopus bimaculoides
TTATAATAGAAAGGATTACTATTATTATTATTATTGTTATTGTTATTGTTATTGTTATTGTTATTATTATTATTATTATTATTATTATTATTATTATTATTATTATTATTAAAGCAGCAAGCTGGCAGAATCATTAGCATACTGGATGAAATGCTTGGCTTTATTCACCCATCACTACATTCTGAGTTCAAATTCTGCCACGGTCGACTTTGCCTTTCATCCTTTTGGGGTCGATAAATTAAGTACCAGTCAGGCACTGGGATCAATGTGATTGACTATCCCCCTCCCTTAAAATTCCAGGCCTTGTGCCCTCAGTACAAAGGATTATTATTATTATTATTATTATTATTATTATTGTTATTATTGAGAAATTTTCTCAGACTTCCTGCTTTTTGGAAATTATATTAACGTAGATCTATATCTCTTTATCAATAAGGAAATTTTTCTTTTTTTTTTCTTTTACCTTTTCCCCTTTGGGAATCTGTACGTTTCTTAGGTGATGCCAACAACTACTTTAGTGCCAAAAGAGTAAGAGAGTAAAATTCTGGTGCAATAAGTCTTCACTTGAACTCTGAAATTAAATTTTACCTGTTATTAATTCTGTCTCTGTCAGTAATATAATATTCAGGTAATGATGTAAAAATGGCCACAGGCTGCTATCAATATCATTTTGTGACTATTATAGAATTTTTAGTATTTTTAGAGGGTCAGCGTATATAGGCGTGTGTGTCTGTATTTTGTATATGTGTGTGTGTGAGTATGTGTGTTTATAATAGATGTGTGTGTGTGTATTGGAGTGGTTAAATAATTTAACCTTCCAACAGAAAGTAAAGGGATTATCTTCTGTGTCTTTATTCTCTCTTTCTTTCTCTTTCTCTCTCTCATGCTTTTGTTGTTCCTTTCTATCTTTCTTTTTCTCCCTTCTTTCTTACTGTGTTTCTTTCTTTCTTTCCTTCTTCCTGTTCATTCTTTCTTTCTGTCTTTGTTTTTCTCTTTCTTCCTTCCTTCTTTCCTTCCATTTACAAAAAAACCCAGTTGCTGTAGAGTCATTGAATGAGTCTCTTAATGGTTGCCTGACTTGCTAGAAACAGCAGCCAAATCTCATACCATACTCTGACATCTTAAAAACTGGAAAATCTCCTTTGTTAGTCTATTTCTAGACACAACCAGGTACAGGTATGGCTGTAGGGATATGTTTAAGACATATGCTTCCTGACCATGTGGGCCTGGGGTCAATCAGACCGCATGGCACCTTGACCAAATGTTTTTTACTATAGCCCTGGGCCGACATAAGCATTTTGTGAGTGGATTTGGTTGACAGAAACTGAAAGAAGCCTATTTTATTTACATACATAATATATGATGGCTGTCCACTTGTGACTGCGTAAGACCATTGCTGACCTTCAGGAACTTTGTGCGCTCTAGGACTAACTTATATTTTGCATTTGTGGCTCCATTGATGGCTAATGAGCCTTGCTCTTGACAAGTATACACGACTGTAAACATTGCAGACCAAGCTTTCTCCATTCACCATGCCAGCCGTACACTTTCGAGCAGCACATTTAAGTTTTGCATGCAGAATACATGCTCTCTCAAAAGTGTTGACCCCCCTCTCCTTAATCTGCTTCCTCCATCTTTGGTTATGACAGGCATTGCTCTCCCATTATTTGTAATTCAACGGTACAACAGTGTAAGACTACCCTTTCAGATATACTTTCATTGTGATTTCTGCAATGTGGTGCATAAATTGTCAAGTAAATGAGACGCATCTTTGCCTCCACTGATTCACTTGCAAAGTGTTGAGTAAAATTATTTCGTTGCAGACCTCCTTTGGGTCTTTTTATTATCACTACGACACACATAGTCCCCAGTTGGTAACATTGATTTCAAGGCCCTCCTAGATGAGAGACTGGCATTCCACTTAATGTCTATGTTCCATGCTGGCATGGATTGGAGAGTTATTAATGTAGAAATATGGTATCGTAGCTACTAACAGTTGAGGGTTGCGTAGTCTAGACAGCGTTTTTAGATTTCATTATTCTCTTTAACCCGGGCAAAGCCGGGTATTTCTGCTAGTACTCTATAAAGCTAAACCCTTTCTGGACAGGCAACCTAAGGTAATCCCATAAACTGGCCTTCCCCATTTTTAATATATACTGCTCTACATCTTAGTGCAAGCTTCTTCTTTCAGATTTATGTTTTTTACAGATGATTCTCTCTCTCTCTCTCTCTCTCACACACACACACACATTTTGTCTTGTTTCAGTCTTTAGACTGCAACCTGGCTGGGGCACCTCGTTGAAGAATTTTTATTTGAATGTATTGACCTCTGTACCATTTTCTTTTTTAAGCCTAGTACTGACTCTATTGGGGATGTAAACACACCAACACTGGTTAAATGGTAGTGGGGGACAAACACAGACACTAATACACACACAAACACACACACACACACACACACATGCATATGACAGGCTTCCATAAAGTTTCCTTCTCCCACAATCACTTACATGGCATTAGTTCACTCTGGGTGAAGACACTTAGTCCAAGGTGCCATGCCATGGGACTGAACCTGAAACCATGTGGTTGCAAAGTGAGCCTCTTAACCACATGGCCATGGCAATGCCTTATAGCTCAAAAGAAAAAAAAAAATAATGGTTTTTAAAATCACAGAATTGTAAAGGTGAGCAAATGTTGAACGAAAGGGTAAAATAAGGGACGTAACTCTTATAAACCTAAACATTTAAGCATTAAGCTCTTCTAAAGAAGGAGAGAAAAAATAAGTATAGTGACAAGAAAAAAGAAAGGAGGGGGGAATATGTCATGTACTAAATGGGGTTTGTGAAAGCAAATTAAATATTAATCTAAGCCTTTTTATCTAATATTGTGATATAGTAATATATATGTATATGAGATTATATATAAAACGGATCTTATTGTAGTTTTCAGAGATTTCAATGAGATTTTTGTGGATAAACTTATGAAAATGTAAATAAATATTTTAAAGTAATTTAAGATAGGAAATTAATTTGTGGAGATATGTATAAATATTGAAAGTTTATAGCCAAAGTTATATATAATTACATAC
>NC_068997.1:9969354-9972895 GCF_001194135.2 Octopus bimaculoides
TATATATATATATATATGTATGTGTGTGTGTATGTGTGTATGTATGTATTTGTGTGTCTTTGTTTGTCCCCTCCCGACCATCACTTGACAACTGATGCTGGCGTGTTTACGTCCCCACCACTGAGTGGTTCAACAAAGGAGACCGATAGAATAAGTACTAAGCTTACAAAAAAAAAGTGACTGAAACAATTAAAAGAATGAAAGAATATACTTACAAACAGATACCACACTGTGGGATTGAACCTGAAACAGTGTGAATGGGAAGCAGACTTCTTCACTGTATAATCACACCTGTGCCTATTTATAAATGTATGTGTATATACATACATAGACACACACACACACATATATATATATACTTATATATACACAACCACATGCACAAAAGAAATATATGCATGTGTGGATCTATATGCATAAAAGCACAATGAATGTGCAAACAAACCTGGATGCTTATATTCATAAATACATACACCCCAAAAATAAACTATGTATATATATATGTGTTTGTGTGTGTCCGTTTACATATATATACACACTTACATTGATTGCTACACACACACACACACACTTATATATATGCATCTCCATATATAAATGCATGTGCATGCAATTATAATGCAGAATAAAAGCAGACTCTCAAACATCACATATTCATCTCACCATAGATTTAATTTCCTATTTTAAATTACTTTAAATCTTATTTATTCGTATATTTATTTCTATCTCTATCTGTTTATCGAACTATGTAAATCTGTAAATCTCATGAAATTCTCAGTAAACTATCACAAGTGTTGTTTTTTTTTTATTTATTTATTTATTTTTTTTTACGAAATATATAATCTCATATACGTATATTACTATATGATAATACCTCATAAACAGATTTGCAATAATATTTTTTAATTCGCTTACACAAACACTGTTAAGTTCATGACACACATTCTCTCATCTTCTTTCTTTTCCTCCATCCTCATTTTTAACTTTTCTCTCTGTCTCTTCATAAACTAATTCCTAAATGCATGAACGTATAAGAGCCGCCTCTCTAACCCTACACCATCACACAACATTAGCTACCTCCCCCATCATTTATAGATTTTCGAAAACCATCTGTTAATTTATTCTGGAACAATTTTTTTGTTTTGCTTGTAGCTTACATATAACTAATTTCAACTAAGAGCCTTTATTATTACACCCCCTCCACCCCCACCCCCATTTAAAGTAACTCCAGCTTCTTTCACTTTACTTTTAACTTCCTACCATTAATTAAAATATATGTCATCTCTCTTCGTTTTAATAATATTTCTTTATCTATTTTATATATACATATTGCTCTTTTACTTCTACTTGTTTCATTCATTTGACTGCGACCATGCTGGAGCACCGCCTTTTAGTCGAACAAATCGACCCCAGGAATTTATTCTTTGTAAGCCTAGTACTTATTCTATCCATCTCTTTTGCCGAACCGCTAAGTGACGGGCATCTACACACACCAACATCAGTTGCCAAGTGATGGTGGGGGGACAAACACAGACACACAAATACATACATACATACATACATATATATGTGTGTGTGTGCATATATATATATATATATATATATATATATACACAGCCTTCACCAGTTCTCAGTCAAATCGTCCAACCCATGCTAGCATGGAAAGCGGATGTTAAACAACAATGATGATATACATATAATGACCGGCTTCTTTCAGTTTCTATTTACCAAATCCACTCACAAGACTTTGGTCAGCTCGCGGCTATAGTAGAAGGCACTTGCCCAAGATGCCACGCAGTGGGTCTGAACCCAAAACCATGTGGTTGGGAAGCAAGCTTCTTACCACACAGCCATGCCTACATCTCATACATAAATACATACATAATCCAACAAAAACCAAATGCATTTTAATAAACATCTTTGAGCATGTTCTTTCTTATAAGATTATTCTATGTCTGTTTTGTGCTTTGATAACTGCTCCAATGTGGTACCAGATGTGGTACCAGATGTAGTAGCAGATGTGGTACCAGATGTGATGATGTCAATTAGTTTCCATTTAACCCTTTTGATACCAACCTGGCTGAAACTGTGTCTAGCTCTGTAGTACAAATCTCTTGTCTTCATAAGTTTTGAATTAAAATCTTTCACCAAACCTTAGTCACGATTTATGTTCCTAACACCAGAGGGCAGCTGATTTCTACAACAGAACATATATTTTTCTCTTGTGCATCTCACACAACAATATCTGGCCACTTAGTGACATGTATGTATATATATATATATATACATGCATTCATATATATATATATATATATGCATGTATGTGGTGTATATATTGATGTGTGTGTCTGTGTTGATATCCTGTCTATTCAATTAAAGTTGGTCCCTTCAATCCTTTAATATTTTTCTCCCTCTCTGCATTCAGGGCAACACTTGATTACAGCCCTTGCTGACAAAATGTTTGGGTTCAAAACAACTTCATGGTAAGTTCATTCCTTTCTTTCCATTATTTCTCACTTCTAAAGTGACAAGACGGCAGAATCGTTAGCATGCCGGGCAAAATGCATAGCGGTATTTCGTCTGAGTTCAAATTCCGCCAACGTCGACTTTACCTTTCATCCTTTCAGAGTCAATAAATTAAGTACCAGTTGCATACTGGGTTCAGTCTAATCGACTGGCCACCTCCCCAAAAATGGCGGTGAGCTGGCAGAAATGTTAGCATGCCAGTTGAAATGCTTAACAGTATTTCGTCTGTCTTTACATTCTGAGTTCAAATTCTGCTGAGGTTGACTTTGCCTGTCAACCTTTCAAGACAATGAATTAGGTACCAGTTGCATACTGGGGCTCCCTCTCCAAAAATTTCGGGCCTTGTGCCTAGAGTAAAAAAGAATTGTTAGCACACCGGACGAAATGCTTAGTGGTATTTTGCCTGTCGCTACATTCTGAGTTCAAATTCCACCGGGGTCGACTTTGCCTTTCATCCTTTCAAAGTCGATAAATTAAGAAATATGTTCTAAACAGTTAAATGAATATGAAAATATATATGTCTTAATAATGCCTTCAACACTAGGCAAACAAAGAGAACATCTTTTTGAATATTCAAGTTTCCATTGCAAAAGAAATCAGAGAATGTCCCAGCGTTGGAATGTTCTGACTTTCAGACAGTGTCTCAGTGGTTGTAGTGTTTTAATTTCAAAACTGATCAATCCTATTAATTTAACCTTAAAATTAAAACGACAAGTCTTTTAATTCATTAATTGTATGTTTGGATTTTGTGTAGTAGTTTGAAATTATTATTTTATCAAGCTCTCTGATAGACTTTTGCATGGAAATATGCTGTCCTTCATTTAAGTGCTATATATTACACACACATGCGCATGCACGCACACACACACACACACACACACACACACACACACACACAAACACATAATTAATTTATAAAATGTATCGGCATGTGTATGTACACGCATTTGTGTCGGCCTGTATGTGTCTATGTATGTATGTATGTATATGTATGTGTATATATATATATATATAT
>NC_068997.1:9972905-9978586 GCF_001194135.2 Octopus bimaculoides
GTGTCTATGTATGTATGTATGTATATGTATGTGTATATATATATATATATGCACATGCACATATGTAACACAGTACTTACTTTCATCTGGTATGTGTGTGTGTATATATATACATTGATACACACACACACACACACACACAGAGAAAGAGAGGGAGATAACTATATACATAAAATTACACATGCAAAGCCGCATACACTTCTGTATAATATATTATTGCTATTACGACCGATGCCACCAGCTATTGGTATCGGTATGCTTAAAAACAGAAAGAGATGTCAATAATGATTTTTCTTTTGTAATATTTTCTTGTTTTATTTTTCATTTTTTTTTTTTTTTTTTTTTTTTTTTTTTTTAATTCTCTTTTAAATATTCTCATAGAATTGTTGCTGTAACTGAAAATTATAATAATGAAACTTGGCAGAAGCAGAAAACTATATTTAGTTGAAGAGTGAAAAGCAGAAGGAGGGTGAGAGAGAGAGAGATAAATAGATAGACAGAAAAATAAAGAGAGAGCAAGAGAGGCAGACAGAGAGAATGAGGGAAAAGGAAAGTGAAAGTAGATTGCAATTCAGGAATAAGAAAGAATAATAAAGTGGGTGTTAATGTAGTAATTTAGTGAGCCAGGAAGTATTAATTAATTAAAATCACACCTGTAGCAAAGAGAACATTATCTTAATGACAAATTGCTATCTAGAACATCAAGGGAGGTAACCACAGAATTTAAACTGATTAAATTTAATTACAAACAGAAATGAAATGAAAGAAAAAAATGGGTTTGATTTTTAACTGTGTATCTTTCATCCTTTTACGTGTTTCATTCGTTCAGCCGTGGCCATGCTGGTGCATTGCCTTGAAGAGTTTGGTCAAACAAATTGACCCTAATACTTATTTTCTAAGTCTAGTACATATTTTATTAGTCTGTTTTGCCAAACTAAGTTATGGGGATGTAATCAAACCTACACTGGTTGTCAAGTGGTAGTGGAGGACAAGCACAAAGATACAAACACACACACACACACATAGATATGTATACATACATTGCTTCCCAGCCAAATGGTTACAGGTTCAGTCCCACTGCATAGCACTTTGGGCAGATGTCTTCTACTGTAGCCTTGGGCTGACCAAATCCTCGTAAGTGAATTTGGTAGACAGAAGCTCAAAGAAGCCCATCATACGTGTGTATGTGTGTGTGTGTGTGTGTATATATATATATATGTGTGTGTGTGTGTGTGTGTATTTATATATGTATGTATATATATAAATATATATATATATATATATATATATATGTATGTATATATATATGTATGTATATATGTATATATATATATGTATATATATATATATATGTATGTACACATATTTATGTGTGTGTTTTTGTGTCTGTGTTTGTGTCCCTCACCATCGCTTGACAAATGATGTTGGTGTGTTTATGTCCCCGTAACTTAGCAGTTTGGCAAAGGAGACTGATAGAATAAGTACTAAGCTCACAAAGAATAGTCCTGGGGTCGATTTGTTCAACTAAAATCCCTTTAAGACAGTGCTGCAGCATGACCACAGCCAAATAACTGAAACATGAAGAATAATAAAAGAATTAAAAAAGTGTATATTATATGTGTGCGTGTGAGCGTATATATGTATATACACACACCAGATACAAAAGCGGCCTTGGCAGAATTTGAACTCAGAACGTAAGGACAGACGACATACTGTTAAGCATTTTGCCCGGCTTGCTAACAGTTCTACCAGCTCACCACCTTAAATAATAATGCTTTCTTTATTGGCCACATGGGCCTACAGAGAACATACAGGGACACGAATACAAAGGTACAAACAGGCACAAACGGAGGGGTTTACCGAAGAAGCCGCCTTGAATAATGATATTACGATGATGTCATTGAGTGCAAGTTTTACAACACTTTCAGCTGTTTCATATCATTACCCTGAAGCCAGTTGTTTACAAATACAACGAACAATAAAGTTGTAACACTTTAATTGATTCAGGAAGTACAGAAAATGTTACTCACACATCTGTTGCAGTAAACATGAAATAGCCTATTAATTCTACTTGTATAATTACTATGGCTTCTTTGCCACACAAGAAAGTAATTAGAGGTTTTGGTATTTGTGATGCAACCCTTAAACAACATTGTTTAGAATAATCTAAATATCCAACAATGGATGATCTTTGTTGAGCTTTATTGCTGAGACAAAGTTTTTATGTCTTTTCACAAAAGCGTGGAGATAATTATAATGGTGATGGAACTACTTTCTCAATTTGTGATTTAACTGCTTTATTTATAGACTTGCCTTGAAGCCATTATGAAGGCGTGTCCGCCATGCCCGTGCTCTCCCCTTCCCCACTGACCCCTCTTCTACCTCTGTATTCCTCTCCATTCTTCATCGTGTACCCACCTACCTACCAACTTGCACACTATGTGTCCCTGTTGAATTTCTTCCTCTCAGCATATCCTCTTGATATCCCCCACTCTCTCTCTCTCTCTCTGTACCTGTGCCCAGTCATTTCATTTTTGCCCCCTCCCACCATCTCTCACTCTCCTTTTGCAACCTTGAGCACTCACTCACCCATCCACCCTTCCTCTCACTCACCCATCCACTCGCTCACCCATTCACACACCCACCCATCCACTCACCCACCCATCCACTCGCCCACTCACTCACCCATCCACTTGTTTACTTGTTTTGCTCATTGGATTGTGGCCATACTGGGACACCACCTTCAAGGGTTTTAATCAAAGGAGTCAGTCCCAATACTTAGACTTTTGTAAAGCCTGGTACTTATTCTGTTGATCTCTATTGCTGAACTGCTAAGTTATGGGGACATAAACACACCAACACCAGTTGCCAAATGGTGATGAGAGACAAACATAAGGGTGCATGTGTGCACGTGCACATACACACACACACACATCATCATCATCATCATCATCATTCAAAGTCCCTTTTTCCATGCTGGCATGGGTTGAATGGTTCGACAAGAACAGACAAGCCCAAGGACTCCTCCGCCAGGTTCTGTGTCTGCTTCGGCATGGTTTCCACAGCTGGATGCCCTTCTTAATGCCACCCACTTCACAGAGTGTGCCGGGTGTTTTTTACGCAGTACCAGTACCAGTGAGGTTGCCAAGTACTTAACAGAGAAGGCCCTTCAATTGAGCAGGGTATGGACTGGAGAAAAAAACTGTGATAGAGGGAGAAGAGCAGGTGTCTTGCTGGAAACATGAATACATGGCTTGCCTGCTTGGAAAATAAGAGAGAGAAAGACAGATATATGTAATGGGTAAATTCCTTACCACACCACAGCCATGCCGGCACCAATGAGTCACACTCTAATTAATGAATGACTCTTCATGGTATTTGAAAGTAACTGAAAATTAAACCAGTTTTGTAAATGCCTTTTTTGTTGAATGTTGCAGCTCCATTTCAAAGTATAATTAGCAACATAATTACAGTTAATCACCTAATGCAACATTTACTTATATTAATGATGTTATTGGTTATGGAACAAGTCGAGAGAAACCTAAACGAAATTTAGATAAGTTTAATAAGGCTATCAAAGGTAGTCGATTTACTTTCACATGAGAATAAGTGTCTGTGTAACATGCAAGCTACCCATTTTAACCTATTATATTTTCTTGGATGTAGAATTTATCATAGAATTCTAAATCTAGATATACCTCTTAATAGTAAAACCAAACAAAAAACATACTTCAAACACTGTTCAGAATGTTCTCATTTATTATTCCAGGTGAATTCCATATTGTTCAAATAAAGCAAAATTACTTTTATAAATTCTCATAATATTTTAATAGAATCACAAAAATGTGATTTTTAATAATAGTCTTCAAATCTTGTGTTTTTAAAGTTAGATGCTGCTGTTGCTGCTGTGTCTGCTGCTATTACTTAGAACAAACAGTGAATGAATCTGAAATATTTGTACTTTAAACTGATGTCTCTGAGGTGGCCAATATTTGATACATTTCTGCAAAATAATTATCTTACGACTTAGTTTTAAAGAACATTAACTACTCGTAAACAAAAACGTCCTTTGATTGAACAGGAAGCCTTAGCTTTTATTGAAAGTGACAGAAAGTGGAAACATTAGTTAATTGAATAAAAAAAACATTTTTCAACTATTAACAGATCAAGAAGCTATTACTTTTATTTTCATTAACAAGCATTCTTCAAAGGTTAAAAATATTAAACTAGCTTGTTGGTGATTGGAATTGTCTAGAATACACTTATGACTTATTGCATTATCCTGGAAAAGAAAACAGTATTGTTAATGATTTCTTCAGAATTTTTTTTTTTTTTCTATTGTTGCTGCTTCAAATTTTGTCACCCTGTCATCCTTCAGACTTTTTACGATATGAAATCTAAATGTGCAATTAGCTTTTTTCCATCTTATGCTAATAAAATGAATACCAGTGATATTCCTGGATCAATTTAGTGAACAATATTCCTCCTGTACCAAATCAACTTTGTAGCAATGAAAGAAATCATTATTTTAATAACATTAAATCCAGAATTTAAGGGAATCTAATTGTAGGTCTGCACTAGAAAAGCAACCTAATGAAAATTATTAAAAATAAAAGTGATTTCCATGTATTAAGCCATGTGAAAAACGAAAATTACCACTATTGAGAAAGAGTCTATGCCCAAAACATTGATAAACTTTCCTTTTCCACACAGTTTTAATACACTGACTTTTATTTTTAATGTAATTTTATTCTGTTATTATAAAACTCAGTGCAAGCTCTTTGGCAATTTTAAAATTAAACTGAAATAACCAAGTATGCTTTTGAAAAGTGTAACTTGATTAACTATTAATTTGGTTTATGATGTCTTCTCTTTTGTCACTTGATAGAATTTAATTTTACCTGTCAGTGTCTTCCTTGTGAACTAATCATGATTATATCCTTGGAATATTCTAGTGTAAATGTATTCAAAGTAAAATAGTTTATCAGTTTGCTTTCCTTTGTACATGTTGACATTTTGTCACTTTCCCATTATGGGAAATGCTTTAAAGAGTCCTTTGTTAGGCAGAAGTGAAATGGCCAAAATATTGAACCAGCAACTCATAGGTATTAAGTTCAGATGGAGTTAATTGTTGTTTTTTTTTAAAGTATACTTTATTCAAAAGACAACAAACACTCAATAAATACTGACATTATTTGCAACAAATTTATGGACTGAAAAATATGACAAAAAATTAGAATTAAAATAATTGGAGAAAATGGATATCATCATCATCATTACCATTGTTTTAACGTCCACTCTTGCATGCTTGCATGGGTCAGATGGAATTCATTGAGGCAAATTCTCTACAGCTGGGTACCCTTCCCATTACAAACCCTCATCAGTTTCCAAGCAAAGTAATATTTCCCTATGGTCAGACTTGTTTTACATGGAATATTGAAAATGAACAACTTTGTATAAAAATGATGCTTGTTTACAAGCATTGCACCATGTCAGAATAAAGCAACAAACATAAAAAACATGCATGCACACACACACACACACATTCTACCTCACAATGCTTTAGCTGGCCTAGGATTATAGTAGAAGACAATTGTGCTAGGTACCATGCAGTGGGACTGAACCTGAAACCAAATAGTTAGGTAGCAAGTTACTTAACCACACAGCTATGCCTGCACCTA
>NC_068997.1:9978884-9981340 GCF_001194135.2 Octopus bimaculoides
ATATATATATATATATAAAAGCTGTTCATGTTGGAATAATCAAATGGATGGTGAAAACAAATGTCCCTTTTTTTAGCCCTTGGTCTCATAAGACCAGTTACCTGGTTTCCATGGCATATAAGTGACTGAAATCGTAACACTCCTCCTGAATTGAATGCTAGTGTGTTGCAAGGATGAAAACCAGCAATTTTGAGGACAGGGAACAAGTCAATTACATCAGCCCCAATACTTGACTGGTACTTTATTTTATTGATCCTGAAGAGATGAAAGTCTGGGATTTGAACTCAGAATGTAAAGAGTCAGAAAAAATGTCAGCAAGCATTTGCTCTGATGTGTTAACAATTTTGCCAGCTTAATAACTTGTTTGTCAATTTAACCACAACTAAATAAAAATGAAATTATGAATAATATACTTTTGTGTCTGAGGAGAGTCGTTCCCTTTTAGTGCCTTATAATTTAACATACTCACTGGTAAATTATAAGGCAATAAAAGAGAATGACTCTCCCCAGACACAACAATATGTTTCAACGCACAAATTCATAAAGAATCTTGCAAACCAAATCCAAAAACGAAATGAAAAATATACTTCCATAATAATTACATAATGTTATATTTATCAGTTTGTATTCATTTCTAATATAAGACTTTATGGAATGTTATGAATTAATATTGTAAAAACTGTGACAAAATCCAAATTCTAACACAGTTCTAATTAATGTACCATTCCTTATCATTCTTGCTTAGGTCACTTGGTGATAAAATATCATTCATTGAACTAGACACTCCAGAAATGACACCTGCTCAAATGGCTTCTTTGGAAGTATCGGTTAATGAGAAAATTCGGGAAGCAGTTCCAGTCAAAGTTGAAGTCTATGGTTCTGCTTCAGACCCCAAACTTGCTGAGGTATGGCACAAGACTGTTTGATAAATTTCTTCTTTTGTGAATAGTTTTTTTCCTGGGCCCTACCTTCAAAGTCATGCGCTGTTTATCTTGATATGAGATCAACATGTTATGCACATATGGTTGTGATGCATGTGCCTGGTGTACCCTTATCAGAAGAGTAGTCATGATGGGTATAATGGGCTTTGTATATTTTACCACAATGTCACTTTGATGGCATGCACTGCTCTCTCACTCAATAATAATAATAATAATAATAATAATAATAATAATAATAATAATAATAATGATAATAATAACTATAATAACCCTTTCTAATAAAGGCACAAGGCCTGAAATTTTGGTGGAGGGGATTAGTTCATTTTATTGACCCCAGTGTGTAACTGGTACTTGTTTCATCAACTATGAAAGGATGAAAGCCAACGTTGACCTTGGCAGAATTTGAACTCAGAACATAAAGGTGGATGAAATGCTGTTAAACATTTTGCCCTGCATACTAACGATTCTGCCAAATTGCCACCTTAATAATAATAATAATGATGATAATAATAATATTAATAATAATAATAATAATAATAATAATAATAATAATAATAAATAATGATATGAATGTTAAAGGGTTAACTTACTGATGTTCAAATTGAACATCAACTGTATCAATGTCACCACAGTCTGGGTGGTCCACCAAAGGTCATACACACTGACCTTTCCTCTTGACTTAACCATTAAAATAAAGCAAGGAAACAACAAACCAGCCTAATTATCAACTTATTTTGCAATCTAGATGGTTTTCTTTACCATATTTCTTGATGGTGCTATTGAAATAAAATCCTGACTATAATAATTCAAAGTTGCAGTTCATAGCATCACATAACCATTAACAATTTTTCTTATTTATTTAATTATTCTAAAACCAGTTATAAGAAAATAATATTTTTCTGAAATTATAATTCTGATTTTTTAATGGAAGCAAAAACAACAAAAAAATAAATAAATAAAATAAAAAATATTTATAGATAAATAAATAAAATTTCAATTATGAAAATTTTCAAAAGATAAAGTGTGTTTTTATAAAATTTTCGTTTCTTTCTTTCTTTCTTTCTTTCTTTCTTTCTTTCTATTATTATTATTATTATTATTTTGAAAATTGGAAGAAAATGAATTTTCAATTAGAAAATTCAATAACAACGATATCAAAAACAGACAAAGTTTCTCCAAAAATCTTTAAAAATTTTAAATGTTTGTTTCTTCACAAAATTTTCATTATTATTATTATTATTATTATTATTATTATTATTATTTTTATTATTATTATTATTATTATTATTATTATTATTATTATCATCATTATTATTATTAGTTCTTTTAAAATTTCATTTCGAATATTAATTTAGTTTTGAAAGATTTTGAGCAAATTTATTGAGAGTTGTGGAGGTGGAGGTGTGTGTGTGTGTGTGTGTGTGTGTGTGTGTGGAACAAGATTAAAAGAAAATAACAAAAAGAAAAATGAAAAAATAAACGAAAGGAAAAGAACATAAGTTGAAAATAAGATAA
>NC_068997.1:9981356-9984758 GCF_001194135.2 Octopus bimaculoides
TTTTTTGATTTAAAAAATATTTTTCCTTACTTGACTTTTATAGACTGAAAAACAAAAACAAAAATTAAATTTGAATTAAAATAATAATAATAATAATAATAATAATAATAATAATAATAATAATAATAATGATAATAAGCAATCTACTCTTGCTAAACAAATAGATTTTGCGGCAGAATCAGAGGTAAAAAAAACTACATTAGATTCCCTTAGATGTGTCAGTCCGTCAGTCACCATATTTCCTTGTTCTGAACCATCCATCTTCTTGTGATTCAAATTACATGAAATGTAATAAGAATAGTGATTAATCTCATTTTGATTCAACCTCTGCCATTCTTGTATAATATGACTTTACAGTGATATAGTAAAGAGTTTCTCTTTCATCTTGTTGTTGTTGTTGTTGTTATTGTATTGGTGGTGGTGGCAGTTTCAGGTGATTAAAGTGAATGGTCATCTTTTAGTAAAATTTTATATCATCATTGTCATCGTCATCATCATAATCATCACTGTCATCATTGAATGTCCTTATTCACCCCCCCCCATTCCTGTATGGGGGCAGAAGATGGAATTTGTTGAGGCAGATTTTCTACGGCTGGATGCCCTTTCTGTCACCAACCCTCATTTGTTTGCCAAGCAAGGCAAGGGAATAAATACTTCCCTATGGCTAGACATGTTTTTCACAAAAGATTAGAAACGATCAACCTCATTTGTATGACAGGGATGCTCGTTTACAACCGTCATGTGATGTCTAGACAAGGGCACACACATACTTATACACACACGTGTGTCTATCATCATTATCATCATCATCGTCATCATCATCATTTAAAATCTGCTCCAGCACCATTTGTCTGTTTTGGCATGGGGTTTTAACAGCTGGATGCCCTTCCTAATGCCAACCACTTTTCAGAGGGTGCTAGGTACTTTTTGCATAGCACTGCTATGTGAGTTTTTCTGTCATGCCTGCACAAGAACTTTTTACATGGCGCCAGCATGAGTGCTTCTTACACAGCATCGGCACAAGTGCCTTTTGTGTGCCACCAGTACAAGTGCTTTTTATTCACACACACACACACACACAACAAGATTCTTTCAGGTTCCATTTTCCAAATCTTCTCACAAAACTTTGGTTGGCTCTGGGATATAGTAGAAAACACTTTCCCAAAGTACCACACTGTGGAACTGAACCGAAGATCACAAGCTTCTTGACTGCAGAACCATGCCTGCACCAAAATTCTAGTTGTTGTCTAGCTATTGTTTAAACATAACCTGTAATCAGACTTATAATCGAAGACATTCTAGATGTGACCATCCTACTTAAATATTTTCCTCAGCTTCATTATCCAATATGTGTTTCTTACTTTTTTCTTTATAAAGACAGTATGAAGTAATTGAAGCAAGATTTAGTGGTTATTTGAAACAGGATAAGCACCAGCATAGGGATTCCTTCAATGGCTTGAACTCTTGTCATTGATGTTGGTGGTAGTGTTGTGGTTGTGTTGCCATTCTTGTCATTGACGTTGGTACTTGGCAGACACACATCTCATACTCAAATCTTCAGAGATAATGGACTAAACTGAACCATAACTAAATCTGCACATCCTCTGATAACTCACAGACGGTGATTCGATGATTTCTCCTCACAGCTGCATGCACATCTGTGATGTTTGTCTCAGTTCTGCTGGTTGCAGGTTTCCTTTTATTCAACAATATCGACGTTTTTATGGCCATCTTGGAAATTTCTAAACCACTTGTACACTGCTCATACATTCCTCTCCATACACTTTCTGCAACTTTGCACAGGCCTCTGAGCAGCTATTGCTATGACAATTTTATTTTTGTCATGGTCACTGCAACGATCACACACTACACACCTTCCTTCCAAGCACTGTTGTAAACAGCGGAATCGAGCTATACCATTAAAACTTAGTGCACATGTACAGCAGAGTTCCAGGTCAATCTTTGCCAAGCATCTTTACTCTCTGTGCTTTAGCTTTGTTACTATGGCAACAGTCTGGATACTTATTGATCAAAGCTTGTAGATAGATAGATAGATAGATAGATAGATAAATTGACAGATAGTCAGACAGACAGACAGACAGACAGACACACACACACACACACACACTCACAATTGGATTATGTGTCTGGCAAGCTTGAAACCGGAAGTGGCCCACATTTCTGGATTTTTCAGTTTTCTGGAGACACCCTAAATATAAACTTAGAATATAAAATAAAACGTGAAAAGTAAAGAACTAAATTGTGCATAACAGATTCCCATTAACACACTTCTAAAGCAGGGTCTGTTTGATATTAATCCACTTAAAACTCTTTAAATACATCATACTCTACTAAGTATACAGTATAATAATGTTTATAGGATGAAAGTTAAACAAAGGAGAGTAAAGAACATAATTTCATTTAACAAATACAGATTCAAATTAATACACTTCTAAAGCAGAGTATGTTTAATCTTTATTGATCCACACAAGAAACGTAAAGGACAGAACTATTTTTAACACTCAACATGCAAATTAACCAACTTCAAAAAACAGAGTCTGTTTACTCAATACATGGTGTTGCACAGTATTCAAAGATTTCTGGAAAACGGATAGATGGTCGTTACTCTGTGTGTGTGTGTGTGTGTGTGTGTGTGTGTGTGTGTGTGTGATCCATCATCATCATCAAACTTAAACATTCATTTTCTATGTGGCATGGTTTCTATGGCTGGATGCCCTTCCTAATGCCAACCACTTTACAGAGTGTGCTGGGTGCTTTTATGTGACACTGGCATATATATATAAATTAGGGGAGGCCGGTTTATGGGATTACCCTGGGTTTCCCATCCATAAAGGGTTTAGCTTTATGGTGTATTGTCAGACCCTTTTCCCCCTCACTCCATATTTTGAAGAAGTTATTGGCCACCAGGTTTTGGGGTCTGATGATACGCCATAAAGCTAAACCCCTTATGGATGAGAAACCCAGGATAAATCCTATAAACTGGTTCCCCATTAAAATATACACTGCTCTATGTCATAGAGTGTGCTTCTTCTCTGGATATATATATCATCATCATCATCATCATCATCGTTTAACGTCCACTTTCCATGCTAGCATGGGTTGGACGATTTGACTGAGGACTGGTGAACTAGATGGTAACACCAGGCTCCAATCTGATTTGGCAGAGTTTCTACAGCTGGATGCCCTTCCTAATGCCAACCACTCTGAGTGTATATATATATATATATATATATATATATATATGGGAGAATATACAAATAATAACAACAGACGAGGACAGGTGGTGTAAATAACAAAAGTATATATTAGTATGACGCTCGGGAATACGGAAAGTCTTTGACGTTTCGAGCTACGCTCTTCAACAGAAAGAATACGGAGACA
>NC_068997.1:9985274-9988307 GCF_001194135.2 Octopus bimaculoides
TGTGTGTATATATATATATATGTATATATATATATATATATATGTATATATATGGAAGAATACATAATAGGATGATTGCTTACAGTGTTGCAACTTTGTTGAAGAATGGTAAAGTAAAAAGTAAAAAATTAGTTTATCATTGATGGTTGTTTTATTTCCTGTTCTAAGTTTTATTCTATATTCACTGATATCGTTATTTGTAGTTAAACCTCTTGAATGTTCATAGTAGAAGCCAGTATAATTGACTTGATATATCTATCTAAATATCTATATGTTTTTTTGTTTTTTTTTTTCTACAATTCAACATGTCTGGTTCCATGGAAGCCAGTTGAAAGAGTTATTGTCCTTTTGTTAAATTAAATTAAGTTTTTCTGTGTCAACCTCTATTTCAACATGTGTTTATATTATAGCTTTTGTGCAAAACAGTTTCTAAGCTATGTTCCAAGTTGACAAAATGCTCACAACATCAGCTTTGCTACAGCGTGATTATCATTGTTATTATCATTAACACGTTAACTGCCACAGTCTGTTAATGGAACTTGTGTGAAGTTTTGCAATGAATGTGTTAATGTATTCTTTTCAGCCGTTGCACAAGTTATCTCCAGACCACTCAAGTTCTTTAGCCTTTTGACTGTTCTAATTAAATTTCATGGTCATTTCCCATAACGATGTAAATTATCCACCAAAAAATAGAATTGGTATTTTATGCTTCAGCAATACCTTTTCAATATCTCCTGCAGGTATAGTTTTCATATCCACCACCAGAAGTATTTGATTTTTATTCTCTAAAGAGATATTTGATGGAATATGTGAAAAAATTAAGAAAATTTGCAAAAATTGTCTTTTGTTAAGAGCCACTGGAGGTGTCTCTACTTTTTATAATATAAAAAGAGAACTTTTTTTTCAAAGCTATTGGGGTAAAACAGCTTTCTGCAGTTTGCAGTAATAAACTTTTGAGCAGATATATCTGCTCTCTCAATGCAAAGGGTTACCTGTGCTGGTGCCACATAAAAAGCACTTGTTCTGGTGCCACATAAAAATATCTAGTACACATCTGTAAAGTGGTTGGTGTTAGGAAGGTCATCCAGCCATAGAGATGAAGCCAAAATGCATGACTAGAACCTGGTGCAGCTCTCACCATACTGTCCAACCCATGCCAGCATGGAAAAAAGAACGTTAAATGATGTTGGTGATATGAGTCCTCTGTTTTGTACAGATATTGGTGGGACTTCTTCCTGGTTTCTCTGCACACAAGATATTCCCCTTCAAGCTTTATCCTTACATCTTAGAAAGATCAAACTGGTGGTCATGGTTGGAATATTTCGATCATAGGGTTACATGATCCCAAATAACTTATCACTAAACACCAACTAAAGCAATAACAAGCTGAGGAAATAAAAATAATGAAAACTTCCTCTGATTAATTAAGGATCCACAGTCTAACCTATCATTGGTTAAATTAAATTATGTTCAATGGTTCACTGGATCCTTCATCTTTTAACTTGTTTTCAGTTATTGCACTTTGGCCATGCTGGAGTTCTACCCTGAAAGGTTTAATTGAACAAATCAACTGCAGTACTTATTTTTTTAACTTTGACACGAGTTCTATTGTTCTCTTTTGTAGAACCACCAGATTATGAGGACATAAACAAACTGACACCAGTTGTCTAGTCATGGTGTAGGACAAATACACACACACACACACACACAGAGGCAGATGTGTGCACACACATATATACATCAGGTTTCCACACAGTTTCTCTCTGCCAAATTCACTCACAAGGCATTAGATGGTCTGGAGCTACAGTAAAAGACGCTTACCCGCCAAGGTGCCATGCAGTGGGACTGAACCCAGACTACATGTGGCTGTAAAGTGAATTGGGTGAAAAAAGTGCCTATTTTACTCTGGATGCCTCATTAACTTTGGGGTATGAAGCTAGTTGATTACATCAACCCAAGTGCATAACTGGTACTTATTTTATTGACCCCATGGAAGGATGGCAGGCAAAATCAACCTCTGTGGAGTTTGAACTCAGAACATAAAGCCAGAATAAATGCCATTAAGTGGCACTAATTACTGTATTTTATTGTGTATAAGGAACCTTTTTTTGTCAAAAATTAGGTTAAAAAAATATGGGAGTTTCTTATACACAGATAGAATTATAATCCCTTACAAAGCCTTTTTCCAAATTTTAAGCCCCCAAAATTAAGGGGTTCCTTATACACATTAAAATACGGTAATTCTAGATAATTATCATCAGTTTTAGTTCCAACTTCTACTTAAGTCTACTGAGGAATATAGAATTAAATGTCCTACCCTCAAACCGCCAATACCAGCAGCAGACTGATGCTTGTGCTTCAATTTATTATCCATTCCACCTTTTCACTTCTATTTAAAATATTCTAAAGATGTGATTTAAAACTTTAAAGAATTTGGTTTAAGTTTATAAATCATGTTCATTTTGACATTTCTCCGTCTTCATAGCATACAGCTCTAAACTTTTAGATATCTTCATAGCAGTTATTCTTGAAGATGATAAAGAATTAGACTGACAAATGACAGCTATTCCATGTAACATGCCTAATTCTCTTTGAATTTCTTTATCTTCCAAAGGTCCGTGCTCGTGGATTGCCTGAAGATCATGTTGGAGCAGTTAGAGTTATATGTTTTGAAGGAATTGACAGTAACATGTGCTGTGGCACCCATGTTTCCAATCTCAGTCAATTGCAAGTAAGTTTCTTTTCCATAAAACTTTAAAATTTTTGATTTCGAATTTGTTTTGCAAGAATTTTGATTTCAAACTTTGTGCTGAAACCAATATTGTTATATTTGGGAAGATTCATAATTGAAGAAACCTACTCTAGAGAACTTTCAGCTATGGGTTCTATTGGCACCACTTCTAAGAATCCATAACCTGGCTTTGCTTTTGGTGGGGTGGGGAGGAGGAGAATGCTGCTGATATGGGTTCAGCTCTACTGGCACAGAACTGTTGTTAATCTGCCTCTTTCGAGATGAGCATAGAGCATTGTAAT
>NC_068997.1:9988914-9989884 GCF_001194135.2 Octopus bimaculoides
GGAACTTACAAATACTGAACATTGAGCGTCGAGTTATATACAGAATCAAGGTTTCAACTATGGTTGGATACCATTATCATGTAATTTTTGATAAGTTAAAGTGATTAGCAGTGGAGTTTTGATTTGGTATTTTAGAAATAAAACTTCAGAATTTTTTTTTTTTTTTTAAACCAGTATTTTTATTATTTATATTTATAATGTTAAGTTCGAATAATTTTTGATGTACAAATCTAAAACAGGCGGGGGAAAAAAAGGAAAAAAAAATTTCAACTAATATAAAAATGTTGATGGAAAATTTGATATAGGAGAATAATTTTGATTTTTTAAATGGAAAATAGAATAAAAAAAAAAAAGAGAGAGAGAAAGAAATGGAAAATTCTAGCTATGTTTAGGAGAGAAAAACAAGTAAAAGACAAAAATATACCGATGCTTATGTTTTATAAAAGATCAAGTGTGAATTTTCACAAATATTAAAGCTGCCACAGTCTGACATATAAATAAGAGGAATATACATATATATACATATGTAGGTAGATACATACATATATATACATACATATGTACGTAAGTATATATATGTATCGTAAAAATAATGCATTATAAACTACTATGCTGACACACACACACATACACACACACTGAAATAAAAAAAAAGTAACAACAACAACAACATCAACAACAAAAATACTATTTGGATCTAAAAGTAAAAACTGTATAACTTATTATATAGATGCAAATAGATTTCAGAGATGTAAATAGATTTATGGTCTAAAATCATGTTTAATGTGCTTTGCTTCTTCTTCTATGTGCAGACATCGGTAAAATCTAAAGCAATCAGTATCTCAATCATACTAACTTTGAATAGGTTTTTTTTTATATTATTTTGTTTTGTTTTTTTTTTTGGTCTTTTTTTTTGTCTTTTTGTTTTTTTTTAAATAAAGTAGATGAAGAAAAAAAAACAGAAGAAAAA
>NC_068997.1:9990561-9996569 GCF_001194135.2 Octopus bimaculoides
TCATCCTCCCCCCTTCTCATCCTCATTGTCATCCTCCCCCCTTCTCATCATCATCATCGTTATCAAGTTTAGCTGATAACCTCTCTAAATACATGGAAACATTTCTTTTTCTTTCTTTTTTTTGTCATATTTTTTCATTTTTCTTTTTCCTATTAAAAATAATAATTTTCTTTTTGTCAAGGTTAGTTTAATTTTTAGTTTCTGATCTTTTAATCTTATTTAAAAATTATAATTTAAAAAAAAAAAAAGAACAACAACAGCCAACAAACAACTTAATGCGATATTTTTGTTATTCCAACCGAATATCAAAGCATTAGTGAAATAACTAAAAACCGAAGCTTGATGGATTAAAATGTTTTGAGTTCAAGTCTTGTTGAAATCAACTTTCATGCTTCCAGGGACCAATAAAATACATAGATCTATGATTAAAGCCATCCCAACAGTGACCATCACATCATTCTTTTTTTTCCTAGGTATAATGTATCTTAACTTTTATCGCTTACTCATTTTAATCATTGAAATGTGGCCATGCTGGGGTACCACCTTGATATTTATGTCGTTTTTCCTTTTTGCTCATCTCAGTCATTGGAATGTGGCCATGCTGGGGCATCACCTTGAAGGGTTTACAAATTGAAGGGTTGAACAAATTGACACCAAAAACATTCGAGCAAGATCATGCCAGTGCCGTTGGACTGGCTCCTGTGCAGGTGGCACGTAAAATACACCATTTTGAGCGTGGCTGTTGCCAGTACCGCCTGACTGGCCTTCGTGCCGATGGCATGTAAAAGCACCCACTACACTCTCAGAGTGGTTGGCGTTAGGAAGGGCATCCAGCTTTAGAAACTCTGCCAAATCAGATTGGAGCCTGGTGTAGCCATCCTGTTCACCAGTCCCCAGTCAAATCGTCCAACCCATGCTAGCATGGAAAGCGGATGTTAAACGATGATGATGATGATGATGATGATTCATATGTTTAACCCTTTCAGCCTTGACCTTCTGAACCTTATTTTACTATATACCTGGCACTCCAGCAGTGGAGGCAATATAAAATTACAGCAGCGTTCATGCTCAGCCAGAGCTACCTTTCATAGTAATAGCCTCACTTTCTCATCATCCAACCATGACTTGCAATCTTTGTTAAAAATTTCCTCGTACCTTCTGTAGCACACCTGAAACATAATACCCTCCTCTGGATTATAAGGGAATTCAGAAATTCAGTTTGCCATGCTGTCTGGCATAAACGAACTTACCGATTCAGACTTCCTTAACTGTTGTTGTTATAATATTTGATTCTGCAACTCTTGTAGGTGTTCCTGTTGCTTCTCTTATTTTTTTATTGCCCACAAAGGGCTAAGCATAGACGGGACAAACAAGGACAGACAAAGGGATTAAGTCGATTACATCGACCTCAGTGTGTAACTGGTACTTATTTAATCGACCCCGAAAGGATGAGAGGCTAAGTCGACCTCGGTGGAATTTGAACTCAGAACATAGCGGCAGACGAAATACCGCTAAGCATTTCGCCCGGCGTGCTAACAATTCTGGCCAGCTCACCACCTTCGTTCCTGTTGCTTCTCTTGAAGCTGTATTACTGCAGCTAATTGGTCCCATAATTTAACAATTTGTATGATGCACAAATTGTCAAATAACTTATGTGAGCTTTAAAAATTCCTCATCACCAGATGTTATATCCTTACACCTCCAATATCATAGTACAGTTGATATTGTCAATGATAGATGAAGAATACACTGCAACAGTGTTATAACAATACAAAATAGAAACAGCAGCAGTAACGAACACGTAACAAACCAACAATCTTTTATGAACCAACAATCAATATTTCCAACACACTAACTCAAACTGTAAACTGTACCTGGACTTCGAAGACCAAACTACAAACTGATGACTCTGTCAGACCGCTACTATTTATATGTAGCGGTCCCATCTATTCTCTTCAGAGGGTGTTGTACTCTCACCACAACAGGCAAAGTTGATTTTTAACTGGATTTGAATTCAGAATGTAAAAAGCCCAGAAGAAACACCTCTAACCATTTTGCTTGATGTGCTAACAATTCTGCCAGCTTGCTGCTTTGGTTCTAAGATTGTTGTCTAATTTTTAGTGACGAGGTTGCAAATAGTGCCACAAGAATTTTGACACCAAGTAATAAATGATTAAGCAAAAGTTAACGGTTTCTGTGTGTTCTGGAATGGCTAATAAACATGTGTTATGCTATAATTGTTTTAGTTTCACCACATGGTCTCTGACCACTTGCCAGACAAGTACAACTCTGAAATGATCGAAATTGTGTTTTTCATTTCTAAAACAGCAAGATATGATTTGAAGGAAGTTTGTCAGCTTTTTCTAGCAATGTGGACAAGCACATAGAGACTACTTCTTTGGATTATTTTGTATTTAGATTTTAAGTGATTGGCAAACTAGCTTTTCATTTTGTTTATGTCAGTGTCAGGTGTAATAATCTGCTTGTAATAATCTTACCATTGCAGACAGAATTATATTGAAACTTTACCATACAGACAAATGCCAATCCGATAGAAAATTTAGAAAATACTGTATTACCATATCTATCTATCTGTCTGTCTGTCTGTCTGTTTATCCGTCCATCCATCCTTCCTTCCTTCCTTACCCTCTCTCTCACACACACACGTACACGTGTGTGTTTATCTTGAAACTAATATCTGGATGATTTAATATAGAGTAAAGATACAAGCGTGGATGTGTGGCTGAGAAGTTTGCTTCTAGACCACATGTTTTGGGGTTCGGTCCCACTACATGGCACCTTGGGCAACTATCTTCTACTGTAGCCCCAGGCTGACAAAAGCCTTGTGAGTGGATTGAGCAGATGGAAACTGAAAGAAGTTCATTCTATATTGTCATTATCATTTTGATATTGGTTGGATATGTGAAGGCACATGGTTCAGTAGTTAGAGTGTCAGGCTTACAATTGTGAGGTTGAGAGTTCAATTCCTGGACCAATTGTGTAAGTGTTCTTGAGCAAGACACTTTATTTCATGTTGTTCCAGTTCACTCAGCCTGGTCTTGGGCCTCAGAGGGGAACTTTCTAGGTACAATCCCATGATCAATCATGACTGAAGGGGTTTTTCACTGGGGTCAGACAGAACTTACTGAAGTAGATTTTTCTACAGCCAGATGCCCTTCCTGTTGCTAACCCTCGTCTGTTTCCAAGTAAAGTAATATTCCCCGTGGCCAGACATGTTTTCATGGAAGATTGGGAATGAAGGACATTGCTTGCACATTGGTGACTTTCATTAACAACTATTACATGAAGCTGAGACAAGAAAACAGTAACGTATACACACAGACACACACACACATATACATATATGATGGGCTTCTTTCAGTTTCCATCTACCAAAATCCACTCTCAAGGGGCCATGTAGTGGGACTGAACCCAGGACTGCATGGTTGGGAAGTAAAAGGATTAGATGAGTATGGCTGCAATGACCTTGGACATGGGTCTATATACTGGTTCCAAGCAAAATGTTCTAGTTGTGTGAGCTGAATGTTGCAGGAATCGAGGACAAGCTTAAGATGGTCCCTGGACCTCTTCTTGGGTCTCCCATGCAGGCAAACACTGGTTGATAGCTCTCCAAAGACCATTTTTGGGAGACAATTATCAGGCATCCTGATAATGTGTCCACAACCCATCTTAGAAGATGGCTTTGGATGATGGATTCAACACTGAAGAGTCCTGCTTGCTGGAGAATTTCTGCATGGGGTGGGGGACCTTATCTTTCCAAGGAACTGCACACTCTGAACCAATCCAGTGTGAGAAACTTGAGGAAAAGAGACATCAACCTCATCTCAGACTCACCAACAACAGAACAGGCGACTTCCCTTGTCATCTGTGTTCAAGGACATGTCATTCCAGGATCAGACTGCTTTCACATCTGTCAACTCACAAAATGTTGGATAAGACTCCAAGAGGACACCAGCATTGATGGAGACAGCTATAAGCAAATAAACTGGATCTGTATGATTTTGGATGACCTGATACTCTCACCACCCACACCATCTACCCCCATCAGCCCTTATACTCTTATTAACAATACTACTACTTCACATATTACTCTTTTACTTGTTTCAGTCATTTGACTGCGGCCATGCTGGAGCACCGCCTTTAGTCGAGCAAATCGAACCCAGGACTTATTCTTTGGAAGCCTAGTACTTATTCTATCGGTCTCTTTTGCCGAACCGCTAAGTTATAGGGACGTAAACACACCAGCATCGGTTGTCAAGCAATGCTGGGGGAACAAACACAGACACACAAACATATATTTATATATATATATACATATATACAACGGGCTTCTTTCAGTTTCCGTCTACCAAATCTACTCACAAGGCTTTGGTTGGCCCAAGGCTATAGTAGAAGACACTTGCCCAAGGTGCCATGCAGTGGGACTAAACCCAGAACCATGTGGCTGGTAAGCAAGCTACTTACCACACAGCCACTCCTGCGCCTATAAATACAATTTTTTTCTTTGTTGTTGATTTTAAAATTTTTTAAAAAATGATTTATCTACTAATTATGTATCATTTCTTTGTTAGATTATAAAATTACTGAAGATTGAAAAAGGGAAGAAAAACAAAACCAATTTGTTTTACCTCACTGGCAATCGTGTTCTGAAGTATTTGAGTCGTGGTTATGAAGCAGAGAAATCTCTTGTTGCTGTCTTCAAGTAAGTAAAGTGCAAAAGGATTTTCTTTTATGCAAAACGACCACAATTTAAAAAAAAAACAATTCCTTGTTACACACACACACACACCTCTTGTCATCATCAGCACTTTGATGTACATTTTTTCATGTTCATGGGGATTGGACAAAATTTGCTGGGGCAGATTTTTCTCCAGCTAGATGCCCTTCTTGCAGCTAATCCTCATGTT
This sequence comes from Octopus bimaculoides, assembly GCF_001194135.2. Classification (NCBI taxonomy): domain Eukaryota; kingdom Metazoa; phylum Mollusca; class Cephalopoda; order Octopoda; family Octopodidae; genus Octopus; species Octopus bimaculoides. The sequence goes on from NC_068997.1 coordinate 9,995,490, forward strand.
TACACAAAAGACCGAAAAAGAAGGGCACTAGTTAACAACTGTCATGTGAAGCCGAGACAAGGAGATAGCAATCACCAACCACACACACACACATGCACACACTCTCTCTCTCTGAGGGTATCCAGCTGTAGAAACCAAAGACATCAAAGAGTGGACAAGAAGGCCAGGTATTCAGTCAAAATATCTGCATCAATGGCTGACCAGATATTTATTTATCTCCTCGGAGAAAAATAAACCACTTCTATTCCACAAATTTGTTTGAGAGGCTGCCCAATTATATGTACCCATCTCAGACCGTCCTTCAACTACATTAGTACAATTCCAAGGTGGTTAATGCAGATTTGCACCTCCCCTGGAAAAGATGCATTCTTCTGCAAAAGTTTATTTGGATTTCTAGGTTTTACATGTTGAAATAAACTTTTTCAGAAAAATGCATTTTTGAAGGGGAGGTGTGAATCTGCATTAGCCCCATCCCAAAAACCTCGTGATTTTAGTGGGTGCATCTAATAGCTTTGCCGTCATCCTCAAAAACTTCATGGATGTGAAAAAACAAAACCGATGCATATGACATTTATGTAAAACATATTTCTGTGTACTTTTCTCTGTTTATTCGGATAAGCTGCACATGCGCACACAAACACAAAAGCTCTCCAGGCATTTGGCTGTTATTCTTAGCATCTTGACATTTTCACTTTCAGACAGTTTGGAGTTTTTCATAGAAAATTTGAAATAAAAAATTTTTTTTTCCATTTTCTTAATCTCCATATTTTCTCATATACACTGAAAAAATAAATTCGAAAAAAAGTTAAAAATTTGTGGAGGAATTCAAAATTCTCCCTCTCTCTCTCTCTACCCACCTCGCACAAAAAATGAAATCCAAACCAAGTTCGGGTGGAAATATCCAAAGTGATAGATTTTTGTTTTTTATTTCTAAAATGCTGGTCCAGAGCCTGAAATGTTTGGTCGAGAAAAAAGTTTGTATTTTGTTGGGATTAATCCAATGATTTGACAGCAAGGTAAGGAAATAAATACCTACAAATACATACACACTCTTATATATATATATATATATATATATAT
>NC_068997.1:9996833-9998723 GCF_001194135.2 Octopus bimaculoides
TATATATATATATATATATATATCGTTGGCGTTAGGAAGGGCATCCAGCTGTAGAAACTCTGCCAAATCAGATTGGAGCCTGGTGTAGCCATCTGGTTCACCAGTCCTCAGTCAAATCGTCCAACCCATGCTAGCATGGAAAGCGGACGTTAAACGATGATGATGATGATATACACACAAATATTCTATAATTATAAGCATAATTATAATCAGGGGTCAGCTAATTGCTTCACTATGCACCAAATTTAGAAATAGCAGTTAAAATACTTTTTCCACTACCATATGGTAGTGATTATAATTATGCTTATAATTATAGAATATTTGTATAGAAAATGTCCATAGAAAATCTGTCGAGATAATCTTAACTAGGTTACATGACTTCACTTTTACACCTGTTGGTCATACAGAAGTTGATTTCAGGTGGCACTGGGTAGGAACGGCACTTTAAATGAAGCTGTGTTTGGAGAATTGTTGTACAGTTTCCGTGGTATAATAGGAAAAGATAATGATCTGTAATCTTGAAAACTTAATGGAAAATGTTTTGATTAGTTTTTTGCTGTTTTTTAACACGACAGAGTTCAAAAAGAAGAGCTCTTCTCTGTTTATAGTCAGACACACAGACATATCAGTCCACACCCTTACACATGTGTATATACATACATGCATATATATATATATATCATCATAAATATATATATATATATATATGTTTGTGTGTGTGTATATATATATATATATATATATATATATATATAAATTGTAAATGCATACCATCATTGTGTATATATATATATATACCATCATTATATATATATATATACACACACATACATAAATGCATGTATACATACACATCTCCCTATTTCCCTCTTACTTTGTGTGTATGTGGGTATATGTGTGTGTGTGTGTAATATATACATACACAGACACTGCTGCTTGTGCACATACGCATATCTCCCTACTTCTCCTTCAACTTTTCTTTATGTATGTGTGTATGTATCAATATCTATCTATATATACATACACGCACACACACACACACACACACGCCTATGAATATGTGTTTGTCTTTAAGAAAATTTGGAAGCTTGATGGAAGTCTCTAAGAACAGAACCACTTTCGTCTCCCTCTTGAGATTTTTCTCATCAATAAAGACATTTCTTCCCTTTCCTCTTCCTCTTCATTTTGTTGTTCTTGTTCTTCCTCCTCCTCCACGCCCCCCTCTTCTATCATCTGTTTGCCTGTTCTGGGGTTAATAGTACTTGACAAACTCGGTAGAGTTAACGTTCTGATTAACTTACTAATTGCATCAGACATATCTTTTATTCAGGCTTGTCATTATGTGTGTGCTTGCAAGCATGTGTGTGTGTGTGTGTGTGTGTGTGTGTGTGTGTGTGTGTGTGTGTGTTTGAATATGTTTGTCTTTGTATTTTGGCACTGCTTAATTCTAATGTTTTGTTTGAAGAATCTGTAGTAAAGTACATCACATACATAGATACATACATACATGCCTGAGTGTAAATGTACACAAACGTATATACACACTTATGTATGTGTGTGTATATTCATACATACACATGCATTTATATATACATGCACATATATATATATATATATATGTATATATATATACATGTGTGTTTGTGTATATATATATATATATATATATATATGTATGTATGTATGTGTATATATGTGTGTGTGTGTGTATACATACACATATATATATGTGAAAAACATCCAACCCACAACATCTTACTCTACCCTAACCCCACCCTACTCCCATGTCTCTCTACTCACCCTTCTTTAAAAGATTCTAGTGTATACACCAAATACATCTAAGCAAGATGAAGAGAAAGAAAGAAACCACTCGTGTGTGTCCCCCCCCAC
>NC_068997.1:9999129-10001840 GCF_001194135.2 Octopus bimaculoides
GGTGGTTGTGGTGGTGGTGGTGGCAGTTTTGGTTGATGTGGCGGTGGTTGTAGTGGCTGTGGTAGTTATGGTGGTCATGTTAATGGTGATGATGACGATGGTGGTGGTGGTGGTGGTGGTGGTGATGTTTGTGATGGCTGCAACTTGCAATAAGCAGCTGTAGACTGGCCATCAACGTAAATTACATTGGCTATAGTTTAAGTCCTTTTGACACTCAATTAGAAGAGATGCCATTCCAACTTCTCACCTCTGGGAATCAGATTTTGGTTTCAGTTTCATCTTGTTACTTCTTTTCTTTTTTTTTTCTCTTTTAAATCTCAGGGTTAATTTCCTTGTTTATAAGTATGTATGCGTCTACATACATCTTACCTATGTCTTAACCTATATGTGATCAGAAATTGTGTACTGCCTTTGTTCTGACATTCTATATTGTCTCTATTCTCACTGTGTGTTCTGTGGATGCTCTGTCAATGTGTATTGCTTGCACATTTTCTATCAATACGTATTGTTTGTATGTGTGTAGTATTCTCTTTTACTTGTTTCAGTCTTTTGACTGTGGCCATGCTGGAGCACCGCCCTTTAGTCGAGCAAATCGACCCCAGGACTTATTCTTTGTAAGCCTAGTACTTATTCTATCGGTCTCTTTTGCCGAACCGCTAAGTTACGGGGACGTAAACAAACCAACATCGGTTGTCAAGTGATGTTGTGGGGACAAACTCAGACACACATATATACGACAGGCTTCTTTTCAGTTTCCGTCTACCAAATCCACTCACAAGGCTTTGGTCCGCCCGAGGCTATAGTAGAAGACACTTGCCCAAGGTGCCATGCAGTGGGACTGAACCTGGGACCATGTGGTTGGTAAGCAAGCTTCTTAGCACACAGCCCCTACTGTGCATTAAGAACATGTTTCATTCTTTGATACAGATCATACACAAATCATAATTTGTATCAAGTATTTGTTTTATACCCTTATAAATTAAGGGTCAGTTTAAACGGATGATCCGCATGAAGGGGTTAATGAAGCTGTTTTGTCTCCCTTTTCAGTAGCCCCTTGGAGCAGCATGCAGACCTTGCAGAGAAGTTGATCAAGACATCAAAATCCTCCCAGAAGGTAACAGGCACTTCCATTTCTTGAACTATACAATACTCATTTCTACTAAAGGTCTTAAATTTGTCGTGAGGGGACTAGTTAATTACATTGACCCCAGTGTTTCACTGGTACTTAATTTATTGATCCTGAAAGGATGAAAGACAAAAAGTCAAACTTGGTGAATTTGAATTCAGAATGTAAAGACAGATGAAATGTCGATAAGCGAAAGATTCTGCTCGCTCGCCACCTTTCCAAACTATATAATAATAACGAACTTATTACACACAGTTCTGAGGTATTTAAGCCTAGATCGTCGTGGCACTCCATCGGTTATGACGAAGGTTCCAGTTGATCCAATCAACGGAACAGCCTGCTCGTGAAACTAATGTGCAAGCGGCTGAGCACTCCACAAACTTGTGTACCCTTAACTTAGTTCTTGGGGGAGATTCAGCGTAACACAGAGTATGACAAGGCTGGCCCTTTGAAATACAGGCACAACAGAAACAGGAAGAAAGAGTGAAAGTTGTGGTGAAAGGGTACAGCAGGGTTCGCCAGCAGCCCTTGTTGGAGCCTTGAGTGTTTTCGCTCAAACACTCACAACACCCAGTCTGAGAATCGAAACTATGATCCTACGACCACGAGTCCATTGCCCTAACCACTGGGCCTTTGCACCTCCACTTAAGCCTAGATAACCCATGATGAAAACATCTCACACGTAATGACAGTGTAAGTCACTTCTGCTACACATCCTTTTATCCATACTGGTATGGGTTAGCTAGTTTGACATGAAGTGAAGAATGAGAAGGCCGCACTGAGCCCCAGTGTCTGCTTTGGCATGGTTTCTATGGCTAGATGCCCTTCGAAATGTCTCACTGCTTCAAAGAATGTTCTGGGTGCTTTGTTCGTGGCATTGGCATTGATGAGTTCACCAAGCGTCTGCAAGACAAGATGCCTCCACTGAGTGATATAGTATTGAATGCTATGAAAGTATGATAGAAGGAGAGGAGCGAGTGTCTTGCTGAAGAGGTGAATACACAGCTTCCCCATCTGGAAAGAGGGAGAGAGAGAGAGAGAGAGATGTGAGGTCAAGGTACAAAGTGAATGAGGGAGACAAAAATAGGATGGAGGAACAGAAACAGTAGGTGGTAGGTAAGTGTATTAAAGTAAAATTAGCATGACAGATGGTTAGACACACACACACACATGCGAGTTAGTGTACTATGCAAGTTATATAATCATTTATTTAAATATTTTATGTATAGATGCAAGTTAAGAAATGTACATAAATATTGTGTGTGTATGTACATACATATATACATGTTTGAACACATACACATAATAGTAATAGTGGTGGTGGTGGTGGTAGTTATATAAACGTACTAACATATTAAGATTTTGAAATTAAAAACTAAATCAGTTTAACCTCATTAAAGATTGAAATGAAATAATTGTTTTCCTGTACATGTTCTCTCATTAAACTTAAATTTTAGCTCCGCCTTCCACTCCAGAAATTTCTTACAGATTACCAAATCTGAAATAAGTATTTCAGATTTTTTAAAAACGAAAATTTCTGATTCTCTGATTCTGTTTATTTGTGTTTTTTTTTTTTTTTTTTTTT
>NC_068997.1:10001850-10004941 GCF_001194135.2 Octopus bimaculoides
TGCATCATTGCTTCACGATATTGCTTCCTTGGAAATAAGACACTTCAATTCCCAGGAGCCAAAAGAGCCACTTTTTGTACTGCACCGGTAAGGTCACTTTAACACTTTATTCTTGAAATAAATCCTTCACCTGTCAAATCAGCGATAAATAATGATAAATGCCGTCGTCATGGCAACCTACTGCGTATAACAAAAACAAAAAGAAAAATTCATCCTCAAAGACCCATTCGTTAGCTGCTACTGTCTTTTCTTTCTCTTATCTTCATCCTCGCTGGCTTTACACAATTATTATAATACCATTCTACAATATGTGTGAAGAGGGGTGGCTATGCACGTTTGTGTACGCATGTTTGTGTACTTTCCTCTCCTATATCTATTCAAGCACTCAATATGTACCGTTTCTTTCTTCTTCTTCTTTATCTTTAATCTGCACTAAACGTACACCAAATCAACTTCCATTTCAGAGTCGTTTGAAAATCGAACTAAATACGATGTAAATCAACATTAATTTCAAAATATTTTACTTTCAAAAACTGTTTTATTATTACTTCTAATTACACTTCATTTACTTTGATTATTAAAACCTGCACCAAATTTGAATCTATGCTAAATTTGCACTCATTCAACTGTTATTTTAAAGTAATTCAAAATTCACACTAAATCATCATCTTCATCATATCTGTTTTCCACGCTGGCATGGGTTGGACAGTTTGACAGAAGCTGGCAAGCCAGAGAACTGTACCAGGCTCCAGTGTCTACTTTGGCATGGCTTCTAAAGCTGGATGTCCTTCCTGTCCCGGATGCCAACCATGTCCCAGAGTGTACTGGGTGCTTTTTTTATGTGGCACCCGCACCAGTGGGGTCACTTAGTAACTTGTAAGACAAAGACCCCTCAACTGAGAGGTGGAGTAATATTGAGGGAGGTAGTTTTGTGCCAGTTGAGAGGTCAAAGTGTAATAGAGGGATAGAAATAGATATCTTGCTATAGAAGAGATACTTGGATGCCCCATGGACCTAAATCTAATTTTGAAATATTTTACATTCAAGAATTCTGGTTATTTTGGTTTCTAAATCTACACCAAAACAATTCTTAACAATTTTCATTTTAACATCTTTTAAAATGTAAACTAAACCAACAGTGAATCAACACACACATACTAGACGACCAGTTAATCATTCTCTTTTACTTGTTTCAGTCTTTTGACTGCGGCCATGCTGGAGTACCGCCTTTAGTTGAGCAAATCGACCCCGGGACTTATTCTTTGTAAGCCTAGTACTTATTCTATCGGTCTCTATTGCAAGTAAAAATGAAATATATCAGGAGGCAAGAAGGTGGACAAGATCTAATTACTTCAAGACAAATTGAAGGAGTTATCTACTGAGAAGGTAGCAGTTGGAAAGTAAATATTTTGAGACATGTCTTTCAGAAGTTGGCTATCTGGATCTTTTATTTAAACTGTGTAAGTCATAAAATAATAGAGAAAACTTCTCGCTTAAATGCAGCCTGCAATATAAGTTTAAACAGAATGATTCATGTTTATATGATACTGCTTACTCCAGAATGCTCCATCTAATTTTCAACATAGTCAAACAGGATTCTTTTTTAAAGAAGAATAACTAATGTTCATTGATAAACTTCTCTGAATATTTGTAGGAATGGATTTACTGATTAAAGCAGATCTTAAATTTATTTACAGTTAGTCCATTGTAAGATTTTAAACCATTTTATTGTCTTTCTGTACTCCAGCTGAATAAACTAACACTTCTGAAAAGCACTTGCCATTGAGAGGGCAATTATTTGTAGCAATGAAATTGCAGATAAGTGGAAAAGCAGTATTATTAATATCAGGGAGTTCATTTTAAAGTGAAATGGTCAAGAGAACAAACAAAATTTTAATAGCAAGAATAGCTAACTTTAACTGAGTCTCTATTAAAGATTTTGTAATATATATGACTTATTGGAAAGTGAAAAGAGATTAAATTTAAGAATATTTTAATCTCATTTTTCCAAATGATTTCCCTTCCATGATTCTAGTTATCTTGCACACCTGTGTTTTCCTTTATCTTTTACTTGTTTCAGTCATTAGGCTGCAGCTATCTTGGGCATCACCCTGAAGAATATTAGTCAAACGAATTGACCCTGTTATATTTTTGGTTCTTAAAGCTTGGTACTTATTCTATTAGTCTCTTTTTCTGAACCACTAAGTTATGTGGACAAAAACACCTGTTGTCAAGAAGTAGTGGGGGCTGATCATCATCATCACGATCCCTGCATGAATAATTAAAAACAATGTGAATAGCTAAGTATCACATTTGATGGAGTAATCTGAATGCTAAAGGGTCAAAGCCATTGTCCAGTTTAGCAACCACCTCTAGGAGCTCTTGAGTGTCTCTTGTCGGAGGTGTCCACTCAGTGGTAAGCTTTAGGACCAGGTCTGTCCTGCCTGAGGATGGTTTACTTTCTGCTCATCACAAATCCATGAGCCATTGTGTCCTGCTTTCTTGCTCTCTTCCCATCTTGTCTCAAAGGGTCTAAGAATGTCGTGATTTTTCTTCTCCTCATCTCAATAGTAAACAAGGTAAAAAAAAAAGCACACTTTGACATTTCAATAAATTTAAAGTCTTCTCCTCCTCCTCCTCCTTTTTCTCCCCCTCTCTCTACCTTTCTATCCTTCTCTTCATGTCCTTCCTACCATTCTTTTGTATTTGTCTTTTCTTTTTCTTTTTCTCTTCCTCTTTTTCCATTTTCTTTTGTTTTTTTTTTCTCCTTATTCTTTCTGCCCTTTTTTCCTTCTCTTTTCTTTGCCTTCTTTTTTCCTAACTTAAGAGACCTTGGATGATAAGAGGCATGTATTTTATTTCAAATATTTTCTCTTTACCATTTTTTTTTTGTTTCTTGCTTTTTGTTTTTCTTTTCTTTTCTCTTCTTTTTTTTTTAATTCAAAATACAAAAAAGCAGAATAAATGTTGTTTTAAGAATATTTAAAATAAAATGAAAGAAAGAAAGAAAGAATGACTTATTAACTAGATTAGAATAGGGATGGTGGGGAAGGAGGTGGAGAAATTGCATAAAAATTTGAAGATTGAAACA
>NC_068997.1:10005038-10009604 GCF_001194135.2 Octopus bimaculoides
AATAAAATATTTATTGTAAGTTTTCTAATACATTTTTAATTGGGGAATTTGGAAAAATTCGATTTGGGATTTAATGAAAGTATTTATTTTCCCCTTTTTTTTTTTTTTCCTTAATGAGGTAAAATAAATTAAGGACTGCATCAGTCCTCGTTATATTAATGGTTTCTTTACATTGGCTCAAGGCCATAAATCCTCTGAGAGAAACAGCAGTTCAATGAAGTGAATTGAAGAGGAAGGGCTCCCATTATATGATCTGTACTAATTTTTATTGACCCACCCGGATTGGGGGGGGGGGTATGTAAATAAATAAATAAATGAATAAATAAGTGGCGGAAAAAATGTGGGTGGAGACTAAATACTGCAATGCATTTAGTGCTTTGTAGTACTAAAGAGCCAGTGAGGGATCCTCTATGTGGTCCCTTGATTTCCTAGAAATAACAGCTAAAATCTTACTCTGCTGTCTTACAGTAGGATGAAGTAATTATACTGTGTGCACCAACAGAAAGACAGGATGGTCATGACTGGAATGCCTTTGTCCATAAATCTGTTTAATTGAGGCTGATCTAGGAAGAAAACTACTTTCAGCAGCTTTACCAACCACGTACAGACTCCCTCATTGGCTTAATCAAACAAGATGTAAAAGATTGAAGCATGGTGTTCATGTATAAGTGCAGTAAAGGAACAAATGTGAACCAAGAAACCAAATTGTGTGTGTAAGAAAGAGAGAGAGAAGAACATAATATCTGTCTTGAATGCTTCTTTCACTAGATTCCTTCTTTTGTCCACAGGAAGGAAGCAGATATGGACTTCATGAATTTCATATGTCGAGAGATGAGCAACCAGGTAAGTAGATTCAAACAATTATTTAAATAATCTTCATTGAAAATGGTTACTTTCATTTCTAGGTCTCCTGCTTCCACAAACTCCACCCACAATTAGCTCTTCTTTATCCTCACATTACAAGTCCATACCAGTGCAGTCTTCTCTTTTGCACAGTACATCGGATTCCTCTTAAACCCAGACATATTTGTACTTCATTGGTGATGTGCTCTGCTTAAGAGGACCCATTTGCCTCTGTGAGGCCCACACTCGAAAGGAACTCAGCCCCTTTGCCTCCATGAGGGCCAATGCTTGAAAGGTGTTCTTTACATGCCACATGTGCACTTGGCTTGACAGGTCCACTCAAGCACAGTACATCACCAAAGGTCTTGGTCACTGGTCATTGCCTCTGTGAGACACACACATCCTTTCTACTGCAGGCACAAGTTGATAACATTGATCCTAGTACTTGACTGCTACTTATTTCATCAACCCCTACAGAATGAAAGGGAAAGTTGACCACAGAAGGATTTGAACTCAAAATGTAAGGACGGACAAAATGCTGCTAAACATTTTGCCTGGCATGCTAACAATTCTGCTAACTCACCATCTTCCATACACATAATATGGGACACTTTTAGTTCCCATCTACCAAATTCACTTGCAAGGCATTGGTTCACCCAAGGGTATAAGAGAAAACGCTTTTCTTTTCTACTCTAAGCACAAGGCTTGAAATTTTTGGTGGTAAGATGGCAGAAACGTTAGCACACTGAGCGAAATGCTTAGCGGTGTTTCATGTCTTCAAATTCCACCGAGGTCGACTTTGCCTTTCATCCTTTTGGGGCCAATAAATTAAGTACTAGTTGTGTACTGGGGTCAATCTAATTGACTGGACCCCTCCCCAGAAATTTCAGGCCTTGTGCCTAGAGTAGAAAAGAAAAGAAAACACTTGCCCAAGGTGCTATGCCTTGGAATTGAACCCAAGACTGCATGGTTAGGAAAGCAAGTTTCTTAAACACACAACCATACCTGTACCTATATGTGTGTGTGTATATATATATATATATATATATATATATATATATGAGAGCAGTGCATGCCATCATAGTAACACTGGGGTGAAATATATGAAGCCCACTGATAAGGGGACACTAGGCACTATGTATGTATGTATGTATATCATTGTTCAGTTTTATTTCAAGATTTCTTGCTAATAGAGAAAGAGCTGGTTTCTAGCCTTTATTGGAATTTCAATGTCAGCAACTGGGTATTTTTGTATGTATATGTGCAGATATGTATATTATGCTTTATGTATGTATGAATCATTCTTCTCTTTCTAATTATATATGAACATAAATACATGTGTCCACACATGTATATCTACTACATACATACTTATATTCATACATATCTGAGTATTCTTGTATATATATATATATATATATATATATATATATATATATATATATATATGTGTGTGTGTGTATGCATATTTAGTATGAGTTATAACTAGAATATTATGTGTTCACAGACTGTTAACCCCAACCTCTGTGTTTGTATCTAAGCTATGGTTCAATGGTTATATTCTCTGTTTTATTGACTTATTTCTGTGTTTATATGTTTACATAACTGTCTCCGTGTGAGTGCGTACATGTGTGTATGAATGCATGTCTGTATGAGTTTATGTGCTCATATAGATCTATCTACAAGTAACTGTGGCATAATAGATAAGACTGTTGCAAACTTGTGCTTGAAATAAGAGCACTTACCCTGGCCAGCTCAGGTTATACATTATGTATGAAACACAGCACTGGAATATGATGGCTGATTTGTTTAACCCCAGGTTGGCCATTAACTATGATTGAGTAAGCCTATGATCAAAGGTATTCTGGCCATGGCCTTCTCAGCCATTGTTTTGTGGAAGGGGTAGGGAAGGATGAATGGGAGAGCATACGGTTTATTTAGAACTACATTATCATGGAAGCTGCATGGCTGAATGATTCAGAAGCTTGTTTCTCTATTACAAGTTCCTGGGTTCAATCCCATAGCATGGCATCTTAACCAAGTGTTTTTTTTTTAATCGTGGCCTTGGGTTGAGTGAAAGTAGATAGACAAGAAACTGTTTAAAAGTCCATCAGATGGATTGCACTTAATTACTTAAGCTCCTTCATTCTTGCTATAGCATGGGTTGTCAATGACTTTTCTTCTCTTCTTGACCCTGAGCTGTCTTTTGTTTCCTCTCCCTGGTCTTGTTGGTTTTGCATTATCATCGATGTTCCTCTAACTTTTGTTTTTTTCTAGATGGTGGGACAGGGGTGTTGGCCCCCAAATAAACCCATTTTTACTTCTGGGGAGAAGGGGACCATGTTAGTCTAGCTTCTATCCTTTGACTTGTCAAGTATTTGAGACCCTACCAGGATTGTATATTCCACTGTGGTGGCATTAGATAGATTGAATCTGTAATGTAAAGGGGTGACTTCGGCATACACTGTCTCACATAGATGCTCCCTAAGGATTTTGTTAAGAGTACACATATATTTAGAATACTCAATTACTTATATGAGCCAGTAGCTCAGTGGATCAACTAAAAATGCTCATCGTATGCATGGGCAACTGGTTAGTTGCACTGTTAGATGTGTGTGCGCACACGTGCATGCACACACATACACAAGCTAATATTGAACAGTGAGAACGAATGCTCAACACTGCCTTAGTGGATAAATATTTGGCTTTGTCCAGAGATAAAAATAAAACGACATACGACATCTTTATCCAATATGGTATGGACACTTAAAGAGAGGATCGTTAACAACCTCCATACAAACTGGAGCCTTATAGCTAAGGCTAGCAAATATAGGAGGTGGGGCAGCAAAAGCAAGCTTTGCATTACTAAATGTCATAACTAAAAATATGCATCACTAAATATCATAACATCAACAGTGAATGTTTTGAACATTAAAGAGGAAACCTTCTCCCACTGCATGCACAAGCAACAATTCATTCTTGGGAATTTTAAGCATACCCCCCACCACCACTTCATCACCCCTCTGACCTGGATAAGTTCTTTTCTGGATATTGATTATATGCATTATATGAGCATTATGCATTAACGACACATCCCCTCCCCAACTTATGCTAGATTCCCTCGTTACGCAGATATATGTGCATTGCATATATTCATGACATCACACGATGCACATAAAAAAATACATATGTGCACAAACTTATGAATCCACAACCCCAGGGACCAAGTTTGGTGACAAAATCTGTGAGCTTCCACCATTATGTACACAAACACAAACAGAACATATAATGCAGCTGTGTTTGCGTGCATGTGTGTATGTATGCATATATCTATCTGTGTGTATGCATGTGTATGTGTTTGTCCCCCACTGTGACACTTGATGACTTAGTGGCTCAACAAAAGAGACCGACAGAATAAGTAGTAAACTTAAAACAAAATCCAAATTTCTGATTTGGTTGGTTCGTTTGACTAAACCCTGCAAGGTGATGCTCCAGCATGACCTGAGTCCAATCACTGAAACAAGTAAATGACAAAAGAAGCACACACACACGCATACACACCACTACCAAAGGCATCCACCTCATCAGCACCATCATCTTGGCAATGGTTATGATGCTGCTGCTAATGATGATGATGGTGACAACAACAATGATGCAGAAGAGGATCATAATCATCATCAACATTGTTTTCACTCCCCACTTCACACCACCATACCCTCCCAC
>NC_068997.1:10010651-10013268 GCF_001194135.2 Octopus bimaculoides
TTTTTTTTTTTTTTTTTTTTGGTTTTTCTGAGCTCAAAAGACATTTGTTAACCTGTTTATTTTTTTAATATTTATTGTTTTCTATTTTTTTTTTTTGTCTTTTGTTTTGAAGGAGGTGACACTTTTCCTGACAGGTGGAGATGACAAAGGCTCAGGTTTATTCATGTTGGTTGGCAAAGAAGATCTGGTGGCAGATGTAGGACCAAGGTTGGAATAGTTTAATTTATTATTATCAAAGTCCATTATTTAATGTTAGAAATCATTATTGTTGTGGCACTCGATCAATTTAGATCACTCTAAAGCATTCAAGAGGATCGACCATTGCTATTGGTTGGCAGCTGACCCAAATGCAGCCGGTTTCGGTCCTCTCTTCAGAATTTGGATCTGTGATCAAACTAAAATGGCTGCCTAGTAAAACCATTTTGTTTGTTAAGGGAACTTTGTCTCATCTCTTCTGTTTGAGGTCTGATCAATAAATATCCAGACTGTTGCCATTGTAATGAAGCTAAAGCACGCAGAGTGAAACCATTTGGCAGGTTGACCTTCAACTCTGCTGTGCATGTGCACTATTTTAACATTCTAGCTCACTTCCGCTATTTCCAGCAGTGCTTGGAAGAAAGGTGTGTAGCGTGTGACCATTGCATTGACCATGACAGAAAAAGTTGTCATGGTGATACCTGCTCAGAGTCCTGCGCAAAATTGCAGAAAGTGTATGGAGAGGAGTGTATGAATCGCATACAAGTGTACGAGTGGTTCAGACATTTCCAAGATGGCTGAAAAAATGTCGATAGTGAATGTTCTAGGAGACCAGCAGAACTGAGAAAAACATTGCAGATATGCGTGCAGCTGTGAAGGGAAATCGCTGAATCACCATCCGTGAGTTATCAGAGGTTGTACAGATTAGTTACGGCTCAGTCCATTATCACTGAAGATGTGGGTATGAGACACGTGTCTGCCAAGTTTGTGCCAAAATTGCTTTCAGCTGACAATAAAGATACTCAGGTTTCAGCTGTACAAGATCTCCTTGATTGTGTCGAGAATGATGAAATCTTTTGGAAAACTTTGCGTAGGCCTCTGAGCAGGTATCACCAAGCGTTTGGCAAACTTTGATGCAGATTCTCTGATCAACTTTTTTTGTCATGGTCAATATGACAATCACACACTACACACCTTCCTTCCAAGCACTGCTGTAAACAGTGGAAAAGAGCTAGAATGTTAAAACTTAGTGCACATGCACAGCAGAGTTCAAGGTCAATCTGTGCCAAGTGGCTTCACTCTGTGAGTTTTAGCTTTGTTACTATGGCAACAGTCCGGATACTTATTGAACCAGAGAAACGAGTAGTCAAAGGGGTAAGGATGGATAGGCATGTCAGGAGTAGAGTTAGCAAATTTCAGGAAGGATGGAGTTTTTGAAGGATGCAATGTCCTGACAGCTAACAACAACTCACAAGGGTAACTTATTTCATCTTGTGATAATTCTGGACATGAAAAAATGTTTCTGAAAGCCATGGGATGCTGCACTATAATTTTATAAATGTGTTCTCGGGTGGTAGAGATCTTGAATTCAAAAGGGTCGCCAAAATTGTTCTTGGAAATATGGTGGATAATTTTGTGGACTTTTCTACAAAAGACAAGCAGATAGACATCAAGGGTTATGTGTGTTGATGCCCAGAGAAGCAAGATGTTTAAAAATATTCTTTTCTACTCTAGGCACAAGGCCCAAAATTTTTGGAGTGGTGGTGGTGGTGGGGCACTCGATTAGGCCGACCCCAGTACACAACTGGTACTTAATTTATTGACCCCGAAAAGATGAAAGGCAAAGTTGACTTTGGTGGAATTTGAACTCAGAACGTAAAGATAGATGGAATACTGTTAAGCATTTTGCCTGGCGTGCTAACATTTCCGCCAGCTCAACGCCTTAAGATGTTAAAAATATGGCAAATGACTGATGTAGGGCATTCATTTAGTTGAATGTCAACAATATTGCCTAAAACCCTCGGTGGTTTCTAGTATGGCTGCAATCCAATGATTGAAACTGGTAAAGGAATAAGAAAGTTACATAAAACCAGTTCCACTGTGTGATACGCTGTGTAAATGTCTTCTGCTAAAACTCCAGGCTGACCAATACCTTAACGGAAATTATGGGGAAGCCCATCATATATGTGAAGTGGTTGGCAATTTTGAAGGGCATCCAGCAGTGAAAACCATGCTAAAACTGATCATGCCTGTGCTGGTGCCACATAAAAAGCTCTCAATCCACTCTGCTGGGTTTGGCGGTTTTAGGAAACCTATTCACAGAAGTCTGATGGTGTCTTTTGCCTGGCCAGCTCCTGTCACACCGTCCAACCCATGCCAGCATGGGAAGCAGACGTTAAATGATGATAATGTTAATAACGATGACGATGATGATAATGATGATGATAATGATGATGTGTTGACAACTGGTGTTGGTTTGCTTACATCCTCATAAAATTTGCAGTTTGGCAAAAGAGATTAACAGAATAAGTACTAAACTTAAAAAAGAAAAAAAAACCCAAAAAACTGGTATTGATTTGCTCGACTAAAACCCTTCAAGGTGGTGCCCCAGCATGGCCGCTGTCCAATGACTGAGATGAGC
>NC_068997.1:10013594-10019176 GCF_001194135.2 Octopus bimaculoides
AATAAAACACAAAGAAACAAATCTGATTCTGTATTGAACACGTCTCAAAGAAGTTTGATAAGTTTATGGAAAATTCATCAGTAGAACATGATTAAAAGAGTCATCAATTTTTTTTGTTTTTGTTTTGTTTTTGATGACGCAAGCATGCTACTAATAAATGAATACATAAATAAAATTAATGAATGAATGAAATGTATAATTAATTAATAAAATTAATTAATAAAATGGGAAGGAGATAATTAAATAAACCTTGGAAATAAAATGGGAAGGAGATAATTAAATAAGATGTATTGATTTCTCACGTTTTCTTGAGGCAGCATATTTGTACGAGAAGAGTAGAGTCAATTGAAAATGACTACCCTCAGTATATAGCTGGTATTTATTTGGTTAACTGCAGAGAAATGTGAATGAAAGAGACTTTATGTAGTTCCTTGATGGTGATAGATCGTTAGAGAGGTGCAGGTGTGGCTGTGTGGTAAGAAGCTTGCTTACCAACCACATGGTCCCAGGTTCAGTCCTGCTGTGTAGCACTTTGGGCAAGTGTCTTCTACTATAGCCGCAGGCTGACCCAGGCCTTGTGAGTGGACTTGGTGGACAGAAACTGAAAGAAGCCTGTCAGTTTTTGTTCCCCCACCCCCACCCCCGCACCATCACTTGACAACTGATGCTGGTGTGTTTACGTCCCCGTGACTTAGCAGTTTGGCAAAAAGATACTGATAGAATAAGTACTAAGCTTACAAACAATAAGTCCTGGGGTCGATTTGTTTGACTAAAGGCGGTGCTCCAGCATGACCACAGTCAAATGACTGAAACAAGTAAAAGAATAAAAGAAAAGGCAGAAAAATGGTTTGTGGTATTTCTCGCAATGCTCAAGGTTTTGAGTTCAAATCCTGTTGAAGTCAACTTTGCTTTTCATCCTTCTCTGGTCAGTAAGATGAGGTCTTAGTTTAGTATTTAAGTTGATGTAACCAACTAGCCCCTCCCTTCAAAAGTTTTGGCGTTCTGCTATATCAGATACAGTTATAAGAAATAACAGCTAAATATCCTTTAAACTGCACATTACCATCTTATAATGGGAAGAATACATCGAACACTGTAGCCATTGAGCCAGTATGCCTTAAAAGACTGGATGGTCATAGCTGGATTGTCATTCGCCATGGGTCTGTTCACTTTGTGTTGATGTTAAACAACAACATCACTGCACCATACAAGCTTTAGGTAGAGGCATGGCTGTGTGGTTATGAACCTCATATTTGCTACTGCATGGTTTTAGGTTCAGTCCCACTGTGTGACATCTTTGGAGGTCAAGTATCTTCTACCCTAGCCCCAGGCTGACTGATGCCTTGTGAGCGAATTTGGTAAATGGAAACTGTGTGGAAGCCTGTTGTATATGTATGTGTGTGTGTTTGTCCCTACTTGTGCATTGCTTGTCATTGTTGATTTGTTTACATCCCCAAAGCTCTAGCAATTCAGTAAAAGAGACCAAAAAAAGAATAATGCCAAATTTAACCCTTTAGTATTTAAACTGGCCATATCCAGCAAAAATATGCTTTATGTTCAAACTGGTCAGTTCTGGCCCCATCACACCTACCTACAATCATCATCATCATTGTTTAATGTCTGCTTTCGGTGCTGGCATGGGTTGAAATGGTTTGACTGAGGACTGGCAAGGCGGGAGGCTGCACCAGGCTCCAATCTGATCTGGCAAGGTTTCTACAGCTGGATACCCTTCCTAATGCCAACCACTCTGAGAGTATAGTGGGTGCTTTTTACATGCCACTGGCATGGGAGCCAGTCAGGCAGCACTGGCATCAACCATGCTTGAATGGTGTTTTTTATATGCCATCAGCACTGGTGCCAGTCAGGTGGCACTGGCATTAACCATGCTCAAATGGTGCTTTTTATGTGCCAGTCAGGCGGCACTTGCATTGGCCATGACTACAATTTCACTTGGTTCAACAGGTCTTCACAAGCATGGCATATTCTTTTCTACTCTAGGCATAAGCCCGAAATTTTGGGGGAGCAGGCCAGTTGATTAGATCGACCCCAGTACGCAACTGGTACTTAATTTATTGACCCCTGAAAAGATGAAAGGCACAGTTGAGCTCGGTGGAATTTGAACTCAGAACGTAAAGACAGACAAAATGCTGCTAAGCTTTTCACCCGGCATGCTAACATTGCTACCAGCTCGCTGCCTTACAAGCATTGCTTGACGGCTGAAGGGTGCTTTTAAATGGGCCAGTTATGCGACACTGGCATCGGCCACAGCTACAATCTCACTTGGCTTGGCTGGGTCTTCTCAAGCAACATGTTATACTAAAAGTAAACAATGACATCATTGAAAGCTGAAAGCTATAAAAGGTTACGCATGATTAATTCCAAACAATCAGAATAAACGAGCATTTGACAGAGGAATGCTGAGTGCTGAAGGGTTAAATGTTAAGTGCTTGGGTTGATGTTTTCAATTGAACTCGTCATAGTGGTGCCCCAGCATGGCCGCAGTTTGATGACTGAAACAAGCAAAAGATAAAAGATTATTAGCAATAATTTAATCAACACACATCCTAGACTGCATCCACAAAAAGTCCACCTAACTGATTGGTGTAATATCTCTCACAATTATGAAGCCAGCCTTTGGCTCAAAGGTGCACTGTGTCCTCTCTTTGTCTTTTCTACTGATACTGTAATGGCCTCTGCTCCTTGGATCTAGCCAAGTTCATGGTCCTTCCCAATGAGAATATTTTTCTGAATCACTCGTCTTCTCTCTCCTCCAGTTACCATCATCATTATTGTGTCCAGCTTCTACTCCTCTCTCCCCTGGCAATAATCACTATTTCAGTCCTTTCTTCATAGAGTGGTAATTCACCACACCCTACCCCTGTCCACTCTGAATTCCTTCCTTGCCCATGTCTTTCTCACTGGTGTTTAGTGGTGTTTTGTCTGTTTTTACGTTCTGAGTTCAAATTCTGCTGAGGTTAGCCTTGCTTTTCATCCTGTCGGAGTTGATGAAATAAGTACCAATTGAACACTTGGTTCAATACAATCAATTTTATCTCTCCACCAAAATTTTACAGGCCTTGTGCCAAAATTTGAAACCAACATTCTATAGGCACAGGAGTGGCTGTGTAGTAAGAAGCTTGCTTCCCAACCAAGTAGGGAGGCAGGCAAATCACAAATCCCTTCAGGTAGACGGCCCTGCTCAATCTGTAGAAAAGGCGTAGGTAGAAACTCCATAAGATGCACTCAGTGTAAGCTTTGGATACATAAAAGGTGCAACAATATCAGAGGAAGGTTAACAGGGAAAATAGCTTGTGTATGTGGAATCTACACATGTACAATAAATGCTGAAAATAGGTAGAAAATAGACTCCATGAACTACCAGGCTGCCTACCTAGGTTGCTATGGCATTGAGGTAGATCCAGCCACCCCCGTTAACGTGGACAAAACCCTGATTTAAAGCACTGGATGATGATGATGAGCAATAATGACATTTTCTTGTGTAAAACAAATGTTATGGAAGCTTATCAAGACAACAAATTACATGTTGGCAATATTACAGACAATATACTGCAGTAGTTAACCTACTCCACTTGTATATGGTACAACAATAACACATACTAGTAATATTCATCTAGTTTTTTTGTCTCATCAATAAGAGATTCAAAGAGTTTGATTACCTACAGTAAATTATAGAATTCAAAGATTATTGTTTTGTTTTGATAACTGGTTAGCAAATGAAAGGTTTAACCCTTTAATATTTACACTGGCTATATCTGGCCCAAATTTTTTGACCAAGATCTCTGGCAATATACTATGTTTGAGAAGACCTATTAAGCCAAGTGAAATTGTAGTTGTGGCCAATGCCGGTGTTTCGTAACTGGAACTTGAGCCAGTGGCATGTAAAAAGCATCCACTACCCTTTTAGAGTGGTTGGCATTAGGAACAGCACTCAGCTGTAGAAACCATACAAAATCAAATTGGAACCTGGCACAGCTCCCCAGATTTCAGTCAAACCGTCCAACCCATGCTAGCATGGAAAACAGACGTTAAATGTTAAATGATGATGATGATGTTCAAACATTCAAACCAGCCAAATCTTACCTCTTACACCTACCCTACAATGTCATTCTAAAAATACACAATCAGATCATCAAAACCTTGATGCTATGAGATAATAGGTGATTACTTAAAAACAATGTGAATAAACGAGCATTGCTTTTGATAAAGAAATCTGAATGTTAAAAGGGTTAACGTGCTTTTATTGTGTGTAGTTAAACAACAAAATCAATATTTTATGCTCTGCTATTCACAATGAACCATATATTTTGCATTGAGGTTTTGTATTTTCTCTGTTGGCTTTTTTTATGTTGTATTTTCATAAGCCTGTACACCTTAGCTAGCCCTACTAGAAATAGCTGCCGAATTTCCCTCAAATCATACTCCACAGTCTTAAAAACAAAGAATGAACACATTGGACAATGTACATTATTTACATTTGACAAATATTTGTCCTCATCTTGTTTGTTATTAACACAACATTTCGGTTGATATACCCTCCAACCTTCATCAGGTGTCTTGGGGAAATTTCAAACCTGGGTTCTCATTCCTAAAAACATCAAAAAATACCTTAGGAATGAGAGCCCAGGTTCTAAATTCCCCCAAGACACCTGATGAAGGCTGGAGGGTATATCAGCCAAAATGTGTTAACAGCAAACAAGATGAAGACAAACATCCGTCAAATGTAAATAATTCCTCATCTCTTAAATATAGAACTACATTGGACAATGTAGACCATGATGTACAAAATGATGGGATGGTCATGTCTGGATGGTCATAGAGTTTTCTCTCTCAGGAATGGTCATAGTTGGAACATCTTTGATCATAGGTTTTGTTCTCTCAGGGATGGTCACAATTGGAGCAGTTTTGATCATAGGTTTTGCTGTATCAGGATGATCACAGCTGGGAAATATTTGTTCATAAGCTTTCCTTTATCAGGGATGGTCAGGCTGGAATGTGTTTGATGCATAGATCTGTTTGATTAGAGATGGTCACAGCTGGAAAATATTTGATCATTGTTCTACTTGATCAAAGGTTGACCAGAAGCTAAACCACAACAACAACAACAACAACAACTACAAACAAATATAGGAAATCTTACCAAGAAAGTTCATTCAAACTAGCCTCACACACACATGAATACATACATGCATGAATATATATATATACACGCTTTTACATACACACACACACACACATGGTATATATGACTATTGTTTAATTCTTTGTTTTCTCCTATCAATGACAAATCTCAGAATAGTTTTGAAGGTCACATCGAATTTCCTGCAACATTTAAACATTAAAGCTCTTTTCTTTTGAAATAATTAGATCACAATGATTCCTCCATCTTCTTTCATACTTTGGCATTTTCAATAAAATGGATCTTCATTTCAAGCTTGTTGCTGCCACCACCACCATTTATGTCTTATTTTCTCTTTTCTCCAGCATTTTGTTGATCATTATATGTATATATATATATATATACATATATATATGTACATATATATATATATATATATATATAT
>NC_068997.1:10021540-10022491 GCF_001194135.2 Octopus bimaculoides
ATATATATGTATATATATATATATATATGTCAGTCCCAGCCCAGCTGATGCCAGTGCCGCCTGACTGGCACCCAAGCCAGTGGCATGTAAAAAGCACTCACTACACTCTCAGAGTGGATGGTGTTAGGAAGGGCATCCAGCTGTAGAAACCTTGTGAAATCAGATTGGAGACTTGTGCAGCCTCCTGGCCTGCCAGTTCTAAGTCAAACCATCCAACCCATGCCAGAATGGAAAGTGCTCACCCCCAAACTGCCTCTCCTAAAATTTCAGGCCAGAAACAATTCTTATAGATTGACTTGACAGAACCAGTAGAGCACCCAACAAAGTACCTTGTGGTGTTTAGTTGTGTCTTGTATATAAAGAAGATGCTTTGTAGTTTGTCCTCTACTGCCACCACCACTACAACAGTAACTACCGCCAACCACCATAACTACTACTAGTACTACCACCACCACCACCACCACCTGCTACTACCACCACCATTACAACCATCATGACCATTACTACTACCAACACTACAACCACTACTATTACCACCACCACCACCACCATCTCATCTTCTTTACCCCCACCACCATGTCTACCACCTCAACCACCACCACTACCAATGTTGTTCTTGTTACTGTTGTCCTAATATTGTTTCTTTTGCTTTTCACTTTGAAAAAATTTTTAAAAAATACTTTTCCTCTTAATATGAAACAGAGGGGGAGGAGGAGGAGAGAGAGAAAGAGAGAAGCAGAAACATTTGAGAGAAAGTAGGAAAGAGGGAGGGGGGAGGAAAGAAATTATAAACACTCTGTTGGGGGTTGGTTTCGACTTTGTTCTGTTTCTCCCCCCTCCTCACCCCCACCCCACCCACTGCCATCATCTCATTTACACAGTGACACACTATTAAGTAATGAAAATGACAACAAACAACTTTGGTACATAATGCCTCTAAGCCACTCCCCC
>NC_068997.1:10023198-10023495 GCF_001194135.2 Octopus bimaculoides
TTGCTCTTCTTCTTCCTCTCCTTCTTTGCTCTTCTTCTTCCTCTCCTTCTTTGCTCTTCTTCTTCCTCTCCTTCTTTGCTCTTCTTCTTCCTCTCCTTCTTTGCTCTTCTTCTTTCACTACTTCTTTGCTCTTCTTCTTCCTCTCCTTCTTTGCTCTTCTTCTTCCTCTCCTTCTTCACCCATACCCTCTCTTCCTCTCCTTCTTCACCCATACCCTCTCTTCCTCTCCTTCTTCGCCCATACCCTCTCTTCCTCTCCTTCTTCGCCCACACCCTCTCTTCCTCTCCTTCTTCGCCC
>NC_068997.1:10023531-10028791 GCF_001194135.2 Octopus bimaculoides
ACTTCTTTGCTCTTCTTCTTCCTCTCCTTCTTTGCTCTTCTTCTTCCTCTCCTTCTTCACCCATACCCTCTCTTCCTCTCTTTTCCTATCTTCCTTCCATTTCACCTCTCAACAAAATTGATATTTTCAACATTTGTAATATCAGAGGCAACAACGACTAAATACAAAAGTAAAAGTTATTTGCTGAATCTTCAAGATTGCAACAGTTCGTATACTTACAACACACACATACACACACACGCATGCATGCAAATGCACATTTGGTTGCATGTGGCCCTGTGAATCTTTACATATTGTAATGTAGACAGAGTACAAACCGTTTTTGCATTCAGATTATTCTGTTGACTGCGATAATCCTATTTATTCCCAATGTTTTCAATTAATCATCTGTTAATTATCTCGTAGCTTTCAGATTTCAATGATGTACCTCTTTTACCTGTTTCAGTCATTTGACTGTGGCCATGCTGGAGCACCGCCTTTTAGTCGAGCAAATTGACCCCAGGACTTATTCTTTGTAAGCCTAGTACTTATTCTATCGGTCTCTTTTGCCGAACCGCTAAGTTACGGGGATGTAAACACACCAGCATCAGTTGTCAAGTGATGTTGGGGGGACAAACACAGACACACAAACATATACACACACATACATACATATACATATATACGACGGGCTTCTTTCAGTTTCTGTCTACCAAATCCACTCACAAGGCTTTGGTTGGCCCAAGGCTATAGTAGAAGACACTTGCCCAAGGTGCCGCGCAATGGGACTGAACCCAGAGCCATGTGGTTTGTAAGCAAGCTACTTACCACACAGCCACTCCTACGCCTGTGATTGTTTATTTTTAAAATGGCATTGAAAGGTAGGTGTGAGAGGCTGGATCTGGTCACCTTGAACATAAAACAGCTAGAATATTTTGGCCGGATGTGGCTGGTTTAGATGGTAAAAAGATAAGGCATTAAAGTTGGTGGAATTATTGTGAACACATTTTATTCCTTTATTGGTTTCAGTCATTCGGCTGTGGCCATGCTGGAGCACTGCCTTTAGATGAACAAATCAACTCCAGGCCTTATTCTTTGATAAGTCTAGTACTTATTCTGTTGGTCTCTTTGGGTACGTAAACACACCTACATCAACTGAGCGACGGGAGGAGGGGGCATCAACCAGGCCCAGTCCAGCTCAGGGACTTTTTTTGGTTTTTATTTTTACATGAACACACTATATCGAGGGTGAAAGAGAGAGATATGTGAGATCAAGGTACAAGACGAATATGAAAGACAAGAATAGGATAGAGGAAGAGAAAAGATGGATGTGGAGGTAAGAATGCACACAAGGATGAGAATAGTGTGACAAATGATTAGAGATAGGGAATGAGTCGGGCTCAGGAAATAGCAGTTTAGTGGAGGGAAGGAAAAGGTAAAGATCATGGACCACACCCCCTTTGGGATTTTTTGGGGGTTTTATTTTTACATGAACACACTATATCGAGGGCAGAGATTCCGAATCTGCCAAAAAATCTGCAGAGAAATAATTATAAACACCCCCTCCCCTCCACCCTATCACAAGAAGTGAAATTGTCGTGTTGGGTACTTTTGTGTATGCGTGTGTGTGTAATATGATATCATAGAAACTTCTCAACCCTGAACTGATGTCAGTGGTAACAAATTTCTTTATCCGCATTAAAAAAAAAAAAAAAAATTTCGAGAGCTCTTAATCGATAAGGATAAAGATACAAGGGAGATAAACAGGGTTACCAGATGTAAGGGAGACAAACCAATAAAAAAAGTCTGTTTTTCTACTAAATTGAGTCATATATTTCAACTGAGTTACGATATGAGTTACGATATCATAAAAACCAGCTAAAAGAATCGTATTGGTTAATGAAAGACAACAATGTTTTTAACTTATGCTACCTTCTACAACATAGCTTTATAATAATAATAATAATAATAATAATAAAGGAAATAGCTTACATATACACATAGTCGCAGGTGTAGCTGTGTGATAAGAAATTTGCTTCCCAACTACATGGTTCCGGGTTCAGTCCCACTGCGTGGCACCTTGGACGAGTGTCTTCTGCTATAGCCTCGGGCCGACCAAAGTCTTGTGAGTGGATTTGGTAGATGGAAACTAAAAGAAGCCCGTCGTATATGCATATATACATATGTATGTATGTGTCTATGTGTATGTATGCTTGTGTCTGCGTTTGTCCCCCACCATCGCTGGTGTGTTTACTACTCCCGTAACTTAGCAGTTCGACAAAAAAGTCCGATCAAATAAGTACTAGGCTTACAAAGAATAAGTCCTGGGGTCAATTTGTTCGACTAAAAGGCGGTGCTCCAGCATGGCCGCAGTCAAATGACTGAAACAAGTAAAAGAATAGCATAGTGCTACAGATCATATATAATCTCTCTCTCTCTCTCATATCATCATCATCGTTTAATGTCCGTCTTCCATGCTGGCATAGGTGTGTGAAGGCGCATAGCTTAGTGGTTAGGGCATTCAGCTCACAAACGTAAGGTCGTTAGTTCAATTCCCAGTGACATGTGTCCTTGAGCAACACACTGGTAGGGGCACAATCTGCTCTCAATTTGAAGTATTTGTGGCTGTGTGTGTGTGTGTGTGTTGAACTTCAGATTTTAAGCATTGCTTTAACATGAAAACATCATCACAATTCCACAGTTCATTGCAGTAAGAAAAGAAAGAGTGATCACTGGTTCTGATGGCATTAAACACATGTGAAACAAATTTGCACCTGGCAAGTTCATCACAGACAACATATTATGCAGGAATAACTGAGCACAATATTGCAGATGACGGTTTTTTTTTTTTCCTACAGTCACTGGTCAGCAAATGTCCAAGTTTCATGACATCAGCTGTTTTGTTATCACACATTCATCAGTTTCACAGTGCTGCCACTGTTTACACAGAAGAATTGTCTCTTATGTACTATCTAATTGCAGATGTACTGTGCTGGACGTGTGAGAGAGTTGAGTGACTTTTCTTCTAGCATTTTACAAAACTGGTTCTCTATCAATGAAGCCGTCCACAATCTGGAGTTAGCAAATTATAAACATCTCTCTCTCTCTCTAACCATGCACCTCCTCTATAGCAAGACACCTATTTCTGCCTCTCTGTTTTTCTGTTACACTCTAACCTTTCATCATCTGATACTGGATCATCTCCTCTAATTCCCCCTCTGTTGTGGCGAGAAGCCTGCTTGTCTCTTTGTTACTTTAACACAGGTTTCCCTCCTCAAATGCCCTGCTCTTCTCATAGCTCCTTGTCTTGTGAGTTACTTGGTTACTCTGCCGACCAGTGCTGGTGCCATGTTAAAGGCACCCAGTCCACACTGTTAAGTGGTTGGTATTTGGATGGGCATCCAGCTGTTAAAATCATGCTGAAACTAACTTTGCCTGTGCTAGTGCCATGTTAAAAGCACTGAGTCCACTGATCTCACTTTACTTGCTGGGTCTTCTCAATCACAGCATATCTCCAGAGGTCTCAGTCTCTTGTCATTGCCTCTGTGAAGCCCATCATTCAAAGGTCATGCTTCACCACCTCGTCCCATGTCTTCCTGGGTCTCCCTCTTCCACGGGTTCCTTCCACTGTTAGCATGTGACACTTCTTCACACAGCTCTTCTCATCCATATGCAGCACATAACCATACCAGCGCAGTCATCTCTTTTGTATACCGCATCTGATGCTTCTTATGTCCAACTTTTCTCTCAGGGCGCTAACACTCTGTCATGCATGCACACTAACATTACACATCCAGCGGAGCATACTAGCTTCATTCCTTGCAAGCTTACGCATGTCCTCAGCAGTCTACCTTTTACTTTTCTCTCAGGGCTAAAAAAAAACAAGCAACAAACAGATACACCAAAACGTTCAATGAAAAATTCCATGATGGAATGAAAGCATGTGTGAGTTAGAGTGTTGAATTTGTGAATACCTGCTGCAAGAATGATGGGTGCCATCATTGCTGCATCTGTGCAAAAGACTGTTGGTTCCTAGCAGGACTGAAAAGCTGCATCTACTTTAAGAGAAAAATCAAACCATGGTATTGCTCAAAACTGAGTTGCAACCATTGTATGTTTATATGTATAAGCTTGACATAGCCTAATGGTTAAGCAGTTTACTTCACAATTCCAAGGTCCCAGGTTTGATCCTATTGAACAGCAGCTCAGGAAAATGTCCTTTATTATAGACTTGTGTCTGAGGGCACATTACTTAGTGGTTAGGGTACTGTACTCGTGATCATGAGATTGTGGTTTCAATTTTTGGACTGGTTGGTGCTTTGTGTTCTTGAGAAAAACACTTCATCTCCCATTGCTCTGCAATCACTTTGACACCTGACGTGTTCAGGTAACGATGATTTGATGGAAAGAGTGAGCTAATGTAAAATACATACAATTGATAGCTATAAGCAAATCATTTATGTAGCTTGTTCTGCTAGAAATTGCAGAATTGCCTTTCTCAGACGACGGGAGACAGCCAACACCATTGTCATGAGCCTTAACTCAACTCATACCTTGTATTGTACATGTAATTCAAAGAATCCAGCCTCATCACTCACCATGTTGCATTGGTTTCATCTGTGGATTGTGTTACGGGTACACCTGTCCATGGAATACTCAGCCACATACATGCTAATTTAATGAGTAGATCTTTCGATAGAACAACATTGAAAATAATGGAAGTCTACTTACTTTTATGAATGCATGTGCATATGTATTTATACAAACGTACATGCATATGTTTTTATATATGTGCTTGTGTGTGTGTGTGTGTGTTTGTGCACGTGCTTGTGTGTGTGTGCAGGGACAAAGGCTTGCTATCCATATCTCATTTTTTTTTTCTTGCAATGTGTATGTCTTTTATATGATTTAGAAGTTAATCTGTTGATATAACAATATTTCTTTTTAAGGTTGTACACTTTGTTTATGACATATAATGATATCGGCACTGAGATGTTTCTTTTTGCATCTTATGGAAATATTTTTACTTTGTGTGTGCGTATGTATATGTGCATGTATATGTAGACAGACATACATTTATAAGCATGTACACACACACATATATATGTACATATACATGTTTATATGCATGTACATATATAAATATGCGTATGTGTATATGTATTTACATGTATATATGAGCATATATATATGTATGTGTGTGTATATATATGCATATACATTCATGTATGCATACATACATACATATATATATATATATATATATATATATATATATATA
>NC_068997.1:10029450-10032949 GCF_001194135.2 Octopus bimaculoides
CACACACATACACACGTGTGTGTGTGTGTGTCACTTGTTTTGTTCTTCTTGTTCTTACCAAGCTATGATAAGAAGAAAATCTTGTATAGTTTTATGGCTCACATTGGATTTATCTTTAAATAATTGTCAGTTGCAATCAATAGTCTTCTTCCTTGTATATAATTCTAATCTACTGGAATAACACTCCAGCCCACCTCACCCACCCTCGAGAACAAAACCACACAAACACACATGCACTTGCAGACACACACACACACACACACACACACACTCTTGCACATTCACAGACATGCAGAATGCACATTCACACACCTAGCTACATGACCTCATCATCCTTGTACTGATGTTGTTTGGAAACAACTTACCATTGTGTGTTATATAGATGAGAGAGAGAGAGAGAGAGAGAGAAAGAGGAGGAACGAACAAGAGAAAATCTATACCCATAGCATGAAAAAAAATATAGAAGCAATATAAACAACATTAACTTTTAATATTGCTTTAATAGAAATGTGAGTGGGATTGACGATAGCAGAAATGGTTGCCAGCAGCCAGACAAAATGACTCGCCATATCTCAGTTATGTCCCTTTTATGTTCCAACTTCAAGCAAGGAAGGCCTTTCAATATTAGCTTTATTTACTTATTTTGCTTTCACTGCCAATCAGCTTCATGCAATTTTTTTTCTCTTTGGACATATCTGTAACTGTATCCTAATCCACCAAGGGAAGGTATGTCGGAAGAAAGTAATTCAACAACGTGGGTTGATGAACCGTAAGACGTGTGGCCAGAACCTCCTGGAAAATAACCATAGCGAGGGACATTCCACAGTTGAATTAGAACAGTCACAAACAGTGAAAGAAGACATGCACCCAACACCAGAGCTGAAGACACCTCCGAAAGGGGGTGGCCCCGCCACGTCAAAACGGTAGAGGAGTAGGGGCCGAAACCGGACGTGGTTCCTCCTGATGATGTCTTGAGCTAACTGGATCCTATAAAGAAGCTGTTGTGGTAGCAGACCACGAAACATGGTTGAAATTCCTTCCTATATATTTATGTAAGGTGCAGGTGTGGTTGCTTCCCAGTCACATGGTTCCAGGTTCAGTCCCACTGCGTGGCATCTTGGGCAAGTGTCTTCTGCTATAGCCTCAGGCCGACCAAAGCCTTGTGAGTGCATTTGGTAGACGGAAACTGAAAGAAGCCCGTCGTGTATATGTAGATGTGTGTGTGTCTGTGTTTGTCCCCACCAACATCGCTTGACAACTGATGCTGGTGTGTTAATGTCCCCGTAACTTAGCGGTTTGGCAAAAGAGACCAAAAGAATAAGTACTAGGCTTACAAAGAACAAGCCCTGGGGTCGATTTGCTCGACTAAAGGCGGTGCTCCAGCATGGCCACAGTCAAATGACTGAAACAAGTAAAAGAGTAAGACATCTGTAGCCAGAGCCGGAGCTGGTTTCAGCTGCTTTGGTAACGAAAGGGCTAAGCTTCTCATGTGATGATTTGTAGCATAATGTTTAGATATTTTATATCAGTTATCAATTAATTGGGGGGTAAATTGCTAGAATGATTAGAATGGTGAATAAAATATCTTGTAGTATTTGTCCTGGCTTTCTGCACACTGAGTTCAAATTCTGTAAAGGTCATCTTTATCGTTCATCTTTCCAGTCAGGTGCTAGGATCACTTCTCTCTCCCCCTTTCTCCGTCCTCTCTCTGCCCCTCCCTCCTCTTCTCCCTCTTTCTGAGAATCAGTTATGTTGCAAAGTAAGAAGGAGACCATTCACACCATCCCTTTGTCCAAAAATGGGGAAGTGTTGAGTGAAGGCTAGCATCATCTTCTCATAAAAAAATATAAACTGATATATCAAAATATGACCTGATATGCAGCACAACATGGAACCATCAAAACCACTTAATGTCTTTTCTTCCATATTGGCATGGGTTAGAGGGGTCGATATGAATAGATGAAAGCCAGAGGGCTACACTTGAGCTCCAATGTCATCTTTGACATGGTTTCTATGGCCAGATACCCTTCATAATACCAACTGCTTCACAGAGTGTACTTGGTGCTTTCTTATTTTTTATAGCACCAGCATTGGTGATGTTCCCAAGTACTCACAAGACAAGATTCTTTAACTGAGTGGAGGATAACATTGAAGGATGTGAAACTGTTAGAGAGAGAAGAGCAAGTAGGTATCTTGCTGAAGAGAGAGAGGAGGGGAGAGAGAAAGAGGGGGAGAGAGAAAGAGAGAGTGTGTGTGTGTGTGTACAAGGCAAATATGAGAAATGGAATAAGGATAATGGAACAGAAAAGACAGATGGGTCAGTAAGTGTATAAAAGTGAAAGGAGTGTGTGTGATAGAAGATCAGAATGGTAACAATAAATAGAATACTGTAACATTAATTAAAATGTTAATAAATTAACTACCAAGATATTAATAATATAATTGGTGTTAGATATTAGACATTACATGCATTAATAAGGCAATTCAAAATAATGACATTATTAAATTCTTCAGGGATGCCTTCTGCATGATCAACATGCATGTAAGTACATGTCATCATGAAAGTAATTAGCATTTTCAATTAATTAAAAATTCTTTTCAACTCATTACATTATCTATGTAATTCTGCATTTAATTATATTCGCTAATTTGAAACAGTAAAAATAGCAGTAAGTCCACTGGCAGGACTTGAACTACAGATCTATCGTTTACCAGAGAACTATGTTAACTAGTAGTATCACTGAGTTATAGAATGATTGTCATTACATCCCAACCTGATTGAAATAATAGTGGAGGCCTATAGCTTGGTGGTTAGGGTGTTAGACTCATGATGATTAGACGGTGGTTTCAATTCCTGGACAAGGTGATTCATTATGTTCTTGAGCAAAACATTTTATTTCATGTTGCTCTCGTCCGTCCACTCAGCTGGCAAAAATGAGAAATTCTGTGACAAGCCAGCCTCCTGACCAATGTGCTGAAGGAGATTTTCTACAACAGGGTGCTCTTCCTGATGCTAACCTTCACACATTTCCAAGCAAGGTAATATTTCCCCCATAGCTAGACCTGCTTTTTACAGACAATGCTCATTTACAATTATCACATATTTAGACAAGGGTACACAAACACATTCACACACGTGTGTGTGTTTGTGTGTGTGTGTGTGTGTGTGTGGCTGAACAGACAAGGATATTAAAGGACTTCCTTGACCCAGGGAACATCCTTAACTCCAGCCCAGAAGTCTTTGGATCCTGCTTGCACTTCAAGAAATTCCTGTTGGTGTCCTGGGATCCACTTGATAACAGGGTCAAAGGGTCAATTACGAGTAGGGGGAGACAATCCCCAATCATTGACAGAGTAACAAAGTCTTTTCCTCCTTCATTTTCTAGAGAGGCCATAGGCCTAGGGTCTGAAGAAACCCAGGATAACCTCATACACTGGCCATATCTATCTTTATATATATGCATATATATATATATATATATATATATATATATATATA
>NC_068997.1:10035424-10037402 GCF_001194135.2 Octopus bimaculoides
ATTGGGTCGACATACGGCAGGCTCTCTTTCTCCCATTCATTCTCTTTATTAAGCAATCTATCGTAGTGGCATCTCCAGACCTCTTTCTTTGCATCCTCATTTAATGCAAGCGTACCATCATCCATGCGAACACATTTCTCTCCTACAACATCACTATTCTCTCTCCTACACTGTCTTGCAACACGAAATACCTCGAGTCTTTGGTCCTCACGGCGCAGAACATTGGCAAATCTTTCCTTATCTGCTTCCCCTCTGGCTAAATAAACCTGTCGCCTAGCCTCCCTTCTGGCACATTGGTACAATTCCCTGCTACCACCGTTCTTCCAGTCCTTCCAAGCCTGTTTATATATATATACTTATATATACACACACATAATATGAGCTTCTTTCAGTTTCTGTCTATCAAATCCACTCACAAAGCTTTGGTTGTCCCTAGGCTATAATAGAAGAATCTCTCCCAGGGTGCTGCGCAATACTACTGGACCCAACCCACGGGGATGGGGAAACAAGCTTCTTAACCACACAGCCATGTGTGCACACCTATACATACCCACACCTGCACCTATTTTCATCAACCAATGTTGATAAAAATAAATACCAGTTATATGCGGAATAAATAATTCAGTTGGCTTGAAATCTGTGAACTTTAGGCTACTTCTGAAAAATTGATCAAAAACATGGAGGAAATCAATACAGCAATTTTTTTTCTGTAAATTTTGTGGTTGTTTTTGTTGTCTTTGATGTGATAACTTTCTTCTGTTACACTTCTCACACTCTCCCTCTGCATTGCTCTTCCTGTTTCTCTAACTTTTTACCTCCCTTTGATCTCTCTTTCCTTAGATGTCCTGCTCCTCTCTCTCTCTCTTCACCATCTATTTTTCATCATATCTCTAGTTTCTTATATGTCCTGCTCCTTCCTCTCTCTCTCTCTTCACTATTGTTCATCATATCTCTCTTGCCTTATATGTCCTGCTCTTTCCTCTCTCTTCACCACCTATCATTCATCATATCTCTCTTTCCTTACATGATCTCCTCCTTCCCCTCTCTCTCTCACTTCTGTTTCCTTCCTTTCTTCTTCAACTGTCTCTCCTCTGCTTCAATAGACCTGTGGGACAGATGTAGACAAACACCCAATCATCTAATCACCTAATCAATCAATCAGACGATTGACGTTCTTATCAGGCGAGAAACATGTGTTTTCTCCATTTTAAAGACAGCATGGAATCGGTTGAAGCCTGACAATGGATAAATCTCTTGTGAAGTCAGACCATAATTTGCGTTCTGATAGTAAATCATAAACAAATGCCAAAACTAATTTGCTTATTCATCATCATTTAACGTCTGTTTTCAATGCTGGAATGGGTTGGATGGCTCAACAGGATCCTCTGTGTGTATGTGTGTGTGTGTGTGCGCATGTATGACTATGTGTGTGCGTGTATGATTGTGTGTTTATGTATGTGTGCACATATATATATATATACGCATGTGTATTTGTGTACGCTTGTATATATATATATATGTATTATTTGAGTATATGTACACATATATATACATTTGTGTGTATATATATGTACATATATGCATGTATATTTGTACATGTGTGTATGTATATGCATTTGTGTATATATGCATGTGTATAAATATGCTGTTATGTACTTATGTGTGTATATAAGTGTGTGTGTGTTTGCATTTGTATGTATACTATACAAATATAAACACACACATATATATTCCCTGGTTGACTTATTTCACCCCACCCCACCATCAACTCACACTCTTTAATTCCTGAGTGTACGTCCCACCCTCAACTTCTCTCACTTCCCCTTTTCCCCTTTCTTTCTTTTTGCACTGAACTGTTTTCATGACTCACTTTAGGGTAACCCAAAGTATTTCACAAAAATCAATCAATACCAGCCAATACACACACACACACACACAGATCAAAAATTATTACCGATCTATCACTCAATTTAACCAA
>NC_068997.1:10038215-10039399 GCF_001194135.2 Octopus bimaculoides
GTGTTGTTGTTGTGGTGGTGGTGGTGGTGGTTGTGTTGTGGTGGTGGTGGTGGTGGTTGGTGTTGTTGTTGGTCTGGGTGGCGCTGATGATAATTGGTTAGAAATGTTTGCTGTGGGGAGAATGGTTCTAGTGGTAACAGAGGTAGAGGCAGAAGTAATGATGGTGGTAGTGAAAACAGATGTAGAAGTGGTAGTGAGTTTGATGTTGATGATGATGATGGTGGTGGTGGTGGTGACAATTGGTTAGAAATACTGTTTGTTAGAGAGATAGTTCTGGTGGTGGTGGTGGTGGTGGTGGTGGTGATATTGATAGAAACAGTAATTGCTGGGTGATGGTTCTGGTGGTAATGATGGGGGGGGGTGAGAATAGCTGCAGTAGTTGTCATCGTGGTGGTGGTGGTGGTGGTGATTAATGATTTGTGGTGGGAACACATGATGGTGGTGAAAATTCATGGTGATGGTAGTGGAGGAAATGACTTCGAAGATGATGTTGGAGGGGGTGGGGACAACCACTGATGGTAGTAATTATGGTTGGTAGTGTTGCTGGTTTAAGGTTATGTTAGCCCCTAATTAGCAGGACTGTACACAAAAAATATTGCAGCCGGTATTGACCATCCCTACTGAGTTAATTATTTTTATGCTATTGTTATTATTATCATTTATTATTATTATAGATGTTGCACAGTATACAATATCATGAGGTTGTTGATTGAAGATATTGTGCCTGCTGGGGGTTTGTACTGTTTGTCAAGTCACAACAAGAACCTCAGACAGACAGTACTTTAATCAATATGCATTCAGTTCCAAGTAATGCCAACTTTTGCAATACACCTAAATTGTTGGGTATCCCTAAGGTTTTCGGATTGCATGGTATTGGGTGGTATTGAACCCAATGCTCCAATGACAATAGGGATAACCTTTATGTTTGATTCTCGTAACTGCCACATTTTAGCGATCTCAATTCTCAGGTCTCCATATTTATCAACCTTTTCTCTTTCTTTCATGATGATGTGTTGATCTCCTAGCACTGCCACATCAATTATAAGGCACTCTTGTTGTTATTATTATTATTATTATTATTATTATTATTCATCAGCATCATCGTTTAACGTCTGCTTTCCATGCTAGCATGGGTTGGACGATTTGACTGAGGACTGGTGAACCAGGAGGCAACACCAGGCTCC
>NC_068997.1:10039750-10041146 GCF_001194135.2 Octopus bimaculoides
ATTATCCCCCTCCCCACAAAATCCAAGCCATGTGCCTATAGTAGAGAGGATTGCTTTAGTGGCACATGAAAAAACATTCAAGCGAGGTCATTGCCAGTGCCGCTGGACTGGCTCCTGTGCAGGTGGCACGTAAAAAAACACCATTTGAGCATGGCCGTTGCCAGTACTGCCTGACTGGCCCTCTTGCCGGTGGCACGTAAAAGCACCCACTACACTCTCGGAGTGGTTGGTATTAGGAAGGGCATCCAGCTGTAGAAACTGCCAGATCAGATTGGAGCCTGGTGCAGCCATCTGGTTCGCCAGTCCTCAGTCAAATCGTCCAACCCATGCTAGCATGGAAAGTGGACGTTAAACGATGATTATTATTATTATCATTATCATATTGCCGAGCAATGGTTCATTCATTATCTAGCTGAAAGTGTGTGGTGCATGTTGAGGACCTTGATGGGTGCTAACGCAGCCAATGCATGGCCCTTAGTCAAGGACAGTGTTGGTTGGGGAGTTTAACTGGGCTTGTATGTCTGTCAACTGATAACATAGGCACCCCTAAGCAAGCTCAGCCTGGACAGAAA
This sequence comes from Octopus bimaculoides, assembly GCF_001194135.2. Lineage (NCBI taxonomy): Eukaryota > Metazoa > Mollusca > Cephalopoda > Octopoda > Octopodidae > Octopus > Octopus bimaculoides. The sequence goes on from NC_068997.1 coordinate 10,040,323, forward strand.
CCACACATTGCACAAAAAGGCAAAAGATCACTCAGTCTTCATTTCCAGTATTGACTGCAAAGGCATAGCCCATTGGTCCTTTCTAGAAAGTAGCAAGCTATGTGTCTACTGCGAAGTGCCAGACAAGCATTCTCAGGGATACCACTTTTTGATCCTTCGGAGTTCAGATCTTCCAATCTTACAACAAAGCAGAATTCATAAAGAATTGGATTGTTTGTCCACTAATAAGGAATGTGAAGCTGGGATTAGAGTGTTGTGAGACAGATTAGTTTTAGCCGTTTAGCATTTCAACCAGCCATATCCAGTCAAAATATTATTCTCATTGTCTTCAAACTGGCCAGATCCAGCCTCTCACACCTACCCTACAATGTCATTCTAAAAATAAACACATCCAGAGCCAATCCAGATTGGAGAGATTTGTTGTTTAATTATTTTAATTCATCTTTCAGACAGTGTGTACCCACATTACTCAGTGTCCTTCTTTCTTTTAGCATGATAGACTTAGCTGCTATTTTTAGAAGTTGGATCACCATATGGAAGCTTACTCATGTATATGTATGTCAACATGTGTGTGTGTGTGTGTGTTTTTATTGTGTGTGTAGATATATTTTTTTTTATTCTTTTACTTAATTATATTTCTATTTCTATTTTGACAGTGTTGCAAAAATTCTTGATGGTAAAGGTGCTGGTAAGAAGGGCCGATTCCAAGGAAAAGCAAACAAAATGGCAAATCGCGATGAAGCAATCAAAGTAATTCGAGAAAAACTCATGTTATCTTAAAGAAGGTTTTGAAGAAAAAGCAACTTTTGTGAAATGAAATACTG
>NC_068997.1:10042313-10043649 GCF_001194135.2 Octopus bimaculoides
AGCGGCCAGTTGTTTAGATTAACCCCAGTATGCAACTAGTACTTAATTTATCAACCCCAAAAGGATGAAAGGCAAAGTTGATCTTGGCGGAATTTGAACTCAGAACGTAAAGACAGCAGAAATACCACTAAGCATTATCATTAAAATATTAAGATCAATTTAATCAAAACTCTTTTCCACTCAGATTTGTGGCCATGTACCTATTTATCTTTTTTTTTTTTTGTCATTGGACTGTGGTCATGCTGGAGCACAACCTTGAAGCATTTTTTTTTCAAACAAATTGATCTTAGTACCTTATTTCTTATAAGTCTGATACTCATTCTATCAGTCTCTTTTGCTGAACTAAGTTATGGGAATGCAGACAAAGCAACACCGGGTGTCAAGTGGTAGTGGTGCTGACAAAGTCACACACATAATTACATATTCATGCATATATGACAAGCTTCCACACAGCCTCCATCTACAAAATTCACAATTCACTCACAAGGTTTTAGTCAGTTTGGGGCTAAAATAGATGACATTTACTCAAGGTGCTGCACATTGGAACTGAACCCAAAACTACAGGATTGCTAATTAAGTTTCTGAACCATACAGCCAAGTTTGTGCCTGTTAAACTAATCACATCGGATTTAGTTTTGTATTTAGTAGCAACGGCCCAGTTAAAATGGTATTTTTCTAAAACAGTTTTAATTCTCTCTCTCTCACACACACACCCTACTTAGCTACAGTCGTGGCCAAATGTTTGGAACATAACTAAAAATTAGAATTTTTATATTAAAAACCCAAAATTATATTTGAATCAAATTGTACCTGGGTATAACAATTTTAATTTTGAAAAAAATATTCCAAACTTTTGGCCATGACTATGTCTCTAAATATAAAGGGAATCTTATTAGATGAATTCAGAAAAAGACTTAATCAGCACCTTTAATCCTCACCTTTAATCCTTTAGCATTTAAACTGGTTGTATCTGGTCTAAATATTGTACCTGTTTTATGTTTAAACTGACGATATCTGGCCTCTCACGCCTACCCAACAACGTCATTCTAGAAATAAACAATCATCAAAATCTTGAAGTGATAAAATATTGCAGGATTAATCCAAAACGGGGTGAAATAAATTAAGCATTAGTCTTTTATTTATTCTTTTACTTGTTTCAGTCATTTGACTGCGGCCATGCTGGAGCACCACCTTTAGTCAAAGAAATCGACCCCATGACTGAACGGGCATTAAGATTATGATGATGTAGTTGCAGCAGAGGGTAACCTAAACAACAAAGAAGAATAAACTCTTCTTTATGCAATGAGTATATATATATATATATATATATATATAT
>NC_068997.1:10044507-10051477 GCF_001194135.2 Octopus bimaculoides
GGGGGGAGTAGGCACTAATATATGGCGGAGGTAAAGAATACGCACACCACACGTTTTCGGCGTAGCCCTGAGCCTAAGCGCCGAAAACGGGTGGTGTGCGTATTGTTTATCTTCGCCCTAATGTGTTGTACTATTCTAGTGGTTTCTAATTTCCGCACAAGGCCAGCAATTTCGGGAAGAAGGGGGTTAGTCGATACTTTATTTTATTGACCCCACCAGAAGAATTAGAGGCATTGTTGACTTTGATGGGATTCAAACTTAGAATGTAAAATGTTAAAATAAATACGACAAAGTATTATTGTTAGTCCTTTCTTATCAACAGCCATTTCTTTCTATTTACTGAAGGATGAGTAAATAAACTATTACACTTGTTGGATGGGTGTAATAGTTGATCGGCAGACATTCGGAATGGCTCTTACTACCTCATGAAGATGACGGGGGAGGGGGAACAAAGACAGACGCACAAACACATACATACATACATATACACACACACACATGATGGGCTTCTTTCAGTTTCCATCTACCAAATTCATTCACAAGGCATTGGTCGGCCCGAGGCTATAGTAGAAAATACTTGCCCAAGGTGCCACGAACCAAGCAACTTACCACATAGCCACTGCTGCGCCTACATAAATTTACATTTCTGAAACCATTCACTTTTGATGATGGAGGACTTTGTGCCTGAAATATATAAAGGATTTTTAAAGTTCCCCTTCTCACATTATTAGGGGCTCTCCGTGTTCATTATTTGTTAGTTTACTTGTGACTAAACATGCACCTAAACACCAGTTAACAACACTGAAGTGCCCTGACACATTCTCATGATATAATGCATGATCGGTCAAGCTCTGGAGACTAAAACTCATGGGATGTGTTCAACATAACACTAAATGGCCAACTTTTGTGTGTGTGTGTATGTGTGTGCATGTACACATACATACTGCAAAGCTACACATTTTCAAACTACTGTGACCTTGGCATCAGATGCCCCATGGTACAGGAGATGAGATTCCAAAGGCAGTCACGTGTTTTCAAGCTTCATGGAGATGCCATTGCTCATGTGCTGCACGATCTATCTCAGATGCCCTCCCCCCATACACACACACACACTTATATGCATGCGTACACATTTAACTAGAGGTGTACAAAGCAGCATTTAATGAAATATATGTGTGTACAATTATATTTAACATATTCACGTATACTCAAATGTGGGAAGACCTTTCACTGTGCTTATAGTCTCAGGAGAAAATTCTCCACCTGGACATTGGTTGCAGAAAAGCATTATGGTCAGCAATGGAAAACTAGAGGAAAGGAATAGTGAAGAACCATACTGCGCAGTAGTTCTCTCCCCGTTCCATAATAGCTTGGTGACAAGCATACATTGCTCAAAGAGAAGCAGGAGGTTTGTAAGTGTTCTGCATGAAGTGTTCTACATTGTGAAGCTGTATGTCAGAGCAAATTAAGATGACGTTGGAGGAGAGTATGTTTGATATGATAATGGTACATTTACTCTGATCCCAAGCCTCGAGAAAGAGGTTTGGAGTGTGGATAATGAGTGGAAGGAGAAAGAACTACCCAATGAGTATACTCAACTGAAGGGCCAGCTATTGAAGTAGACAGGTATATGGTCAAAATGGTAATTAACACAAAGTGTGATGGGCCACGATTGTGGCTGTCAGGCACAGGTCAACAGCCCATGATTGTGGCCCAGATAGATGCATTTAATTTATGGGCGTTTGTTGGGGTCTAATGTCACTCAAATGCTCCGATACCCAACAGAATGCAAGAGGACTAAAAGTTCAACTAATGACTTTTCAGATGATGTAAAACTTGCCACCATTATATACTAAGAAGATGTTTTTAACTATTTTGTTTTTTGTGTGCATGGTAGTCTCATTTTCATAAAATGTACTCAGCAGTCCATGCTATGTAAGTCCAAATCCCAGCACTTTATGGGTTAAAGATATGAAGACGTGGAAAGCAGCAGATCCATCAGGTATATGTGCTGAGGTGCTGAATATATCTAATGAAGTCAGGCTCAAGCTAGTAACTCACGTAATCAACCAAGTAATACAAGGTGGTGTCACACTTAATAATTAGTGTAGCTGATGGCGTTTCCAATTGCTACAAGGGACAAAAGCAACTACAGAGGTATAAAATTTATAAAATATTAGGAAGGGAATTCGGCGGAGGTAACGATCATGGACCTTTGGGATTTTTTCGGTATTTTTTTGTTTTGATATAGTGTGTTCCTGTAAAAAAAAAAAAAAAAAAAAAAAAAAAAAAAATCCCAAAGTGGGTGTGGTCCATGATCTTTACCTCTGCTAGGAATTCACTCTAATGAAATGCAGTTCAGATTTATCCCAGGTCAGAATACTATTCGTGTTGTTTTTCATAGAGAGGTAACTGTAAAAGTGATTTTTAGCTAAGAGTAATCCTTTCCATCTAATATTTGTTGACCTGGCAAAGGCTGTTGACAGGGTGCTACAGTCTTAGTTTGGGGCTCATTAAGAAATCTAAGTATAGGTGAATGGCATGTGAAAGCAATACAAGTGATGTACAGAGATGTATTTGGTAAAGTGAGAGCTGACAATGGATTCATTGAGGAATTTAGCACGGAAGCAGGAGTTAAGTACCAGTTGCATACTGGGGTTGATCTAATCTACTGGCCCCCGCTCCCCCAAAATTTTGGGCCTTGTGCCTAGAGTAGAGAATATTATTATTATTATTATTATTATTATTATTATTCACTCCTGACATACACAATTTGGCAGAATTGTTAGGATGCCAAGGGAAGCGCTTAGCAGTATTTCATCTGCCATCACATTCTGGGTTCAAAGTCTGCCAGGCTCGACTTTGCCTTTCATCCTTTTGGGGTCGATTAAAACAAGTAATCGACTTAATTAATCCCTTTCCCCTAAATTTGAGACCTTGTGCTTCCAGTAGAAAGGATTATTATTATTATTATTATTATTATTATTATTATTATTATTATTATTGTTATTATTATTATTATCACAGGAGTGGCTGTGTAGTAAGTAGCTTGCTTACCAACCACATGGTCTCGGGTTCAGTCCCACTGCGTGGCAGGTTGGGCAAGTGTCTTCTACTATAGCCTCGGGCCGACCAAAGCCTTGTGAATGGATTTGGTAGACGGAAACTGAAAGAAGCCTGTTGTATATGTGTATGTGTGTGTATATGTTTGTGTGTCTGTGTTTGTCCCCCCCAACATCGCTTGACAACCGATGCTGGTGTGTTTAGGTCCCCTTAACTTAGTGGTTCGGCAAAAAGAGACCGATAAAATAATTACTAGGCTTACAAAGAATAAGTCCTGGGGTCGATTTGCTGGACTAAAGGCAGTGCTCCAGCATGGCCGCAGACAAATGACTGAAACAAATAAAAGAGTATTATTATTATTGTTTTGACTTCTCAGAGTGCTCAATCTTCTTTGCTCTATTATTATCACAATTATTATTATCCCTATCATTGTTATCCCTATTATTATTCTCATTTCCCTATTTTCCCTCCCATCAGTCTTGGATGCCTTGTGAAAGGTCACAGGCACTGCCCTTCATCTACTGACTAAGCCATAAAAAAATACAAATAGCAAAAAAGAAAAGCAAAACAAACAAACACACACACACACACAAAAGCAGAAAAGAAGCATTTATATATAAAGTACATAGAAAGGATCAATGGTAAGTCGTTACTAAGATATAAGCAAGATTTTACTGTTCATAGACTTATTGATTCTGTTATTGATTATCTTATAATGCTAAATATTGCTCTTGTTTAATAAGAGGTTAAGGAAAATAATAATGATTTCTCATATTGGTATATAATTACAAAATTGGAGCAGTGATGTATAGTTTGAATTGTCACCGTTGTATAACCGGTACGTAGTTTATTCCCCTACCACCATCTCGGCTCACTCCTGCCCCACCCTGGTCCACTTCCCAAATAGACTTAATGAAACCCAGTGGGGTTCTATCACAGGAGTCTATCTTTTTTCACTTTTACTTGTTTCACTCACCGGACAGTGTCCTTTCTAGGTCACTGTCTTGAAGGGTTTCATCATCGTCATCATCGTTTAACGTCCGCTTTCCATGCTAGCATGGGTTGGACGATTTGACTGAGGACTGGTGAAACCAGATGGCTACACCAGGCTCCAATCTGATTTGGCAGTTTCGACAGCTGGATGCCCTTCCTAACGCCAACCACTCCGAGAGTGTAGTGGGTGCTTTTTAAATGCCACCGGCACGAAGGCCGGTCAGGAGGTACTAGCAACGACCACGCTTGAAATGGTGTATTTTATGTGCCACCTGCACAGGAGCCAGTCCAGTGGTACTGGCAACGAACTTGCTCGAATGTCTTTTCACGTGCCACTGGCACAAGTGCCAGGAGGGCGACGTTGGTAACGATCATGCTCAAATGGTGCTAATTTACATGAGACCGGCATGAAAACCAATCAAACATATTGACATTTTTTTTGTGTGTGGTTTTCTTTTTTACTGTTTGTATTTTTTTTTTATGGCTTAGTCAGTAGATGAAGGGCAGTGCCTGTGACCTTTTACAAGGCTGGTACTAATTCTATCATTCTCTTTTGCAGAACCATTAAGTTATGGGGATGTAAACAAACCGACACTGGTTGTCAAGCTCTGGGGTGGGGAGGAGGACAGACACAAACATTTACATATATATATACATACATATATATATATATATATATATATATATACAATGGGCTTCTCTCAGTTTCCATCTACCAAACCCACTCACAAGGCTTTGGTTGGCCTGAGGCTGTAGTAGAAGACACTTGCTCATAGTGCCATGCAGTGGGACTGAACCCAGAATCATGTAGTTGGGAAGCAAGCTTCTTACCACACAGCTCTATATATGTACCTGTATATATATATATATATATATATATTCTTTTGCTTGTTTCAGTCAGTTGGCTGTGGCCATGCTGGGGCACTACCTTCAAGGGTTTTAGTCAAACAAATTGATCCCAGGACTTATTTTTTAAAACCTTGTACTTATTCTATCGGTCTCTTATGTCAAACCACTAAGTTACAGGGACATAAACACACCAATACTGGTTGTCAAGCAGTGTGTGTGTGTGTGGGGGGGGAGTACAAACACAGACACAAAGACACACACACACAGATATATACACACATACATAGAATTGAAAAAATGGAGTCAACAAGAAGGAGTACGGTTAGACAGCAATTTAATAAGCACTACAACTGTTTCAATACAACATAGAGATCCACATATACACAGGATTTAAATTAAGCAACGTTTTACCTGTATAATGAGATCCAGTTATATCTCCTCAGGTGACATACAATTGCTGTCCCTGTTAGTAAACCTTTGACTTCGATGCTACCTAATCCAACTGATGAATGCCTAAACCTAGACTTGGAATTAATGTAATACTGCCGGCAATTTGGTCATTCTAAGGGTGAGCATGCCCTATTTTGTATTCTACTACATACCTAACAGAATACACTTTATATTTCATACACAAATAAATAAATAAATAAATACAAACATACATATATGTCAAATGGATGTGCTATAAAACTGTTCCGTACATGCAATATCAGTCATACCAACATCCAACATACCTCCATCATCAGCTGTCCCACGGATATCGCTATAGTTTCGACACCTGGGTAGTACAATTCAATCTGGCGGTGCCAACAACACTAAAATAAGTGTTGTTTGGGAACAAACATACGTTAGATATCACTACATTCATTCAATCTTAATACGAACATTATTAATTAAACCACAGCAAAGAAACACATTTACCCTATGTACAAAAACAATATCGGTAAATAAATTCAATAAATAAACCTATAACTAACTCCTGAATTATCTAACTAAATAGCAACCTAGCCCTTGAGGCCCATACAGATAATATTCCTACCAGTCTTCCATAGTTATTAATATAAAAGTGAAAGCTTTTATATTTTATTCTTTCCAAAACATAACAAACTTGATTGAACTTAACTTAACTAATAATATAACTAATTCTGAGTGATTTATACTATTTCATAATCCAAAAGTTAATAATTAAACCACTACATACATATTAAATATTCGTTATTCTTACATACTTTAAAGTTAAACTTATACCAGTAATTTAAAAGATAAAACTAAAATACCCTAATAAATAGGAACTTATAAGAGAATACCTGTAATTAACAATTATTATAAAAACCTTGTTGCAATTAAAGCTAAATATAAAACTGGTTTAAAAGATAATATAAAATACAAAATATTACTACTTACATGTCATCTGGTGCCAAAAAGTTCAATTAGATAAATTCTCCAAAGACTGTCTTAACTATTGATGACACAGTGCGCAATTCACTACTTTCTTAATTGTTTTTAATAATTTTGGTGACGTAGTATGCAATTAGAGTGACTCGTAAACGGTCCAGACGTTTACAAATATTTAGTAAGCGAAAGACCAGATATAACACCAAATTTATTTAAAATTTCCAGTCTCCCACCTAAACAGCGATTAAACGTTTTAACTAATCTACCATATCTATACTCTTGTTTTATTAAATATCTTATTTTATTTATTCTTCCATATATATATATATGTCACTGCGTGACACCTTGGGCAAGTGTCTTCTACTATAGCTTCGGGCCGACCAAAGCCTTGTGAGTGGATTTGGTAGGCGGAAACTGAAAGAAGCCCGTCGTATATAAGTATATATATATGTGTGTGTGTGTTTGTGTGTCTGTGTTTGTCCCCCCACCATCGCTTGACAACCGATGCTGGTGTGTTTACGTCCCCGTAACTTAACAGTTCGGCAAAAAGAGACTGATGGAATAAGTACTAGGCTTACAAAGAATAAGTTCTGGGGTCGATTTGCTCGACTAAAGGCGGTGCTCCAGCATGGCTGCAGTCAAATGACTGAAACGAGTAAAAGAGTATATA
>NC_068997.1:10052302-10054512 GCF_001194135.2 Octopus bimaculoides
CTGCCGTTACGTTCTGAGTTCAAATTCCGCCGAGGTCGACTTTGCCTTTCATCCTTTCGGGATCGATAAATTAAGTACCAGTTACGCACTGGAGTCGATGTAATCGACTTAATCTCTTTGTTTGTCCCCTCTATGTTTAGCCCCTTGTGGGCAATAAAGAAATAAGAAACCCATTGTATATGTATATAAAATATATATATTATAATTAAACCTTGGGAAAGGCATTATGCCGGTAATAAACACACGCACTGGTTCAGTCCTTTATTAATTTATATAGTTTTTTGTTAAATTATTTCATTGCACTCTTGCGATCTCTTCAGTAACTTGTCTCTCCACTTCCATTTATTTTGAATGTATGATCTGGCGTTGTTTATATTATATTATATTATTATTTGTATATGCTTTTTAAGTAAAAATAAGTTCATAAATATTCAACGTTCTTCGTTATCATAATCATGAAAAACGACTTCCAATAATCAAATTTTTTCCACATATTTTGTAAGAGTGCCATTAACCTCTTCCACACTCACTTTGCTCTTCTTTTAAAGGCAGTATCTGGTTCAAGCTTTCATTTTCTAGCTGAAAGAAGAGTAGTTTTAATTTCATTTTGAATGCATCAATAACATTTAATAAGAACAATTTATTCTTGCCCTGCAGTTTCAGATTTTAGATTTATGAGATAACTGGTTATATCAACTAAAAATATTAAATCAAATAGCCAGTTGTTATTACATCAAAAGGTTCTTTCTCCAGGCAGTTCATTTTTTTCCCCTCTCTTCTGGAAAATTATGAACACTGTTTTCCAGTACCAAATCTAAGAATTTGTTCTTTTGAACGCTAATGCACTAAACAATAGAGGTCAAGATTGTAATATTTCAAATCTAACATTTTGTATCATTCTCTGCATTCCATCCTCATTAATGCTCTGATTAATTTCAGCTATGTATTTCACAACTGTTGATATAGCATACTTTTCTAAAGTTTCCCAAAACAACAATCCTTGGTACATAAGTCACAATGGCTTTAATGTTTAATGATTATCAGCAGAGTTTCTTCAGAACAAATTTATGAGTTTACTGAAATTTATTGTTCATTTGAGAGCATATGAAAAACCTCTTCATGTTTGGAAAAACAGTCTTATATCACTTTTCTCTGTTCTTTGATGAAATCAAACAAAATGGCAAAGTCTTTTGGGATAATTTTCCACTTTTTTGTTTTCCCAGGCTCCACCTCATATTCAGTGCTTCTCTCTGTATCACAGCTATAACAAAGCTATTGCTGTTGCTTTCTTTGTCAAAATTTTGTGTTATATCCACTTTTTACATGTTGGGTTTCATGGATACGATAACAAGCAAGTGAGACCATTGGTGCTTGAGAAGACTTCTCAAGCCAAGTGAAATGGTAGTTGTGGTCATTGCCAGTGTCTTGTAAACGACATCTGTGAAATCGTGACTGTGGCTATTGCTGGTGTCATATAAATGGCACCCATGTTGGTGGCACATAAAATGCATCCATCACACTCTTGGAATGGTTGGTATTAGGGAGGGCATCCAGCTGTAGAAACCATTGCCAAATCAGACTGGAATCTTGTGCAGCTCTCTGGCTTACCAGTTCCAGTCAAGCCATCTAACCTATGCTAGCATGGAAAGCAGACATTGAATGATGATGATGATGATGATGATGATGATGATGATGATGATGATGATGATGATGATAAATTCCAGTTTAAAAATTATAATTTTTTTTTTAATATGTTTTCTTCAAAGTGTTTGTAACCACGTCTGATTATTATTTTTTTTCTTTCTTTTTTATGTGTACATCCTAAGCATTTCGCCCTGTGTGCTAACGTTTCTGCCAGCTCACCACCTTCATTTATTATTATTATTATTATTATTATTATTATTATTATTATTATTAGACTGCTGAGGACATGCGTAAGCTTGCAAGGAATGAAGCCAGTATGCTCCGCTGGATGTGTAATGTCAATGTGCATACCCGTCAGAGTGTAAGTATCTTGAGAGAAAAGCTGAACATAAGAAGCATCAGTTGTGGTGTGCAAGAGAGACGATTGCGCTGGTTTGGACATGTGGTGAGAATGAATGAGGATAGCTGCGTGAAAAAGTGCCACACCCTAACAGTTGAGGGAACCCATGGAAGAAGTAGGCCCAGGAAGACCTGGGCTGAGGTGGTGAGGCAAGATCTTCGAACAT
>NC_068997.1:10054861-10066432 GCF_001194135.2 Octopus bimaculoides
AACTCTGCCAAATCAGACTGGAGCCTGGTGTTGCCATCCGGTTTCACCAGTCCTCAGTCAAATCGTCCAACCCATGCTAGCATGGAAAGCGGACGTTAAACGATGATGATGATGATGATGATGATTAAGGCGGTGAGCTGTCAGAGTTGTTAGCACACTGGGAAAAATGGTCAGTGGCGTTTCGTCCATCTTTACATTCTGGGTTCAAATTCTGCTGAGACTGACTTTGCCTTTCATCCTTTCGGGGTCAACAAAATTAAGTACCAGTCAAGTTCTGGGGTCGATGTAATCGACTCATTTCCTCCTCCGAAATTGCTGCCCTTGTGGCAAAATTTGAAATCCTTATGATTATTACTATTGCAGTGAGCTGGCAGGATTGTTAGCTAAGTGGCATTTCTTCTAGCTCTCTTCGTGTTCTGAGTTCAAATGTCAGTGAAGTATTTTCGGGATTAATGAAATAAATACCAGTTGAACACTGGGGTTGATATAATTGACTTATTCCTCACTCCACCAAAATTGCTGGCCTTGTGCCAGAATTTGAAATCATTATTATTATTATTATTATTATTACCTCCGCATTAGTGAAGGCAGAGGTATTGTTTTCAGTTGTGTTTGTTTGTTGGTCTGTGGATAAGATATCTAAAGAACCGCTGGATGGATTCGGATGAAACTTCCAGGAATGTTTGGCCTCATGACTGGCATGAACTGATTAGATTTTGGGATCGATCTGGAACCAACCAAGGATTCTGGATTATTGTTTCTGTTTTTTTTACTTAATTTTTAAGAGCAGTTGGGTTCATTTTTAGTATTCCCATTTATGAAAGCAGCTGAGTTTATTTCAGATATTCTCATTTTAAAAATCATCTCCGGCTAATCGTTGAGAGGACATTGGTGTTGCCTTGGTGGAGGTTTGCGCTCTCTGAGTGCTCTTGTTATTGTTAATATCAAGATGGCAAGCTAGCTGAATTGTTGGTACAGCACAGAATAATAATAATATCCGGTTTATTATTATTATTATTATTATTACTATTATTATTATTATTATTATTATTATTATTATTATTATTATTATTATTATCATTATTATTATTTTTGTATGTGGCTAATGAAAGAATTATTATTATTATTATTATTATTATTAGCTCTGAACTCTACAGAATTTTGTGTTATCATGTGTTTTACATATTTCCTGTCGTTTTTGTCTTAAAAGGGTTACATTCAATTCTCTTTTGAAAAACTGATACACATTAAAGTGCAGATTCTCTGTTAAGAAACCCCACAAGAAAATATTTCTGTCAAAAAAATCTGCAATTCTCTAAATGATATTTATCATCATCATCATCATCATCATCATCATCATCATCATCATCATTATCATTATCATTATTATTATTATCATCATTATCATTATTATTATTATTATTATTATTATTATTATTATTATTATTATTAAATAAAAAGGCAAAATAAATCAATCAATATTCATAGCGGGAAGAGACGAAAGCAGGCATTTGGAATTGTCCAATTTGAATGCAAGCAGTGATGCAATCACTATGACGACAAAAGACATTGACGTCATTGCCATGTCATATTCTACTTTTACACTGACGTCACTGCAAGATGACAAGAATAACTGCAGCAGCAACTACCATCTCCACTTCCTCTCCCACCACTGTCACCAAAGCAACAACAATAATAGCAAAAATTTTTAAAAAACAGCACAAACAATACCAAGGAAAATAAGAAAGATCCAGAACAGTAACAATATCTATTTTGATCAATTTCAATGAAAAGATTCCCCCCCCCCCACCAGCCCTATTTGTTGCAAGGCAGCAGCAGACACTTGTCCTCCAAGAAGCCCTCTACCATAGGATATGAGATCAAAAGGTTGAAGTCATGCCTGTGGTTGTGGGTGTCTTGGAGATAATAAAAGCAAAAATAAAAGAAAACATGAATTGCAAAACTTGGAATTAAGACTCTTGGAGAACATCTTTCAATACCAGCCCACCTACCTGCCTGCCTGCCTGCTTTCCTGAGACAACCATGGTTCTATGATATGACTTTCATGCTTTAACCCTTTTGATACCAAACTGCCTGAGGCCACCCCTTGGTTCAATGACATAAACTTCCTATTTTAAAGTGATCTTAATTAAAACCTTCCATCAAAATCTCTTATAAATTAATGTTCTATATATTTAAACTTAATTACAGCTATGTTATCTTACTAAGTTTTTTTTATTCTTTTTAAAATTAATTGAAATAAAGGTAACGTATTCTAACAGGAATATGGTAACAAAAGGGTTAAAGTGATCAAAATTAAAACATTCCATCAAAATTTTGTGTTGGTTTATGTTTCAAGCATAAGCTTAATGACAATTATTTTTTTAAATTCTTCATTGTTTTCAAAATAAATTGTAATAAAATCAGTGCATTTCAATAGAAATTGAACAACAGAAGTGTTGAAAGACGGTACAATTAGGAATGGTTTGGACTCTGAAGAGGGTTCTTGGAATATAAGGGAAAAAAGAAAATCTGTGAGATATTAATATTTGTATCTCAACATAAGCTGGCACTCTGTCTCTTACGACGACAAATGTTCCAGTTGATCTGATCAATGGAACAGCCTTCTTGCGAAATTAATGTGCAAAGAGGCTGAGCATTCCACAGACATGTGTACCTGTACTGTAGTTCTCAGGGAGATTCAGCGTAACATAGAATGTGACATGGCTAGCCCTTTTGAATTACAGGTACTACTTAATTTTGCCAGCTGAGTGGATTGGAGCAACGTGAAGTAAAGTGTCTTGCTCAAGGACACATTGTGTCACCAGGAATTGAACTCATGACTGCAAGGTTGTTAGCTGAATGCCCTAACCATTAAGCCACATGCTTTTTACTTTCAACATAATCAGCATAAGACTGGATTTCTGAAGCAACAGCATCCATAATAACAATTGTTTCAAATTTTGGTACAAGGCCAGGAATTTTAGAGGTAGGGGTTAGTTGATTACATCAACCCGAGTACCTGACTGGTACTTAATCTACCCTTGAAGAATGAAAATCAAAGTTGACCTCAGCAGGATTTGAGCTCAGTATGTAAAGAACTGGAAGATGTGCCAATAAGCGTTTTGTCTGACGCACTGGAGATTCTGCCAGCTTGCTGCTTTGAAGATGATGAAAATAATTCTTTCTGCTACAGGCACAAGGCCTGACATTTCGGAGGAGGGGGCTAGTTGATTACATTGACCCCCAAGTGCTTGGCAGATGCTTATTTTATTGACCCCCAAAGGGATGAAATGTCAAGTTGGTCTTAGTGGGATTGAACTCAAAAACTAGAAGAAATACTGCTTAGCATTTTGTCCTGTATGCTAACAATTCTGCCAGCTTCTGGCCTTAATAATAAACAAGAACACTCAGAAAGTGCAAACCTCAACAAGGCAACACCAATGTCCTCTCAATGATTAGCCAGAAATGATTTTTAAAATGAGAATATCTGAAATAAACTCGACTGCTCTCACAAACGAGAATACTAAATATGAACCCAACTGCTCTCAAAAATTAAGTTAAAAAAAACTGGAAAAATAATCCAGAATCCTTGGCTGGTACCAGATCGATACCAGAATCTAATCAGTTCATGCCAGTCATGAGGTCAAAAATCCCTGAAAGTTTCATCCAAATCCATCCAGCGGTTCTTGAGATACCTTATCCATGGACAAACAAACAAACATAATTAAAAACAATACCTCCACCTTCGCTAATAATCATAATAATATTGGTTTTAGATTTTGGCACAAGGGTAGCAATTTTGGAGGAGGGGGTTAGTCAATTACATTGACCCCAGTGTTCAGCTGGTACTTATTTGTCGACCCCAAAAGGATGACGAGCAAAGTCGATTTGGCAGAATTTTAAATCAGAATGGGAAGATGGACAAAATGCCGCTAAGCATTTTGCTTGGCATGTTAACAATTCTGCCAGCTTGCTATCTGCAATAATAATAATGTGAAGTTGACCCCGGTGGAATTTGAACTCAGACAAAATACTGCTAAGCATTTTGTCCAGTATGCTAATGACTCTGCCATCTAAATAATAATAATCCTTTCTACTTTAGGCACAAAGCCTGGATTTTTGTGGGGTGGGGGATAATCGATCACATTGACCCCAGTACTTGACTGGTACTTAATTTATCGACCCTCAAGGGATAAAAGGTAAAGTCAACGTTGGCAGAATTTGAACTCAGAACGTAACAACAGGTGAAATACTGGTAAGCATTTCGTCCAGCACGCTAACGATTCTGCCAGCTCAACACCTCCAATAATAATAATAATAAAAATAATAATAATAATAATAATAATAATGATGATGATGATGATGATGATAGTAATAATAATAATAATAATAATAATAATAATAATAATAACAGCAGTTCAGCTACGTTTTGTATGTGAAAATATATTTATTTGTTTTTCAAACATATATAATAATTTTGTCATCAAATGTTTCCATGGAAGAAAACATATTTTAGACATAAATATAAAAATATGATAATGTTTAATATCACATGAAAATGTGATATTAAACATTATAAATAGCAACTTGAAATACAAAAGAACAGACTCATGAGACTTGTAACTATGTTTACCATGTTGAATAATTAATAAGAAAAAGAATTATTTTCAGTAATGCTTATTGATAACACTAAGCATTTTTGATATACACCATGTACAATTTGTTATATCCGTGTTGTACGTACAACTCAAGAAATGATGAATTTATCAAAAGATGTGAGCTGGAATATCTCATAAATTTCAGATGTGGATGACAGTTAAAACAAGAGTTTCCTAGGGAGAAAGCTGGGGGATGAAAATGATCTGATCAAATGTGGTTCAAAAGACACATACCCTCTGGCCATAAAAAAGTCCTTGTAGAGATTTGAACTCAAAATCTTTTATAATGCTGACTAAAAGTTCTAAAGAGTTCCAAAAGGCTTTTAAGAACAAAAATTAAGCTTTTTTTTTTGTCTGTCACTGCCTATCTAAAACTGACATCAAAGATAATTGGCTGGAAAAATGTAAATAGGTGTTATAAAAAAAGTTCAGTAATGTAGCCAAAATAACTCGTCAATTTTGGTTTCAAATTTTGGCACAAGGCCAGCAATTTCAGGGAGCTGGTAAGTTGATTACATCAAGCCCAGTGCTCACTTAGTATCTGAACTCAGAACTCAGAATGTAAAGACGGATAAAATTCTGCCAATTATTTTGCCTGGCATGCTAACAATTCTGTGAGCTTGCCACCTTAACTCTCTCAATATTACCAAATATGATATTATTTCTCAGCAATTTTGATTTTCAAACTTTAACATACCAGGCTCAAATTTGAGGGAGGTTTCCAACTATGGACTCAAACTACAGTTACCATTTGCTGGGCAATTGTATCACCTATCTCACTACAGTAGTATTTTTAAGTGGACAGTAGTGTTCACTTCGCCACAAATGAGCCAAAGGTATCAAGATTTGCTATGGAAGGGAGTATGTTGAGTGTTTAGAGGGAGTTGAGAGTTTTCTTAGAAATAAAATATTCAAATATGTTCCTGGCTTAAATACATTTTAAACACATTAAAAAAAGTCTGATGGGATTAAAATACGAATGGAACATATGACTGATCCTTCACCAAGGGTCAAAACAATGCGATGGGTTGTACTGGGTTACATGTTACCAATAGCATTAAGAGTGACCTGACGTACATACATATGTAGCATCACTGGTGGGGGAGCATCTGGTCCAGGTGGCACATTTTGGTCTGTTGTATAAGCTTGTATAGAGGGCAAAGGAGGCAGACTCAATGACTGTCCTTGGCACTACTGACAAACATACATAAGACAGGCTTCCATGCAGTCTCCAAATCCTCATTTCACTCAAAAGGAATCAATCAGTTTGAGGTCATAGTAGAAGATATCCAAATTCCATGAAGGAGGCACCAAACTGAAACCATGTGTTTTGTGATGCAAACTTCTTAGCAATACAGTTATGCTTGTGCTTGATCTTCTAAAACTGCCTTGCTAAAAATTATAATTACTTCTATATACTGCTTTAATTAAGGACCTTGTTAAAATGGTAAGCTGGCAGAATCATTAGCACACTAAACAAAATGCATGGTGGCATTTATTCCATCTTTACACTCTTAGTTCAAATTCTGCTGAGGTCAGCTTTGCTTTTAATTCTTTCAGGGTTTATGAATGAGTACCAGTTGATTACTGGGGTTGATGTAATCAACTAGCTCTCTTCCCCAAATTTCAAGCCTTGTGCCTATAGCAGCAAAGATTATTTAGGGACGTTATGTCAGCAATGAAAACAGACATAAAATGATGATGAAGATGATGATGATGTTCAATTTCATCAAACTGATTCCAGTATTTCAAATTTTCGTCCAAAAATTTTCAAAAAGAGAAAAAAGGTAATTTTGATGTAGTTTTGCAAATTTAAGATCCTTAATTAGTTTATCTATGGTATCGCATTTTCTCATTAAATTTGTAACTAAATTAGAATGACCATTTCAAGGAATTTGAAGGAAAAAAAAGGCTGTCGTTAGTTCTTATTAATTTCCTTGTAGAGTGTTATCAAAAAGCACTTCATACATGTTACATTTTCCACAAGAACGAAGATTGGACAAGTGTTAATTCCTAGAATAAAAGGCAATCCTTCGGTATTAGTACACTACGTCATTCACCCACACAACCTTTCCTCATAAATAAAGAGGCTTGGCTGAAAAGAAGGGTGAATGACGTTGTCTCCTCACACCGATACTCGGTAGACCAATATAGAAGGATCGCCGAATAAAGATTTGTGATTTGAATAGATATATATCTCCCAATCAACAACCGTTCTATAATGGTAAAGATATATCTATAAAGATAATTCAATAAATACTTTTACTTCATCCATCCGCTCACTGTTTTGTTACTAAGCCTGATTGACCGGGGCACGTAAAAATAGGGTATTTTAGACACGTGTACCATCAAACGTTCGGAGTAGGGTTTGAAAACTTCACCAATGAGTCATGGGATATATAAGCAATTAATTCACTTGGTCATCACAATTTTTTAAGTTATACCCAGAAGGCCCTTGTCTCCAGTTGCGTTTAATGACGCTACTATTAGCGAGTCCCGTCTTCATCACGAGGCCTTTTAGGAGATAATAGGTTTATATTGTAAAACAGGGAATTATAAGCGAAGCGATGGAATTCCATTAACAAAGAGACATACAGACGGCAAGTGATTAAAGAAAAAGAAGGAAAAGCTTTAAAAACATATTAAAAAAAAAAACTATAACCAAAAGTGCCGGATTAAAGAATGGTCGTACAATGAAGACCAAAGTAAGAGGGCTAAGATACAAAGGATTTAAAAAGAAAAACGAAACCAAAAAAAACTTCAAAGTGTGTGTGTGTGCGTGAAGACGTCACGAAAATAATTCTCTATCCAGAAGAAGAAGAAGAATGAAAAAGAAATTTGATAAAAATATGGAAAAACAATCGCAGTTTGGTTATTCTAATTTGAGTGTAAGAAAACAAGATTTATTTTACGAGATGTTCTTAGGTACAAAAATTAACTTTATTGCTTAATATTCATCCATAAAAGTGAAACTATAAATACATCATGATAAAGTTCAGAGAGATATGTGTATGTGTGCGTGTGTGTGTGTGTGTGTGAGAGAGAGAGAGAGAGAGAGAGAGAGAGAGAGAGAGAGAGAAAAGAAAAGAGAACGGGTTTTGAAAATGAAAATTGTCAGATGATATGAAGAGGTGTCTAATTTCTGAATAATTGATTGGAAGGTAACAGGTAATATTATGTTCCTGCAACCCGCTTTTCTATGAGCAATCACCGACAACAATTGCTTCTGTGTATAAGTTATCAATAAATGGCAATCTCATTAATACCATGCATTCGTTGCTTATCTCTCTCCTTTGTTTGTTTGTAAGCTTGCGTGCGTACAGACACACACACTAGACATATACAACAAATATATATATATATGTGTATGCGTGTGTGTATTATATATACATGTATGTATGTATGTATGTATAGTGGTGTAGTTACAAAAACGGATATTGAAACTTAATCTGGGGAGGTGGTGAATGACGGCCGTTGAAAACGAAGTCAATCGAAGTAGACGGAAAAAGAAATTATAGTTACATACATACACGTGTGTGTATAATAGAGAAACGCCAATGCCACCGCAATTTATTTATGACTATTTGAGATCGGTTCCTGAAATAGGTGTGTGTGTGTTTCGATATCTTAAGGTCGCTGTTAATGATTTTGCTAGTTTAGAAACGTATAAAGCACCAATCAAGGTGCATTGATTGCTTCTCGGAGGCGTTTCGGTAGCTGAGAATAATACAGCCCTGTCACGGTGTGACCCTTTTCAAGGTAATCGATCAGCAAGACACCTTGAGAATCCCCAAAAAACGGACGTCATGACCTTGCCAGCTGAAGGAATGACCCTGGCCTTCTTTGGGGTAGGAGAAGATGTGTGCTTCCACTGCTTTGATTGTTCTTTGGTTTCAGGCTGGTAGTGATGGACCTAACTTTCGTCCGTAGTAATGAAACGAGCAAGAAACTTCTCTTCATCAGCTTCAAACAGTTCCAGATTGCTCGTGGACAAAGTGCACCTGGTGCGTTTCTGTTCAGGAGCCAAAAGGCGAGGGACCCACCTTGCAGAAACCTTTGAGAAACCAAGTTCTTTTGTCACAATGTTGTCTGCTCTTTCAGTTGAGATGCCCAGTCTCTCGGCTATCTGACAACATGATATTCGGCGATCTTGCATTTTCATGCCAAGAGCAAGGTCAAGGTTGTCCTTCGTGGTTGCAGTTGGAGGTCTCCCTGGCCTTGGATCATCTTCCACACTCTCCCTGCTATGCTTGAATTCATTTACCCAGCGTTTACCTGTTGCATATGAAGGAGCATTGTCTGTTAAGGTTCTCACCATATCTTCATGGATTTCTGATGGAGTCATGCCTTTCAAATGAAGGTACTTTATGACAGCATGATACTCAGTTTTCTCCATTTTCCTTGTAAATTCGAAAATCTGCAACAAAAAAAATTAAAATATCAGAATCATGAAAATGAGCAAGAATACTCCGAAAAGACTGTACTTACCAGAAAAAATTGTTTCAACTATATAGCAGCACCGATTCTAGGTTAGGCTCAAAACTTTTCAGATACCCCTCGTATATATATATATATATATATATATATATATATATATATATATATATATATATATTCCATACATACTAGCAGAGAATCCGGCGTTGCATGGGATTAAAATGGCATCGTTTGTATATAATATATTACAGTTATGTTGGAACAGGTGATATGGGAAAGAGCAGCTTTGACAACAAAACATTTGTGGAGTAAATGCTGGGTTCATTCGACTAAGCAACATGCTATGTGTCCGTTTGGAGTATTTCAGGCCCTAACCTGTGATGGAAAATTGGTAGTGGGGTTTATGTGATTTTTGAACGCACCAAAAAGCTTTCAGTAGATATACTCTCGTTTGCAGCAGTCAGTGCTGTCTCTAACACGACCCATCGTCTGAAATTTTAACACCTCCTTCGGGTTCGTTGTCCTACATCACTTATAAAGTAAATTTGGAGGAACTGTTGTTCATTTGTGGGTAACAAGGAACCAATGAAGTGATAGACTTGCCCTTGAACTTTGACGTCGGCGTAAATTCATGTTTATCTATCTTCTTAGATGCACCAAACGATGTCATTTGAAATGCAGAGTTGTATTGTCTGATATTGTTGTGCCTTCTAGAAAACCCATAAGAGGTTGAGAAGGAGCTAGTAGTGCTGGCAATGTTATCTGACCGCCTGAGCAGCACATACCATTTGAAAATTTTAAAGCTCTACAGAAACAATAGTTTGTGTTTAGCACATCAATTTGGATAGAGTTATCATTTTTATAAGAATGGGATGGATCATATCTGAAAACAGCTTCAGAAGTTGTGAAGAGAACATTAAGATAAAATTTTGCGAGCCCAGACAAAGTTGTTGAGAGACAGGAGAATGCTTGAGATTCTTGCACTAACCTGGCACCACCACAATCTCTGAAGATCCCATTTTACGTTTTTTCTTTTCTTTGTATCCTAATCTTTCAATCTTCGAGTATTTGCCTAATCCAGCGTTTTTCAAATTTGTGTGTCCCAACCTTTCAGCGGGTCGTGAAAGAAATGAAATTGGTCGCGACAAAAAAAAAAAAAAAAAAAAAAAAAAAAAAGGAAAAAAACAACGCAACTGGGTGCAAAGTGTAGAATATGAACCAGCGTTTTTCAGACTGTGGGTCCCGACCCTTCAGTGGGTCACGACAAAACAGCTTGAAAAACGTTGGCCTAATCTTCCATGTAAGTGCTTCAAACTTTGACAGAAGGCCAATAATTTTATGGGAGAAGGTTATTCGATTTCATTGACCTTTGTTCTTGATTGGTAATTTATTTCATTGACCCCCCCCCCCAAGGATAAAAGGCAAAGTTTGCCTCAGTGGGATTTGAACTCGAAACGTGGAAGAGCCAGAAGAAATACCCCTAAGCATTTAGTCTGTGTGTGTGAACGATTCAGCCAACTCACCGTCTTTATACAATAAAAAAGGTTTGATAATACTCTTGTAATCTTAAAGTTTGATAATTCTCTTGTAATCTGTCGGGCCTTGTGCCTTGAGTAGAAAAGAATGCTCTTGTAATCTTGTCTTTATCTGATTTTAGCATTTCTTTTTGAAATTCCATCTAATCTAGAAGCCTGTCTGTTTTTTTTTTAATTGCTCATTAGCTGTAGTTATTTAATGAAATATCTCTCAACATATACATTCATATAGATTCACTCCCAGCTCTTCTTGTAGTTCAGAAATTATTAGAGAAATTCCATTAAATTCCTTTTTCATGACTCTACGAAAACGATTGCAAAGTCTCAAAACAAATATTTTGTTGTTGGTTCTTCACAGTTTACTTAAAAAAAACAAAAACCAACCAAAATGTAGTTACACATTGCTGCAAAAGAGCCACTTTTTCTTGTCGTGCAGTTCAGTTTTTCATGACTTGAGCCATGAGACTGTTCGTTCAACTTGGTCTCAAAACTTTTTGAACTAAAGTTTCGTCTTGCGCAAGCAAAATGTAAAACTCTAAACGAACTTTAGATGAGCTCAATTATATTTGGGACATATTTGGACCTGAAATAGTTTTTTCCTTGCAATTTGCCGTGGAGAACAAATTCTTGCTTTAGGTGAAAAGGTGTAAGAACACCATAGTCAGCTCAGAACGCCTTTTATAAACTGATAAAAGCATGTCTAGCTTCTGAGCTGTCTTCAGTATAGCTGTAATCTATAATATAAATTGAAGTCATCATCATCATCATCATCGTTTAACGTCCGCTTTCCATGCTAGCATGGGTTGGACGATTTGACTGAGGACTGGTGAAACCGGATGGCAACACCAGGCTCCAGTCTGATTTGGCAGAGTTTCTACAGCTGGATGCCCTTCCTAACGCCAACCACTCAGAGAGTGTAGTGGGTGCTTTTACGTGTC
>NC_068997.1:10067711-10068922 GCF_001194135.2 Octopus bimaculoides
AGCTATGCTAGTGCATACACCTTCACACGCACCCATAACTGACGGGCTTCAGTATAATTTCTGTCTACTAAATATTTCTCACAAAGCATTGGTCGACCCAATACTTTAACAGAAGCCATTTGCACAAGGTGCCACGCAGTGGGACCAAACCTAGGAGAGACAGCAGATATCTTGATTGATGGAAGCTCGTTCTATCTATCTATCTATCTATCTATCTATCTATCTATCTATCTGTCTGTCTGTCTGTCTGTCTGTCTGTGTGCGTGTCTTTATACTTGTGTTTGTCTCCCTTCCCACCGCCGCTGGACAACCGGTGTGGGTTTGTCTACGTCCCCATAACTTAGCGGTTTGGCGAAAGGAACGATAAAACTAATAGCAGATTTTAAAAATTACTCCCGGAGGTCACTCTGTTTGATTAAAACCCTTCAAGGCTGTGCCCCAGCATGGCCGCAGTCCAATGACTGAAAGTGTTTATTTAACGTAACTAAAGGAATTTTATGACTTAGTCTAAGCTCAGTACCAAAATGCTATTACGTCACGGTAATATCAGATTTTTGTCAATGCTGCCAACAATTAAAGAAATTCTTCACATTCTTGTTGTCTTGGAATCTTTTACTTCGGAAAACACAGTCTGGGATTTGTAGGACAGTTGTCTTTCTCTTTTCTTGTTTTTTTTTAAAGATATTTTTGAGAAATGTATTTCAGGGATTGTTGTGTGGTTAAGAAGCTCACTTTGCAAGGTCGTATTTCAGGTTCAATGCCACTGCGCGGCACCTTGGACAAGTGTCTTTAATTAAACTCCCTCGCCGAGATCAATGTCGTGTGAGTCAATTTGGTAGACAAAAACTGTGCGGAACATATGCACACACACACACACACATCCGGTTTCTGTAGAGTATATATATTCCCCACCGCTAGCGGACCGTCGCCACCGGTGTAAATACCTGCAATAGGCGTAGGAGTGGCTGTGTGGTAAGTAGCTTGCATACCAACCACATGGTTCTGGGTTCAGTCCCACTGCGTGGCACCTTGGGCAAGTGTCTTCTACTATAGCCTCAGGCCGACCAAAGCCTTGTGAGTGGATTTGGTAGACGGAAACTGAAAGAAGCCCGTCGTATATATGTATATATATATATGTATGTGTGTGTGTATATGTTTGTGTTATGTTTCCCTCGGACTGACTCGCAGAGATAACATAACGAGTTAAACAA
>NC_068997.1:10069734-10074758 GCF_001194135.2 Octopus bimaculoides
CGGTGTAAATACCTGCAATAGGCGTAGGAGTGGCTGTGTGGTAAGTAGCTTGCATACCAACCACATGGTTCTGGGTTCAGTCCCACTGCGTGGCACCTTGGGCAAGTGTCTTCTACTATAGCCTCAGGCCGACCAAAGCCTTGTGAGTGGATTTGGTAGACGGAAACTGAAAGAAGCCCGTCGTATATATGTATATATATATATGTATGTGTGTGTGTATATGTTTGTGTGTCTGTGTTTGTCCGCCCAACATCGCTTGACAACCGATGGTGGTGTGTTTACGTCCCCGTAACTTAGCGGTTCGGCAAAAGAGACCGATAGAATAAGTACTAGGCTTACAAAGAATAAGTCCTGGGGTCGATTTGATTCGACTAAAGGCGGTGCTCCAGCATGGCCGCAGTCAAATGACTGAAACAAATAAAAGAGTAAAAGAATAATGGGACCTCATTTGCCTCTGGTTATGGCACCAGTGTTTGGAAAAACTTGTGTCTGTGAGCAAACATTTTCAATAATGAAGTATGTGAAGTCAACACATCGAACGAGGTTGACTGATGCACATTTGAAAGCAATTCTCTTGGTTGGATGCAGCAATTCCAAAGCAAATGTTGATCATATCTTAAAAGCTAAACACCAGTTTCAAAAATCTCATTACCTTTGTAAGATTTGGGTATGTATGCACTGGGTGTCATATAACTATCTTATTGCTAACGTCGCCTTCTTTGATAACATTCTGGTAAATAAATATGCTGGTTGTCTTTATTTTTTTGTGTATTCACTGTGTTGTATTGAACAAAATGGTTGTGTGGTCCGTGTTCGTCATTCTCTCAGTTATCTGGTATGCCGTGCAAAAAGTTTGGTGATTCCTGGTTTAGTCGAACAAATCGATTCTAGTAACCTATCTTTTGCTTTACTTATTCTGTCGGACTCTTTTTGCCGAACTGATAAGTTACGGGGACATGCACAAACCAATACCGGTTGTCAAGGGGGTGGGTAATGAGTAAAAAACAAACACAAAAGCGCTCGCACGCACACACACATATATACATGGCAGGCTTCTTTCAGTTTCTGTGTTTCAAATCCACTTACGTTTTGATGGGCCCATGGCTATAGTAGAAGACACTTGCCCAAGTTTCTATGCAGTGGGACTGAACCCAGAATCATGTGGTTGGGAGACAAAAATTTCTTAGCACACAGCCAAGCCTTCGTTGTGAATTTGTATTTCAATAAGCAAAAACCTTGCTGAGAATATTTGAAGAAAATGGTGAAAGTATTGTAAAAGTGAAGAAAGATTTGAAAAGTTTCCAAAAAAAAAAAAAAAATGTCTCTGATTGGTTCCTGTATGAAGTCCCTTGGTTTTGATCTTTACTCATATTGGCCCCGGTTTTATCTCTGAAAATTATAACCCTAATTGAGAAACTGTCAGTAACGTAGCTGATGAGAAAGGTCCGCCCCGAGCGATGTTTTTAGGAGGTGCGTAGGTTAGTGGGTATGAGTCAGTGTTGACTTGTGGGTCTCCAAGCTGGGGGTGACAGATCTAACGGCTGCCCTGGCGGCTCACTCTAACTACGTCACTGGAAACTGCATTATATAAATTATCATTTTATGAGTCGTATAGTGTGTTTATAAAGCTTTATAAGTTTATTTAATTACATTTATTTAATTACATTTATTTAATTACATTTATTTAATTACATTTAATTAGTTCGTATACAAGAAATCTGATGATATCGTATGCAAGGTGTATAGTGTGTGCTTATAAAACTACCTATGATATTATTTGTTTAATTACGTTATCTAGTAATTATTAGAAATTTGATATTTTCCTGTAATTTTTTTTCTTTACAAAATTGTGACTTTATTTCCATTCACCATGATGTCAATCCAAACGTAGATGAAATGACTGAGTTAACTACGGAGAAATTAAAAAAAGGTACATGATAGTTAAATGCGGAAAAGCATTTAGTCATTTAGCCACGCATTCTTCCGTTTTTACCATTCCATTTATTATTAAAGACGACGTTTCTCCACCTCCATCAATTATTTGGCAGAATAAGAGGAGGAAGGATTTTGCTTGTATGATTGCAGCTGGTCACGTGACTACGTAGGATCTCTGTTTACCCCATGTGATATTGCTGTTGTTTAACCTTCATTGAACTGACTTGTAATTAAAGGTATTCCAACCATGACCATTACAACTTTTTTTTTTAACGATATTTGAAACTAATTTATCTATTCTGTCCTTCCCTTTTGTACGAAGTGTGGTTTAAAAGAGGTTTGGCTATTGTTTCTAGCAGGCCGAGGGACACGAAGACTGCCTTATTAGAATGTTAATTGCTTCTCTGTCAGGACTGGTCCCAGGGTGGTTGGTGCTCCGAGCAAATTAAATTTTGGTGCCTCTTTTATCTTTTACTTGTTTCAGTCATTGGACTGCGGCCACGCTGGAGCCATGCCTTGAAGAATCGATCCCAGTCCTTATTTTTCAAAGTCTGGTACTTATTCTATCAGTCTCTCTTTACCGAACCGTCCACTTACGAGGACGTAAACAAACCAACACCAGAGTTAGAGGATAAACACAAAGTCACACGTGTGTGTGCATGTGTGTATTTTATATATATATATATATATATATATATATATATATATATATATATATATATATATCGTTTGTAGAAATACATATATCCAGGGGAGAGGCACACTTTAAGATATAGAGCAGATAATATTATAATGGGGGTTGGTTTATGGGGTGACCCTGGGTTTCTCGTTCATAAGGGGTTTAGCCTATTTGGGGTCTGAAGATACCTGCAAGATACCTGTTTCCATATCTCTGTCTCATTATAACCTTTGATCACCTGACACGAAGTCACCTCCTCCAATGCCTCCTCCCCACCTCAAAGGATTTTTGTCTTACAACTTACTCAGTGACCCTGCCAATGCTGATGCCATGTACAAAGCATCCAGTTCACACTGTAAAATGGTTGGCATCTGGAAGGGCATCCAGCTGGGAAAACCATATCAAAACCAACCTTGCCTGAGCTGGTGCTATGTAGGAAGCACTAAGCCCACTCTGTGGAGTGGTTGGCGTTAGGGAGGGCATCTAGCCGTAAAAACCATGCTAAAACTCATTTTTGCCATCTGAATGGACTGGAGCAATGTGAAATAAAGACTCTTGCTCAAGGACACAATGCCTCACCAGGAATTGAACTCACAACTTACAATTGTGAGCTGAGTACCCAACCTCTTAGCGAAGGTGGAGATATTGTTTTCAGTCGTATTTGTTTGTTTGTTTGTCAGTGGACAATATATCTCAAAAACCGCTTAATGGATTCGGATGAAACTTTCAGGAATGTTTGGCCTTGTGACTGGCACAAACTGATTAAATTTTGGGATCAATTTGGTGTCGGACAAGGATTCTGGATTATTTTTCCATTTTTTTTTACTTAATTTTTGAGAGCGATTGGGTTCATTTTTGGTATTCTCGTTTGTGAGAGCAGTTGAGTTTATTTCAGATATTCCCTTTTTAAAAATCATCTCCGGTTAATCATTCATAGGACATTGGTGTTGCCTTGGTCAAGGTTTGCACTCTCTGAGTGCTCTTGTTGTGTTTTGTTATGTGTATGATCCCTCAGTACATCGATTAAGTCATGCATGAAACTGACCTGTGGGGAGAGAAGGGTCAGGGAACTGCTACTCTGTATGATAACTTGACCTATTAGAAATAGCAGCTAAATCTCGCTTGAATCCAAGACTGGGATGGTCATAGCTGATATATTATTGATTATAAGTGTTGTTCAGTCAAGGTTGACCTGTGGCTGGGACTAAATAAAAATTTAAAAAAAAACAAAAAACGATGAAACAAACAAACATATATGTATATAAATAAATAAGCTAACAAGCATGACTGTTTTATGACTGTATTTTGTGTTCTTTGTTATTGGAAATTGAGAATTCATAAGGTTTGTAGAATACAAGAGAGGTGGGAGGAGGGAGAGGAGAAGGGAGGAAGAGAATGACATTGGGGGAAAAGAGAGAAAGAAAGAAAGAGAAAAGGTAATAAATCCTGATTTATTAATTCTGATTTCATATAAGTTGAATTATCGAATAATGGTAGAATCAAAGAAGTTACTTTTAGACAGCGAATTCAAGCAGAGCTTTATATGATCTCTTTCTCCTCCTTCCCACTCTCTCTTTCTCTATCTCTTGTCCTCTCTCTCATGCACACTCACACACACACACATACATGTATATATGTAAATGTGTGTGTATGTGTGTATGTAACACAAGAAAAACAACAAAAATGACAATAGCAAAGATGACAAAAGTTGGCAAACTGGCTGAAACGTTAGCACGCCGGGCGAAACCCTTTGCTGTATTTTGTCTGTCTTTCTGTTCTGAGTTCAAATTCCATAGAGGTCGACTTTGCCTTTCATACTTTCGGGGTCGATAAATTAGGTACCAGATGCATACTGGGGTTGATCTAATCGACTGGCCCCCTCCCCCAAAATTTCGGGCCTTGTGCCTTAGAGTAAAAAAGAAAATTGACAATTGCAAGATTCCACCTTCTAATCGATGCCATATTGATCAATGAAATGGTAAGTGTCTTTTGTCACTTCACTTGCTTTCTTTGTACATTAAATACATATGTATGTGTGTTAATATATGTATATGTGTATATATATGTGTGTGTGTGTGTATATATATATATATATATGAATGTATATGTACATATGTATATGTATATACATGTGTATATATATATATATATATATATATAGATATAGATAGATAGACAGATATATACATACATATACATACACACACATATACATACATGCATATATATACATATACACACACATATATGTATATACATATGTGTATATGTATATATATATATATATTTGTGTATATGTATATATATGTGTGTGTTTGTATGTATATATGTGTGTGTCTGCATGTGTGTATGTGTTTGTATATATACATACATACATACATATATATACATATATATATATATATATATA
>NC_068997.1:10075787-10078707 GCF_001194135.2 Octopus bimaculoides
ACCCTTAATGTAGTTCTCGGGGATATTCAGCGTGACACAGTGTGACAAGGCTGACCCTTTGAATTACAGGCACAACAGAAACAGGAAGTAAGAGTGAGAGAAAGTTGTGGTGAAAGAGTACAGCAGGGTTCGCCACCATCCCCTGCCGGAGCCTCGTGGAGCTTTAGGTGTTTTCGCTCAATAAACACTCACAACGCCCGGTCTGGGAATCAAAACCGCGATCCTATGACCGCGAGTCTGCTGTCCTAACCACTGGGCCATTGCGCCTCCACTCATTTGCTGGTATAATGATGTAAAATGGTTCCTGCTGGGGATTGAAACTAAATAAATATTCACTGTTGGTCATCTTATTGCCACATTCAAGAGGATGATGATGAAGAAGCATCCTTCTTGAACCCTGTAGACTCATAAGGGACAGTTCCCCAGTTTCTGTGGTGTATATATATATTTACCCCTTGGATGGAATGCCAGTGTATCACAGGGTTATTTGCTTTTGCCAGCCGAGTGGACTGTAGCAATGTGAAATGAAGTGTTTTGCTCAAGAACAATGTGTTTCCCTATCCAAGAATTGAAACCACAATCTTGTGATTTATGAGTCCAACACCTTAACCACTATGTCACATGCCAGTGGAAGAATGACATGCAATTCTGTTCAGTAAAGCAAAGGCCTTAGGAACACTGATGACCCCAATCTACTCTCAAACATGGAACAAGCAAAATAGGTTGCTCCTGTCCCATACTCAGGACCCCAACATTTTGATGTAAAGTGATTTCCTCTGAGAAATGCATTTTATTTGCTGTGCTTGGAGAAAATGACTGTGCCCATGGCCGTTTTAAGGAAATCTGACACCATTGATATTAATACTGTTCTGTTTAACCATTTTGAAACTAATCTGCCTGAGACTGTCTCTGGTCCTCTGATGCAAACTGCCTGTTTTAAAGTAAGATCCAAGACATTCAAGCTTCTTTTATCTTTTACTTGTTTCAGTCATTGGACTGCAGCCATGCTGGGGCACCACCTTCAAAGGTTTTAGTCAAACAAACTGCCTCTGACACTTATATTTTTTAAAGCTCAGTTACCTGTTCTATTAGTTTCTTTTGCTGAACCTTATAACTATAAGGATGTAAAAAAACCCAGCACCAGTTGTCCAACAGTGGTGAGAGACAAACACAAATATAAATAAAGACACATACACATAAATATATCCAGGCTTCTTTCAGTTTCCATCTACCAAATCCACTCGCAAGAATTTGGTCAACTTGATGCTATGGTGCCATGCAGTGGGACTGAATCCAAAAGCATGTGCTTTGGATGCAAACATCTTATCACACAGCCATGCTTGGAAAGACAGACATAAAAAGGTGATCCTTTCATGTTTTCCTTGTGTTTCTTCATATTTGTGCTTATCCTTCACCATTGCTTAACAACCAGTGTTTGTTTATGTCTCCGTAACTTAGAAGTTCAGCAAAAGAAACTGATAGAATATGTACCAGGCTTAAAGAATAAGAACTGGGGTCAATTTGTTCTACTGAAACCTTTCCAAGGCAGTACTCCTGCATGGTCACAGTGAAACAAAAGATAAAAGATAGTAAATTGAGGGATATTTGGCTGTTATGTGTAGCAAGTCAAGAGAATATGTGGAACAGGAGTCAGCAATGTCATTATATAATGGCCCACTTTTGATTTTTTGTTTCCCATGGCCCATCCATCCATCCATCCATCCATCCATCCATACATACATACATACATACATGCATGTAAAAAGCACTGGTACCACATAAAAAGTGCTCTGATGCTATGTAAAAAGCAACCAGTACACTCTGTAAAGTGGTTGGTATGTTAGGAAGGGCATCCAGCCCTAGAAACCAGGCCAAAACAAACGACTGGAGCCTGGTGCAGCCAACCAATTTGCCAACTTATGTCAACCCATCCAACCCATGCCAGCATGGAAAACGGATTTTAAATGATGACAACGATGATGATGATGATGATGATGATCTTACATTTAAAATTATTCCTTATATCCCCATCCCATTTCCATCACTGGTAATGCATCATTGGCATCATCATCATCATCATCATTTACTGTGCATATTCTATGCTGTCATAGGTTGGACGATTCAGCTGGATCCAATGTGTCCAAAGACTGCATGGAACTCCAGTGCCTCTATCTGCTTTGCCATGATGGTTTCTACGGTTGAATGCCCTTCCTAACATCAACCACTCGACAGCATGGACTGGGTGCTTGTTTTCTGTTCCACTACCAATATTGAGGTTGCCATGCAATTTACAGGACTATGAACCGTGAGGAAGGTGGGGGTGGGGCAACAGTTTCATGTGAAGGGACGAGGGGATTGCTATAAGGGGATCTGTATGGCTACTCACTGTAGAAGGATCTGCATTGCTACATACATACATACACACACACACACACAAATATAGGGCAAAGGGTGAAAGAGAAAGGAAAACATATATTCAAGTAAAAATCAAATTGTGACACTAAAGACTAGCTGAGAATCAACTTTTCAGTGACATTATTAAATATGAAAAGATTTTTAGATAAGGTTTGTGAACATGTCAGTTGTCCACATGTCAAGTATGGCCACTTGTTGCCAATCCCTGGCATAGAGACTCCATTTTGATTCAAGGCAGACTGTATGACGCATGTGTATGAACAGCCATGCTACATGGCAGTGAAACATGGGCTGTGACTGCTGAGGACATGCGTAAGCTCACAAGGAATGAAGCCAGTATGCTCCGCTGGATGTGTAATGTCAGTGTGCATACCCGTCAGAGTGTAAGTATCTTGAGAGAAAAGCTGAACATAAGAAGCATCAGTTGTGGTGTGCAAGAGAGACGATTGCGCTGGTATGGACATGTGGTGAGAATGGATGAGGATAGCTATGTGAAAAAGTGCCA
>NC_068997.1:10078907-10082184 GCF_001194135.2 Octopus bimaculoides
TGCCAGTGCCACTGGACTGGCTCTTGTGCGGGTGGCACATAAAAGACACCATTTTGAGCGTGGCCATTGCCAGTACCGCCTGACTGGCCCTCGTGCAGGTGACACGATGGTGGATCTAATGTGCCCGGTGGCATGTAAAAGCACCCACTACACTCTCGGAGTGGTTGGCGTTAGGAAGGGCATCCAACTGTAGAAACTCTGCCAAATTAGATTGGAGCCTGGTGTTGCCATCCGGTTTCACCAGTCCTCAGTCAAATCGTCCAACCCATGCCAGCATGGAAAGCGGACGTTAAACGATGATGATGATGATGATGATGATGATGATGTGTACCTATTTTAAAATTAGAAATGTTTCATGAAGGAGATTTATAGTGAACAGGTAGAGTGGTTGCATAGGAACCCCTTGATTTGCTCATGTGATCCCCTGTTTTATAGATAGTATGCTGGTTTGATAAAGATTTGCTTGCTATTTTCAACTGATTCAAAAACTATGCAGTTAGCTCCCTTGTTATTTTGAGGTCCCTTTTTAAAAAGCCAGTACTTAAATTTGATAGGAGGTTTTTGGTGGTTACATGAAGCAGGTTGAAAGTCTACGCAGAAAGCTTCTATGCTATTTTTATGATCAGTAATTTTAAAAACAAAAGATTTAATTGTTACACCAGATAGGTTAAGAGGCTAAACCAGGACACTCCCATACTATTTTGTGGTACCTACTTCAAAGACAATATGGTTTGACAAAGGAATTTTGGCTACTTCGAAGAACAGACTGAGCAATTACATAGAAAATCAGACAAATAAACAAACACTTCCTTTTGCTGGTTCACTCCCGATCCTTGTTGAAAGGCAGCAGAGAGATCGCTTTATGGACGATTCCAGCTGATATATTTCACCTGTTAGAATTGATTACTTAAAAGAGCTCCTTCTTCGGCTTAGCTGTCGTTAGAGGTGCCAGGTAAGAGGCTATCGTAAATAGCCAACCGTACCGTTAAAGGTTAATATGTTATAGTACATCAACCGTAGCGGTTGCAATGTTGGCAGAGAGAGAGAGAGAGAGAGAGAGAGTGTGTGTGTGTGTGTGACAGTATCAACAGTTCCAATGACATGCAACAACAGCCGATAGTTGGTTCCTGCTACCGTTTTCAGAACTATTGCCTGTTAATAATACAACTGTTGCAGAAAAATAATGGTGTAGGCCTGAGTCAGATGCGATTGGATACTGCATCAATAACTGTACCAGTAGTAGTAGCAGCAGCAGTAGTGGAAAATAAAATACTAATAGTGGTATTAGTAAGGTAAAGTACGAAAGAAGACAGCTGGCAAGGTTCTTTTTTATTTTATTTTCTGTGTGCAGTAAAGGCTGCCAGCAACGAGAGGCGCATGGCAAAACAGTTGCAGTAGAAATATCAGAACTAATAGCGAATAATAAATCCGTTCAGTAGTAGTAATAGTACTATCAATAATAGTCATATCTACAAGTAGTAGTGGTAGTAATGTTATAACAATGGTATGTACTACCACTACACGTGTATACATTTACAACAGCTACTTCTGTGTATTACAATTTCAGCTAGTAGTAGTAATAGTAGTAGCAGCAGTAGTAGTAGTAGTAGTAGCAACAGTAGTTGTAGTAGGTGTTGATAATATGAAGCACTACAAACAGCTGTGTGACTAGTTGTTGTTTAACCCCGGGTCAGTCCTGAGAGTGGATCAACGGTGTTCCAAGCTGAACTATCCTTTATATATATATATATATATATATACATATACATTTATTTTCAGGCATAGTACATCAGGGATTACATTAGCCAATGTGTCCTTAATTCTTTTAAGGCCGTAGGGTGATATTAGGAGAGGGAAGTTTGCCCGCTATTTCCAACAAGTCAAATGCCCACATAAAGGCAACCTCGTTGGAAGTGGTATAGAATCTACTACTACTACTACTACTACTACTAGCAGTTATAACGTTACTTTAATTAACGGCAGCAGCAGTTGTAACCGAAGAGAGAGCTTTTACATGGTAGATTGACCTGCTAGAAACAACAGCTAGATTCCCTCGCATCAAACCTTGTCGTCCTGCAAAAGGAAGGACACATTATACAATGTAGCTCTACATATACGCGTTAGGGGACAGTCACGGTTGGATCATAATTCTACTCAATTAGAACAAACCTGTGGCAAAAAAAATTGTAGTAGTAGTAATCGTAGTAGTAGCTGTAACAAGTAACGGTTAGAAGTAATATTACAGTAGTGGTAGTAGTAGTAGTAGTAGTAATACCAATAGATATAGCAACAGTAGTAGTAGTGGTAGTAGTAGTAGTAGTGATATCCCTTTTACTCACCCATTTAGTACCCAGGCCTCTGAAACTATGACCAGCATCAAGTACCACTAACCATTTCTATCATCTCGGCCACCACCGCCATCATCATCGTCATCGTCATCATCATCATCATAATCACTACTATCATCATCATCATCACTTTCACCACCACCATCATCATCATCATCATCACTATTATCAACTCCACCACAAGCTCCATCACCACCGCCACAAACACCACCACCACCACCATCATCACTACCATTATCATCATCATCATCACTTCGACCACGACTACCATTACCACTACCATCATCATCATCGTCGACCACCACCACCACCACCATCACCATCATCATCACTTCCACCACGACCACCACCACTACCACGGGTAATCGATTTCGCTCCGGACGACGACATATTCCGTTGCAAGTATTACAAGAGTAATGTCCCCTCACAACGTGCTCTCCGCCATTTCTGTTTTGGTTGTTGCCACTAGCTTTGCTGCACTCCCATCTCGATGTATATATTATATACACCAATGTAAGTGTGTGTGTTTACTAATAATATTTAGATCACTTATTTACCACAATCACGTTATGGCTGTTTACTTTTACTTTTGCCGTTATCATTGTTGTTTTATTTCCCTTTTTGCCATTAGAATCACTGTGTAACGTTTACCTTCTCTATTTCGCCGTCGTCGTCCTTTCCTTTTTTTTTTTGAAATATAAGCCTTTGACCGCAACAAGCTGTTAGTATGTGTGTGTATATGTATGTCTATATATATATACATATACGTATGATTGTATGTCTATATATATATATATATACATACATACATATATATGTGTGTGTGTGCGATTGTGTGTACGTATATATATATATATATATATATATGTGTGTGTGTGTATGTCTGTATATACATGTGTGTATGTGTGCACGTATATATATATATATAT
>NC_068997.1:10082474-10083598 GCF_001194135.2 Octopus bimaculoides
ACGTTTACCTTCTCTATTTCGCCGTCGTCGTCCTTTCCTTTTTTTTTTTGAAATATAAGCCTTTGACCGCAACAAGCTGTTAGTATGTGTGTGTATATGTATGTCTATATATATATACATATACGTATGATTGTATGTCTATATATATATATATATACATACATACATATATACACACACACTTTAAAATTTGTACAGACCTTGTTGATGATCAACTTCCTTCGTTAGTACTCGGAGTTTCTTGCTTGAGAACAATCTTTTATTGTCGTTTAAAGGACCACCGCAGCTAGCGAGCCGCCTCATACATACATACATATATATATATATAGATATAGGAGTTCTCTTTTCCCAACACCACACAAATTCACATCACACACACACACACTTAAACAGAAAATTTCAAAACTATCATCAATACACACGCTAATATTTATATATCGTTGTACATAAATACAATTCATAAAGTACATATCCTGCGTGTATGTATATATATATATATACATATATATGTGTGTGTGTGTGTTTGTATTAGAAAACAGGCATATTTGAATAACGCAGTGTATATACATACATACATATATGTGTGTGTTCAGCAGCAGGTGCTCTCAAAGAAATTTGGAGAGTATCTGTTCGGAAATGTTTGATGGTTCGGAGAGGGGGGTGGGGGAAGCGACGTATTGATACCCAGTTTGAGAGTATCCGCTGTTATTGTTGCTACATCTTTGATGATGATGATAGTGATATTGGTGCAACTACTGTTGTTGGGATTCCATTAACTAGGTTAGTGGTGGCATTACATGTTTCCAGGGGGAACTGGGGAGTATTTGTCGATTGCTCGTTCACTCTCTCTCTCTCTTTCTCTTGGTTTGGAATCTGTCTCTCTCCATTCGAATCCACTACATACACAGAAATGTATTACACACACACACACACACACACATATATATATATATATACACATTCAACATGCATATATCTATGTGTCACATATACAAACACACCCTTACAGAGATAATTATTGGTGCTCGCACACGAAAACAATTTTGGTTCGCTCATGCATCAACTGACGCTGAAGTGGCTATATATATATATATATATATATATATATATATATATATATATAT
>NC_068997.1:10083892-10086474 GCF_001194135.2 Octopus bimaculoides
ATATATATATATATATATATATACACTCTGTGTGTGTTGCTGTGTCTGTGTGACTCGACTGTTTATCTTGCAGCTAAGAGAAGAATGGAAAATGAGAAACTCGCTTGTAACGAGTGTGAAAGAGTTTATCGACAAACTAGGGTATCCCATCCCATTTCAATACGTTCGGTTTTTCTGTGTTCTATGGATGTGTATATACAATTAGAAACGACATTTAATTCATACGCACGCACACACCTCTCTCTCTCTATATATGTGTTTTTGTGTGTGAGTGTTACACACACACACACACATAGAAACACCTCCAATCTATAATAGTACTTGTTATTGAACACTGATCACTTTTAGTACATCTTATTCTCTTATCTGTCTCAACTTTTGACGATCAGATAGATCCGCAAGTGCGACCTGTTTCTCTTCGCACCGACTGTTCTATTAACACTTGATCAACGGCATTTTGAAGAAGGCTGGTTCAGCCTGAATTGATGTGTCAATCCGCGCGCCTACATACATACGCACACACACGTATATATGTCTATATGTACGTGTGTGTGTGTATATATATATATATATATATATATATAATACTTCGGTATTTATATATACACATGCACACTTTTGTACACACACGCAAACATATATGCATGTGTATATGGATGTGTGTGTATTTACATGTAGTTCGAATATTTAAAGTTAATATAGAAAAACGCGAGGCTGGGATTGTTTTTTTTCATTCTTCTTCGAAATTTGTTTATTCACTTTGATGTTACCCCACCCCGCCATTAAACTTAATTTAAGTGTTTATATATTTTAGTAACAATGCTGAGAGTGGATTGTAAGTAGCGGTCAGTCAGTTGTGTGTGTGTGTGTGTGTGGAGTTCAGTTCATTTTTGAGCAATCTGACCGTTCGTTGTTGTTCATGTCTTCTAGTTGTTGCTTATTAGAAGAATCATACACAAGGTGTAATTACTAACCAGGCAAGAGATTGTCCGAACCTACAAGATATCGCCAAACTCTTCTTCGTTCATACGAGGTTTAGTGGTGTTAGTTAAGGGTCGCTGAACAGGTTTTCTAAGTGCCACGCATCAAAGTATCAATCTTTGTATCACTTATGCTTTACAGCTAAATCATATATCTATATATATATACACCTTACGCTATTTATTGTGTAGCCATTGGGCGCTGTTCGGTCCTAAATAATTCGGCAGAACTTATGGTTTGATCAAAGATTTTTTTTCCGGCCGTAAACATCCTTTTTTTTAACCCTCTCTTCGTTCAATGTATCCTTTCATTTTTAAAACTGTAGTGTTTGATTTGAGGGAAAGATCTAGCTACTATTTCTAGCTGCTCGAACGATCACAAAGTCTACTTCTTTCTCCTTTCTCTTTGGCCCGTTATTTTGCCAGTATCGGAAGTGTATTTATTGTAGCTGTTGTTTAACTGTAGGTCAACCTTGATCGGGGGAAACCAATGAAGGGGATATCTTGCGAATAAATACATTATCAAACGTATTTCTTATTGAAGGTGGTAGGAGGTGATAGGTGATTTTTTTTATGTGTGTGAGTGGAAATTTTGGTTGCTGTTTCCAACAGGTTTAACGACCATGGAGTAAAAGGAAAAGAAAATATAGCTCGATCGGAAGGAAGTAGGTGCACAGTTGTGATGGAGAGATGCTTGTTGGTCGGCATTTCTCGTTGCTGTTGTTGGACACCAACCAACCATCCATCTCTCAGCTGTGATGTGGCCTGTTTGTGTGTGTGTGCATGTATTTGTGTCAATGTGTGTATTTATGCGCGCCTCTATATGTCACTGTGTGAGTGTATGTAGAACAAGTGCTTTCTTTTTTTTTTTCATCAGGTGAAAAAATAAGACAAATTAAGCACTTGTCTTTTGACCCCTGTTTTTCTCTTGTCATATTTAAAAAAAAAAAAATTTACGAACCAATATAATAATTTCTCTGGCGTTGTTCGATTAGAAATAGGAAGGAAGGAAGTGAAAGATTAATCAGAGGTAAATACACTCGAAATATTATATTAATGAAATGAATAACTAACTAAATGAATAAATGAAACAATTCTTTAATTGGTAAATGGAAGAGGAGCAGAATAAAGAAATCCCTGAGACAACAGTTGTTAATTTAGTTCCGGATCAGCTAATAGAGCGGACCTATAATAATAAATAATAATAATGATAATAATAATAATGTTGATGATGGTGATCAGGATCCCGTTCCAGCCTACACCGACATTTTTTCTTCAATCGTATCCTTCCCCCACCTTTTTTTTTTTCTTTTTGTAAATTTCTGTTTTCAAAACAGTAGGATATTTAAGTATGTGTGTGATGTTTCTAGCAGGTTGAGCCTTCCCTCGTTGGCGGCTCGTCGAAGACACCAGCTGAATATGAAACGTTAATAAATAACAACGAACTTGCTTTCTGTATTTCCTTCTTCCCACCAAATATCCTGCCAAAATTTCCCACCTTGCATCTGTGGAATATATGTCGTATCACCTGTCGCTTGGATATATATATATATATTATACATCTCTCTCAATTCACCATCTCTCCAGCTGTACAATTTTACC
>NC_068997.1:10086484-10091385 GCF_001194135.2 Octopus bimaculoides
ATTTAAACCATTTATCTTTATTTTTACCTTATTGTATCTCTCTATTTCTTTCTCGTTCATTTATTCTCCGTCTTTTTTTCTCTCAGATTTCATCTTCTCGTTTACACATACATACACACACATCAGTTCAGTTCACTTCACCTATCCCTCACTAGCTTTCCTCCTTTCACATCTATCTATCTATCTATCTATCTTCATTCATCTCTCTTTCCTTCTCAATCTCTCTCTCTCTCTCTCTCTATATATATATATATTATACATCTCTCTCAATTCACCATCTCTCCAGCTGTACAATTTTACCTTCGCTTCATTATAACGCCTCTCACGTTTCAATTCATTTTCTCTCTCTCGCTCTCTCTCTCTTTACCTGTAAATACCCCCCTTCACTCTCTCCTCTTCTCTTTCTTTACCTGTAAGTACCTCGTCCACTCTCTCTTTCTCACCCTTCGACCCTCTTATTCTGCGACATCTTTCTCTGTTTATTCCATCATCATCATCATCGTTATCATCACTATCACTCTCATCACACAAAAATAAAAAATAAAAACTGTCAGTTTGTATATACTCTCCAACACATTTGTCATTAATTTCCCTGTGTTATTTGTGTTTATATATATATATATATATATATATATATATATATATGTATGTATATATATAGTGTGAAATGATAAAGCTATTTTACTTTTATTTCTCAGTTAAACCAGATTAATAGATGAAGATAACTCACCACACATTACACTGATTTGATCTAGCCCACCTTGAATAATAATAATAATAATAATAATAATAATAATAATAGTGAAACAATAGTAACAACACCAACAACAACAATTATTTCTCTGATTATAGAAAATGCAGTAAATTGATCGCTTCATTAGATAACCTTATTTTTCGATCTCTAGGTATTTTTTTCTTCTTCTTTGGTTAACACCTTTATTAATATACCCTCTTCCATACGTGTCGGGTGTGTGTGTATGTATGTATGTGTGTGTATATATGCGTAACTAGGCTATTAAATCCGTATGATGGTTTTTCGTATGTATCAGTGAGAATATTTTCGATCTTCATGACACAGAAGGTGTGTGTG
The DNA here is from genome assembly GCF_001194135.2 of Octopus bimaculoides. Taxonomy (NCBI): domain Eukaryota; kingdom Metazoa; phylum Mollusca; class Cephalopoda; order Octopoda; family Octopodidae; genus Octopus; species Octopus bimaculoides. Next base: position 10,087,575 of record NC_068997.1, read on the forward strand.
TGTGTGTTGGTTGTTACGTCTATACTACATATTCATATAGTCGTGTGTGTGTGTATATATATATATATATATATATATATATATATATATATATATATATATATATATATATTTATAAATAATATAGTATGTGTTGTGTGTATATATTTATGTATGTACATATGTACATTGCATGTGTGTCTATAAAATATATCTATATGTATATAATGCATGTATATCTGTGTATATATATGTATGTACGTATATTTTATAATACATACTGGTACATACAAGCAGTTTGTGTGTGTGTATGTATATATATATATATGTGTGTGTGTATATATATATATATATATATATATATATATATATATATATATATATATATATATATATCATCTTTATAAACTTATGTGTGTGTGTATCAAAGTCTCCACCTAGTTACTGCAGAAAATTGTTGTGATGGTGGAACAAATTATTATTATATTAGACACAGTTGTGTCACTTAGAATGACAATCAGCTGTTTGACTGCTTTTTCCTAAGCTAAATATCTATTTGCTGGTCTTTCCCTTTTATTCTACCTTTTCTTCTCTCTGTCTCTGCCTGTCTGTCTCTCTTCTGCTTGTCGTTTCTCGTAAGGCTCATCCTTTTTCTCTTTCTTCTTCTTCTTCCATTTTCTTTTTTTGTCCCCCTCTTAAATGTGACCTTTATTCCATTATTCTGTTCCCTGTTGTTGTTTTCACATTCAGTTCATTTTGTAGTATTATTTTTTTCCAAGTGTATCTTTTTTCTCCTTATCACCAGGGTGTACCCTGATTATTGAGTAAATATTTAACACCTGTCGAAAAACCCACCCCCTCCATCATACCCCATATATATTTATAATGAATAAACTATGGCACATGTTGAGTAATTTTTCTCATTTACACATCAAAACTAACACACACGCACATGCATATATATATATCTTTGGTGAAGGCGCATGGCTCAGTGGTTAGAGCGTCAGGCTGACAATCACGAGGCGGTGAGGTCAATTCCCGGACTGGGCTGTGTGTTGTGTTCTTGAGCAAGACACTTTATTTCATGTTGCTCCAGTTCACTCAGCTGTAGAAATGAGTTGCAACATCACTGGTGCCAAGCTGTATCGGCCCCTTTGCCTTTCCCTTGGATAACATTGGTGGTGCGGAGAGGGGAGGCCAGTATGCATGGGTGACTGCTGGTCTTCCATAAACAACCTTGTCCAGACTTGTGCATAAGAGGGGAACTTTCTAGGTGCAACCCCATGGTCAGTCATAACCGAAGGGGGTCTTTACCCTCTATCCCATGTATATCTTTATATGTTTCTATGCTCATATGTGTGTATATACACATATACTCACGCATATTCATGTATGGAACAAAATAGAAAGAACCTTTTATTGTAATCATGGAAACAAACAACTGAATATGTTTTCAGATTTGGTGATTATAAAATCATAATGTAAGATTGTGTGTGTGCGCATGTAAATGTATTACATATATATATATATACATATATGAATATGTATATATATATATATATATATATATATATATATATATATATATATATATCAAACGTATGTCTTATAAAACTATACTACGCATACAATTACAGCCATTCCAAGAATTCAACATACCTCCATCATCAGCTGCCCCACGGATATCATTATGGTTTCGACACCTGGGCGGTACCATTCAATCCAGCGGTGTCAACAGCACTAAAATAAGTGGTGTTTGGGAACAAACATACGTTAGATATTCACCACATCCATTCAGTCTTAATTCTAGGAAGGATTAAACACTAACATTATTAATTAAACTACCACAAAGAAACCACATTTACCCTATGTACAAAGACAGTATTGGTAAATAAATTCAATAAATAAACCTATAACTAACTCCTGAATTGTCTAACTAAACAGCAAACTAGCCGTTGAAGTCCGTGCAGATAATATTCCCATATATAACTGTTAATCCCTACACATATTTTTTCCCTCTCCGTTTTTTTGCCTCCCATCTCTTTCTGTTGAAGAGCATTCGCTTGAAACGTCTAAGACTTTTCCTTTCTTCCCGAGCGTCAAACTAATACACCTGCTTGTTCCCTCACCTGTCTCTGTCTTTTGTTCATATATTTACAGGTGTCTTGAAACTGCTAAGTTATAGGGACATTAATTAACCAACACCAGGTGTCAAGTAGTGGGGGTACATATACAATCACAAAGGCACACACACACACACACACACACACACACACCGATGGGCTTCAACACAGTTTCTGCCTTCCAAATTCACTGAGAAAGCATTATTCAGCCTGAGGCTCAATGTGCCACACAGTAGCTGTGAATCTAAAACCTGACTGCCTCATTAAGGTGTGGCCTCATGCCAGCATATGTTTCCCAGGGGAAAGGCCTTCTTCTTCGAGGTTTTTCTGATTTTGAATTGTCATCAATGCTTCTGTAATATTGCTCTTTTCTAGGTAGAACTGTTGGCTCCAACAAACCTATTTGTGCCTTTGGGAAGTGGTGGTTCATATTAGACTGGCCTCTCTCCTTTGACTTGTCCAGCATTGGATGCTCTCTACTAGGAACCTTTACATTGCTGGCATGGGACGAGGTGGTGAAGCATGATCTCTGAATGTTGGGCCTCACGGAGGCAATGACTAGTGATCAAGATCTTTGGCAATATGCTGTGCTTGAAAAAACCTGTTAAGCGTAGTGAGATTGCAGTTGTGGCCAATGCCAGTGTTGCATAACTGGCATGTAAAAAGCACCTTTCGAATGGTAGGCGATATGCTGTGCTTGAGAAGATCTGTCATGCTAAGTGAAATTGTAGTCATAGCCGATGCCAATGTTGTGTAACTGGCACCTGTTCTGGTGGCACGTAAAAAGCACTGTTTGAACGTTGGGCCTCACAGAGGCAGTGACAGGTGGCTGAGACCTTTGATGATATACCGTGCTTGTGTAGACCTGTCAAGCCAAATGAGATTGTAGTTGTGGGCGATGCTGGTGTTATGTAACTGGCACCCATGCCAGTGCATGTAAAAAGCACCCACTACTGTCTTGGAGTGGTTGACATTAGGAAGGGCGTCCAGTTGTAGAAACCATACCAAATCAGATTGGAACCTGGTGCAGCTCCCCCGGTATACCAGTTTTCAGTCAAACCATCCAACCAATGCCAGCTTGGAAAATGGACATTAAGTGATGATGATGATGATGATGATGATGCATAGGTTTCAGGGTCAGTAAGGCTCACAAACCACCATGCCACAAAAAAGAACTGTACTTTGTGGAGAGGATGGTGTAATCTGAATGGGACACCATTTATTTCAAGTGGACAAGTGTTCATTGTTTGTAAGCAACTCAGATCATGTTGTTATTCTTGTTTGATGCTCTGATCATGTGAACTGGAGCAGATATTTGGCACAGATGTAACTTGACCCTTTAGCATTTAAATTGGCTGTACCTAACTCAGATATCCTACCCGTTTTATGTTCAAACTGGCCAGATTTGGCCTCTCTCACATCTGCCTTTTAATGACATTCTAAAAATAAACAACCACATCATCAAAATCTCGAAGCTGCAAGATAATGCATGATTAATTCAAAACAATGTGAATAATAAACATTATATTTGATAGAATAACCTGAGTGCTAAAGGGTTAATAAAGAAACCTGTAGTTAATGCTCTGTTTGCAATCATCCAGGAGCAGGCATAGCTGTCATCATCATCATCATCATCATCATCGTTTTACATCTGCTTTCCATGCTGGCATGGGTTGGACGGTTTGACTGAGGACTGGCAAGCCAGGAGG
>NC_068997.1:10091395-10099071 GCF_001194135.2 Octopus bimaculoides
TGGATGCCCTTCCTAATGCCAACCACTCCGAGAGTGTAGTGGGTGCTTTTAAATGCCACCGGTATGAAGACTAGCTGTGTTTTAAGAAATTTGCTTCATTACCAAATTCTTCCAGATATGAGCCTGCTGTGTATGTGCCTCTTGGGCCAGTGTCTTCTATTCTATATCAGGTTGGCTGGTACCTTGTGAGTGTAATTTGATAGCTGAAAACTGTGCAGAAGCCTGTCATGCATATATCATGTGATCATGTGATTGACCAGCCTGTCAGATGTTGTTATACATCGCTGGTCACAATGTGCTTTGCATCATTTTAGCTTTCAGATGATGTCACCCCTCTGGCTAGACAAGGAGGTCTACTTTCGCCCTGATCGGAAGGCTAGTCTGTCGCAGAGTGACCCATTTACTGCTGAGTGGACTGGAGTGACATGAAATGAAGTGTTTTGCTCAAGAACACAATGCACCACTTGGTCTTGGAATCAAACCTATGGTCTCTAGATGGTGAGTGCAACACCCTAAACAAGCACCTTCATGCCATGTATACGTGTAGCCATAGAAACTGTGCCAAAGTAGACATTGGACCTTGGCATAGTCCTCTGGCTTGTCAGCTCTTATCAAACCGTCCAACTCATGCCAGCATAGGAAACAGACATTAAGCAATGATGATGATGAATGTGTGTGTGCTTGTGCTTGTGGCCATGTCTATGTTTATGTCTACCAATGTTTGTGCTTCCTGTCCTGGTACAAACTTTCCTCATGTGAAAATATATAACTTAGCTGTTTGACAAATAGGAGTGGATAAATTAAGTGTTAAGTATTAGACTGAAATAAGTACTGCAGTCAATATGATTGAGTGAAACCCTCTTTGAAAGTAATGCTCCAGTATGGCCACAGTTCATTGTCTGAACCAGTAAAAGAATTTATCTTTATTTTAGGCATGTCCTGAAATTTGTTGGAAGACACTGAACTAGACGAGCATCAAATATCTTTTATGTTTTACTTGTTTCAGTCATTAGACTGCAGCCATGCTGGAGCACTGCCTTGAAAAATATTAGTCAGACAAATGAACCCCAGTACTTAATTTTTTTTAAAGCCTAGTACTAATTCTATCGGTCTCTTTTGCTGAACTGCTAAGTTACAGGGATATAAACACAGCAATACCACTTGCCATGCAATGACAAAGACAAATCTATTCCCACTCCCACGCACACACACAGAGTAATTCTTCGACTGTCGTGGTTGTTACGTTCCAAAACCTCTCACAGAAATAATTAGAATCTAAAAAGAATATAAATACCTATCAGCCACAGAAATCCGAAATCCGCGATATTCTGAGGAGTCCGTGATATAAATTTACATATATTAGCCAGAAAAATCCACAATGTACTGAGTGCGCGATAGGTGAATCATGATATGGTGAGGGATTACTGTATATATAAATATACATGATGGGCTTCTTTCAGTTTCCATTTACCAAATCCACTCACAAGGCTTTGGTCAGGTTGAGACTGTAATAGAAGACACTTGTCCAAGGTGCCACGCAGTGAGACTGAACCTAGAAGCATGTGACTGGGAAGCAAACTTCTTACTACGCAGCCACACCTGCACCTATATAGCTATTTTGCTTTTGATGGCGCCTGACAACAAACGCATACATTTTAGATAAGAGCACAGCTATCTGCTGTATTCTGAAAGTTGACTCAGGAGTATTAAGACATGCCTAGAGAGTTGAATCTGTAATTGGAATAAGCAGAAGGAATTAAGAAACCTGAAACCCATGTCTGGTTAGCTTTTAAGAGAGAGAGATCTAGAAGAGGATGAAATAGTGAAGTTGAAGTTGTTATGAAATTTGTCATAGTTAAGTAGTTGTTACTGATGTTGCTTATTTAACCCCAGGTCAAACTAGATTGGGCAGATCTATGATGAAAAGCATTTCGGTCATGACCATCCTTTGTTGTTAGGGCTAAACGGTTTATTATTTTCTATCTTTTTATTTTTCAGTTATTGGACTGTGGCCATGCTGGGGTACTTATTTTTCTCAAGTCTGGCACTTTTTGCTGAACTACTAAGTTATGAAGTTCAGTGGTATGTTTATAGAAATAGTGCCGTGTCAGTGATTGGATATTGATCACCAATCCCTCAGCTAGTAAGTTGACAACCTGTTGACTTAACCAGCTGTGACTTAATAGTAAATAATCTTACTTTAACTCTTTAGCATTCAAATTAGTTTGTTAAATTTAATGCTTATTTATTCACATTGTTTTTAGTTAATCATGCATTATCTTGTAGCTTTGAGATATTGTGATTGCTTACTTTTAAAATGATATTGTAGGGTATGTATGAGAGATTGGCCATTTTGAGCCTAAAACAAGTAGAATATTTTGGGCCAGATATGGCTGATTTAAATGCCAAAGTGCAAACTCTTTTACTGCAGAAAGCAAATATATCCATGCCAAATTTCATTACCTTTCATCATCATCGTTTAACGTCCGCTTTCCATGCTAGCATGGGTTGGACGATTTGACTGAGGACTGGTGGACCAGGAGGCGACACCAGGCTCCAATCTGATTTGGCAGAGTTTCTACGGCTGGATGCCCTTCCTAACGCCAACCACTCCGAGAGTGTAGTGGGTGCTTTTACGTGCCACCGGCACGAGGGCCAGTCAAGCGGTACTGGCAACGGCCACACTTGAAATGGTGTATTTTATGTGCCACCTGCACAGGAGTCAGTCCATCGGCACTGGCAACGATCTCGCTCGAATGTCTTTTCACGTGCCACTGGCACAAGTGCCAGGGAGGCGACGTTGGTAATGATCAACGGCCACGCTCGAAATAGTGTATTTTACGTGTCACCTGCTTTAACTGTGGATAATCAGATTTTATATACCAATCTATCTTTTGTTGATGAATGAGATATGTCAAGTTAGTTGAGGCAATGTGATATAGCAAAAAATACCAATTCTATTTTTTGATAGATATTTAACATCATTACCGGAATAACCATGAAATTTAATTTCGTTTGGTTTCTGGATTTGGTTTGCAAGATTCTTTATGTGAGTTCGTATGTTGAAGCATATTCTGTTGTGTCTGGAGAGAGTCATTCTCTTTTGGTGCCTTATAATTTAACACACCCACCGGTAAAATTTCCACTTATTTCTTTTTTATTTTTCTAAGATTTTCGTTTACAAAGTCAAAACTATTGAAAACATTGCAAGACGCAACAAAAATATTAGAAAAATAAAAAAAAAATAAGTGGAAATTTTACCGGTGAGTGTATTAAATTATAAGGCACCAAAAGACTCTCCCCAGACACAACAGAACTTGAAATTTAATTTCACATTTAAAGGATTAAATTGAACTGGTGAACTTCTTTCAGATGGGGTTTCAATTTTGAAAAGATGTTGCAGAGTTTGGTTGTCTTGAATGCATTAGCATAGCTAGTAGGGGGAGGGGAGCCCTGGGTGGCACTTTTAAAGGGGCAGCATTTTTGGGTCTACTGTAGGTAATATGTGTTTTTTGTGGGGGTCTGGGGATGGCAAACCGAAGGACCGCCCTGGGCAGCACACACTTTAGTTACGTTAGTGTTTGAATGACCTAATTTTCAGTAGAAAAAGTGGAAAAACAGCATTGATTTGCAGAATTAACAAATATTTCTATGGATACTGTCTTGTTTGTTAGATTTTCATTTTGCTGGAGTGATTATTGTCTAGCACCCACCAACCAGGTTATCCCTAGTCAAACAAGCCTTATGATTCGTAGCATCCTCACTTAGATTATCCCTTCTTCTTTTCTCAGAAAAGTCTTGTAGGTGAAGGTGTGGCTGTGTGGTAAGAAGATTGCTTACCAACCACATGGTTCCAGGTTCAGTCTCACTGTGTGACACCTTGGGCAAGTGTCTTTTACTATAGCCTCGGGCTGACCAAAACTTTGTGAGTGGATTTGGTACACACACACACACACACACACACACACACACACACAACATGCTTCTTTCAATTTCTTTCAACCAAATCCACTCACAAGGCTTTGGTTGGCCCAAGGCTATAACAGAAAACACTTGCCCAAGGTGTCACACAGTGGGATTAATCCTGGAACCATACAGTTGGGAAGCAAATTTCTTATCCCACAGCCACGACTGCACCTATGAACGGTTTAAGAATGAGTAACCTTTGAAGTGTTTCTGGTTCTAGACTCTTCCTAATATTTCAGCTTGATGCTGTAAATTAATGAAATGCTTGTCATTTATACAATGTGTCCTTCATTGCTCTGCCTGTCTTAAGTGCTAAAATTAGTTGGTAAACAACAATAAAGTACTTGATCAAATACCATTACTATATATAGCTTCAGTTGATCATTGTTTCATTTCCACATCCGCTTGGATTTGACTTTCATGTCTTTATTATCAGGATCATTAACATTAAAAACATCAGTCATATACTGGGATCACCACACACAGACACACTCACCCACACATACACGCACACACATACATATGTATATTTACATACATACTTATATATATATATATATATATATATATACACACACACACACACATATATATATACATACATACATACACACATATATATGTATATATACGCACACACACACATATACTTATATACACACGCACATATATATATATATGTATATATGTATATATATATGTATATATATATATATATGTATGGCACGTGAAAAGACATTCGAGTGAGATCGTTGCCAGTGCCAATGGACTGGCTCCTGTGCAGGTGGCACGTAAAATACACCATTTCGAGTGTGGCTGTCGCCAGTACCATGTGACTGGCCCTCGTGCCGGTGGCATGTAAAAGTACCCACTACACTCTCGGAGTGGTTGGCATTAGGAAGGGCATCCAGCTGTAGAAACTCTGCCAAATCAGATTGGAGCCTGGTGTCGCCTCCTTGTCCACCAGTCCTCAGTCATATCGTCCAACCCATGCTAACATGGAAAACGGACGTTAAACAACGACGATGATGATGATGATGATGATATATATAGTCATGGTGGATACTGGTGTCACACAACTGGCACCCATGTCAGCGGCACTTTAAAGCACCCATTACACTCTTGGAATGGTTGGCATTAGGAAGGGCATCTGGCCACAGAAACCATGCCAAAATTGACCCCAGTATCTATTGTTTAAATCCTGTTAGTTATTCTATCAGTCTCTTATGCTGAACTGCTAAGTTAGGCATAATGGCGCAGGAGTGGCTGTGTGGTAAGTAGCTTGCTTACCAACCACATGGTTCCAGGTTCAGTCCCACTGCATGGTACCTTGGGCAAGCATCTTCTACTATAGCCTCAGGCCGACCAAAGCCTTGTGAATGGGTTTGGTAGACTGAAACTGAAAGAAGCCTGTTGTATATATATGTGTGTAGGTGTTTGTGTGTCTGTGTTTGTCTCTCCAACATCGCTTGACAATCGATGGTGGTGTGTTTACGTCCCCATAACTTAGTGGTTCTGCAAAAGAGAATGATAGAATAAGTACCAGGGTTCCAAAGAATAAGTCCTGGGGTTGATTTGCTCGACTAAAAGGCGGTGCTCCAGCATGGCCGCAGTCAGTGACTGAAACAAGTAAAAGAGATAAAAGAGATAAACACACCAACACCAGTTGTCAAGTGGTGGTGGGGGACAAATGCAAAGGCACACACACACTCACGCACACAAAGTTTCAAATCCCTCAATAGGCCGGTGGACATTCGGATTTCCACCAGCCTCAGGAAAGGAAAGGTCCCTATTTGGGGCTTTGAAACTTAAACTAAAGTAGCATAAAATCTGAATCAAACTGTTTTGAACAATATCTCTCTCTCTCTCTCTCTCTTTCTCCCTCTCTCTGAACTTTTTAGAAAATCATATGATGGAGACAGGTGTATGAACAACTTGCAAGTGTATTAGTTTGATGCTCGGGAAAATGAAAAAAAATCTCTTTACATTTTGAGCCTATGCTCTTCAACAGAAAGGAATAAGAGAAAATAACTAGAGAGAGAATAAAAAAAAAAAACTTGTAGATTTCAGCAATCCAACATGGCGAATGATATGTTTGTATATATGTGTGTGTGTGTGTAGTAAACTGTTTTTAGTTTCTGTCTATCAAATCTATTCGCAAGGCTTTGGTTTGTCTGGGGCTGTAGCAGAAGACACTTGTCCAAGGTGGGACTGAACCCAGAAGCCTGTGGTTGTGAAGCAAACTCCTTACCCCTCAAATATGCCTTGAGAAATATGTGACCAAAGGTAGCTTAGTCATGACCATGCCATCTTATTTTTAGAGGTAATACACTTAAAACTACATATGGGTGATTTGGTGGGTGATTTAGCCAGTGTATCTAAAAGGTCAGGTGACTATATGAAAACTCTCTCTCCCTCTCCCCCCTCTCCCTCTCCCCCCTCTCTCTGTCCTTGCTTGTTTAATCATTTATTTAACTGATGTTCAGTATAGCGGATTGGTAGTAATTAGACTAAGGCCAAATATATTGCAGCTTGCTTGGAAATTTGACTACATTTGCATTTGTCGATGAAAGGGTCAAAGTTGCAGTGGTTTGTTAAAGAGAATATAGCTGAAAACCAGTTTTTTCTTACATATTTGAATATGTGACAAGCTGTTCTAACTATATATATGTATAAATGTTGATGCCACTGTGTTGATCCTAAGTTCATAACTCCAGCAAACGCTTGTAAAGATTCTTTAAGATCTGACCATTTTGACTCTAAACGTTCATGTCATTTGGTGTGTGAGAGCAAATGGCTGAGTGAGTCTTTTCAAGTTTAGAGATAGTAGAAGCTGAAAGCATTCATTAATATATAATGGCTTTCATATACATACTTATGTGTAAATGTGTGTGTGTGTGTATACACACACACTGATATATACATATATGTATGTACATATATATATATATATTCATGCAAACATACACACATATATATATATATACATACATACACACACACACACACACACACACACACATATATATACACACACACATATATATATACACACACATATATATATATACACACATATATATATATACACACACATATATATATATATACACACACACACATATATATATATACATACACACATATATATACATATGTATACACACACACACACACATGTATACATATATACATACTTACAAACATTTTATATATATATATATATATATATATATGTATATGTATGTGTGTATGTGTCTGTGTGGTAGGAAGCTTGCTTCCTAGCTACATGGTTCCAAGTTTAGTCTCACTACATGGCACCTTGGGCAAGTGTCTTCTACTATAGCCTCAGGCCAACCAAAGTGGATTTGGTAGATGGAAGCTGGAAGAAGCCTGTTGTATATATATGTATATATATATATATATATATATATATGTATATGTATGTGTTCTCGCCATCACTTGACAACCAATGGCTGTGTTTATGTCCCCATAACTTAGCGGTTCGGCAAAAGGGCTCGATAGAATAAGTACTAAGCTTACAGAGAATAATTCCTGGGGTCGATTTCTTCGGTGCTCTAGCATGGCTACAGTTAAATGACTGAATGAAGTAAAAGAATGTATATTTATGTGTGTATATCTATACACACACATACATATAGACACACATACACACACACACACACACACACATACACACACACACACAC
>NC_068997.1:10099081-10101684 GCF_001194135.2 Octopus bimaculoides
ACACACACACACACACACACACACACACACACACACAAAACTGTTAGATGTTGAATATGAAGATATGACTATTAAATGCTATGTTAATTAGCATTGCTAATGTTCTATTGTTAACAGGTTTTGTCAACATAATTTTCATTGTAGACACAGTCACACAATTTGTTTTTTTTTTTTTTTGCTGTCATAACTGAGTCTGATTTGGTTGATTCTACAAACCATAATAATTCTTCAGACAAAACACTGTCAGTAATATTGTGTAAGAATTGATGTTATTTTGGTCATGAGGTTCAGTATTAGCATTAACGCCATAAATTGGCGGCAAGTTCTCTGCAAGTCATGCTTGTATTATGCAGTTTTACTTTCTCTTTGAGTAGTTTCATTTTACTTGCTCTTCTATCTTTTATGTATAGATTTCTTGATGCAGCATTCTGGCTTGTCAGTCCTCAGTCAAACTGTCTAACCCATGCCAGCATGGAAAGTGGATGTTTAACAATGATGATGATGATATAGGCGCAGGCGTGGCTGTGTGGTAAGTAGCTTGCCTACCAACCACATGGTTCCGGGTTCAGTCCCACTGCGTGGCATCTTGGGCAAGTGTCTTCTACTTTAGCCTCGGGCCGACCAAAGCCTTGTGATGGAAGGTAGACGGAAACTGAAAGAAGCCCATCGTATATATGTATATATATATATATGTGTGTGTGTGTGTGTGTGTTTGTGTGTCTGTGTTTGTCCCCCTAGCATTGCTTGACAACCGATGCTGGTGTGTTTATGTCCCTGTCACTTAGCGGTTTGGCAAAATAGACTGATAGAATAAATACTAGGCTTACGAAGAATAAGTCCTGCAGTCAATTTGCCTGACTAAAGGCGGTGCTCCAGCATGGCCATAGTCAAATGTCTGAAACAAGTAAAAAAAAAAAAAGTATATATATATATATATATATATATGACAAGCCATTGCAGGTGTCTTTGTGGTCACTTCAGGAAGCACCAGTCACATTGCTTTTTAAATCACACCCCGTCACCTTAAAGAGAAGGCAGGACACATTAGACCAGTGGTTCCCAAACTTTTTTGGGTTGCTGCCCCCTTGACACTCAAGCCACATTCCTACCCCCCCACCTCAGCACCACAAACGTATACCACTTTCTGCAGCAAATTCAAATCAACTGTATTTCACAAGCAAAACAACCTAATTAACCCATTATCTTTTTTTGGGTGGGGGCAGGGTGTTACATCCATCGCCCTCTCTTGGCCACCCTATTATTGCCCAACTTTTCTTCAATGCCCCTCTTGGTCTTTCTGCCACCCACAGTGGGGGGCAGTATCACCCACTTTTGGAACTGCTGCATTAGACAATGTAGTCCCATCATCATCATGTTTGCTTACCAAGTAAGGACTCATTATACAACGTAGCTCCATCATCATCATCATCATCTCATCATCATCATCATCATCATCGTTTAACGTCCACTTTCCATGCTAGCATGGGTTGGACGATTTGACTGAGGACTGGTGAGCCAGATGGCTACACCAGGCTCCAGCCTGATCTGGCAGAGTTTCTACAGCTGGATGCCCTTCCTAACGCTAACCACTCCGAGTGTGTAGTGGGTGCTTTTACGTGCCACTGGGCACATTAGATCCACCATCGTCACCATCACCATCATTCTTTTTACATTTGCTTATCATACTGGTATGAGTTGGACTGGTCATCATAGTCTGGTCCAAGTTGTTTCTTTATATGGAGTTACTGCTCTCCTAACCAAACTGAAGGACTCTATCTCACTCATATCTTCCATTTTCGGCTTGGTTTTACTGCAGAATGCCCTTCCTATCAATACACACTTTACTGTCTTATGAAAGCATTTTATTGTGACATGAGAAAGTTCATTAGGTCGTCAACGACACCAAAAGACCCTCTTGACTCTGTGTTATCTCTGCTCGTTTGCCAACCACTTTAGAGCCAGTATTAGGTGTGTTTCATCATCATCATTCCAGCAACAGTGAACTTGTCTTGTGTCCTATAAAGCAAAGGAATTTTCATAACTCTATGGTGTGTTTTTTTTATCTCAAAGCAACATGACTCAGAACATGGTTGGCAGAGTATGATAACAGAGGAATCAGGAAGGCTGAGGAATGCAGACAATTTAGGAGATGGTCAAAGCTTTTTTGATTGTGGTGTCTCTGGGACTATGTTGTCCAGTGTATCTTTCCATTTTTAAGATGATTGTGTATGACTTGAAGGGAGGTTTGGTAGATGTTTCTAGCAGGTTAAACAACGATGTAGTTGTCCCTTCTTTAATAGAGGAGTTGGACTCTGTTGGTGTTGTGATTAATGTCATAATCCAAATCACATGTTTGTGGCTATGTCTCATTGTAAAAAAATGGACTGGATTACTTGACAGCAAATCCACCTTTTCTGTCCCTCTCTCTCTGTCTCTCATTCTCTCTCTTTCCCCCCTTTCTTCTCCCTTCTCTCTCCCTCTCTGCTCCTGTTTCACCCTACCCCTTCACCTCTCTTTCACCCATTCCCTTTTCCACCCCTCTCTTTCACTCCTTACTCCTCTCTATCCCCCCTTCCCCTTCTCCCCTTCTCCCCTCTCCCCTC
>NC_068997.1:10102658-10103346 GCF_001194135.2 Octopus bimaculoides
GTCAGCATGGAGAAAGCAAATGATGATGATGATGATGATGATGATGGTTATCTTATGCTTGTTTCAGTCTTTAGACTGTGGCCATGCAGGATTTTAGTTGAATGGATTGACCTCACTGCTTTTTTTCTTTTTTCTTTTTCTTCTTAAAGTCTGGTACTTATTCTGTCAGTTCCTTTTGCCAAACAGCTAAGTTATGGGAGGGGGGGATGTAAACACACCAACACCGGTTTTCAAGTAGTGGTGGGGAGGACAAAGACACATTTGCACACACACACACACACACGCACACACATATGTACACCTCTATCTATCTATCTATCTATCTATATGTATATTTATGTGTGTGTTTTTGTGTCTGTGTTTGTCCCCCCTCCCCACCATCACCATTGCTTGATAACCGGTGTCGGTGTGTTTACGTACCTGTAATTTAGCAGTTTGGCAAAAAGAGACCGACAGAACAGGTACCAGGCTTACAAAGAATAACTCTAGGGGGGGGGGGTCGGTTTCTTCGACTAAAAGGTGGTGCTCCAGCATGGCCGCAGTCAAATGACCGAAACAAATAGAAGAGTAAAAGAAATGCATGTATGTGTTTGATTATTGCTATTGATGACACCTTCATGTTTAGTTGTGAACATGAAACTGCAAACCAAAACTCTTTCACAGAGATTATCCAAGAACCAGATATTTC
>NC_068997.1:10105851-10109666 GCF_001194135.2 Octopus bimaculoides
ATATATATATATATATATATATATATATGTGTGTGTGTGTTTGTGTGTCTGTGTTTGTCCCCCCAACATCGCTTGACAACCAATGCTGGTGTGTTTACATCCCTGTAACTTAGCGGTTCGGCAAAAGACCCCGACACACACACACATACACACACACACACACTTACATGTATGTGTCTCCCCCTTTGTGTCGCTTTACTTTTACAATGGTTTTAAAACTTCTGCTTTTTCTTTCTGTCCCATAACTTAGAGGTTCGACAACTAGGGGCTGGTAAAACAAGTGCCCGGGTCAATCAGTTTGATCGATCCCTTCAAGCTGGTCCTCCAGCATGGCCACAATCCATTGACTGCAATCAATAAACAGTAGAAGAGAATAACTACATCATATGCCTTCTAATTCCTCCATCTCCCACTTTTGTGAGTGTGAGGTCAGACCTTGCAGTAGCCATTGATATATATATATATATATATATAAAGCTGCAGTAAAAAAAAACAGCAAAGAAAGGGGAAAAAAAAATTCTCTCATGTTAGAATTATGAAACGTATACAATACTACAAAGAACATTAAAAAATATTAAGCTTGTTCTTATGTGCTGCGTTTTCTCTCTCCTACCCCCCCGTATCTAAAATTAGTCATATTTTTTCTGTTTCCTTTTCTCTGATAACTTTTCAATAGCAAAAAAATTATTCATTGTTTGTGAATTATTTCAATGAATTGTGGGATTTTTATTCTCTGTTTGACCCGTGTATTCGACCAGTTAACATCTATTTGAAATCTAGAAGCTAAGTATTGACAGCAGTAACACTTTGAGATCAAAAGTACAGCTTTCTTTTTTTTGTCTTTATTTTAGTTTAAAACCTTATATTTTACTGTCTCCTCCTGCTAAAACGGTCATACATCATCATGTAGTGAGCTGACTGAATTATCTGCAAGCCTGACAAAATGCTGAAGGGCGTTTTATCTGTCTTCACATCCCTGAGTTCAAATTCCACTCAAGTCAACTTTGCCTTTCATCCTTTTTGGGGAGGACAATGAAATAAGTACCCTGGGGGTGATGTAATCAACTTGCCACTCCCACAAAATTTCAGACCCTGTGTTTATAGCAGAGGGGATTATTATGTGCTCTTTTGGGTTACAGGCATTGCTGTGTGGTTCTGGAAGCAATTCCACTGCATGGTTTCTTTGGCAAGTAAAGTGCCTTTTATCATAGCCACAGGTTTCCGTTTGCTTCCCCTGGACCCCACAAAAAACATTGCTTACAGCAGTAACCTACAACAGGCTGAAAAGTGCCACCTGGGGTGGACAGCCCCTACTCTACCCGAGCTACGCTAGTGATTTTGGGGGTCAATAAAATAAAACGTCGCCTCTCCTTCTAAATTGCTGGCCTTGTGCCAAAATTTGAGACCAATATTCTTTGTCACTAAAGTTGCATACATTTACTGACTACATAGCCAAGTGGATGTAAATATAAATATGGCCAGGTGTTCCCCAAGGTGACTTTTATAAGATCTGGACTATCTATAACAAATTTAATCCATATTCCCCCTGGACTGCTGTTGATAGTTCAATATTTTATCTACCTGACCTTTTCACTTTAATGTCTCTTCTTATTACAACTAGGCGCAGGTGTGGCTGTGTGGTAAGTAGCTTGCTTACCAACCACATGTTTCCGGGTTCAGTCCCACTGTGTGGCATCTTGTGCAAGTGTCTTCTACTGTAGCCTCGGGCCGACCAAAGCCTTGTGAGTGGATTTGGTAGACAGAAACTGAAAGAAGCCTGTCGTATATATGTGTATATATATGTGTGTGTGTATGTGTTTGTCCCCCCACCATCGCTTGACAACCGATGCTGGTGTGTTTACGTCCCTGTAACATTAGCGGTTTGGCAAAAGAGATCAATAGAATAAGTACCAGGTTTCCAAAGAATAAGTCCTGGGGTTGATTTGCTCGACTAAAGGCGGTGCTCCAGCATGGCCACAGTCAAAAGACTGAAACAAGTAAAAGAGTAAAAGAGAGAGAGTCTCTTGAGTAAGCTGATGCTTTTCATTTATAACAGTGGTTTCTCAAACAGGGTCCATATAGCCCTTTGGGGTCCATTTGAGATTTTGTTGTTAAAAATTCATGCGCAATAAATAGCTTATACTTTTACGATACACAAAATATTTTAACAATTCTCTTATACAATTCCTAATAAAATTTAATTCTAAAAATACTGTAGGGTTATTTTTATACATATCAAATGACGGTGGAGGTCCAGGAGAATAAAATAGGAATTGAAAGGGGCCATAGGTAAAGCATGGTTGAGATCCACGGGGCTATTACAATATCTGTTAAATCCCTTAAGTCTTTTCTGTTAGCTACAGCAGTTAGTTATATTCGTATAGTAAAAATGGAGACTTTGTTTTTGTTTCTGCCACAGGAAACTGTTGATATGTCCCTTCCTCTCTCTCTCTCCATCTTCCCTCCTCTTCTCTTTTCCCCTTCTTTTTCTTCCCCCTTCATTCTCCCTCTTTCTCACATACACAATCTTTTCTTGTTCTCGCAAACTAGTTTCAGCTACAATTAAGGATGAACCTAGAGGGGTTATTAACAATTTATTTCTGGGAATGTGGCAACCAGCAGATCCAAAGTCTCAGTCTCCACTGATAGAACAGTGCTAATTAATAATAATCACTTCCTACATTAATTAGTATAAGGTTACTAATTTACAAATCAAGTGGAAATAATTGTTTTGGTATTTATTTTACATTTATTGACTTGTACTCATTTTAGTGACCTCAGGCATGGCCGGATGGTGGTGTTGGCAAGGCAGGTTAGAAATTTGTTTCACTATCATGAGATCGTAGGTTCAACTCCATTGTGTGGCATCTTGGTCAAAAATCTTTTACCAATTACTTTGGGTTGATGCAAGCTTTCTCAATGAAATTCTGTGAAACGGAATCTCTTTTGGAGTCTGTCGAATGGAATTGTACTTGAAATTCAAAAATCCAGTCTTGTAATACACCACTTTATCATGCTGATTCAGCTCAAGAATTATGTTGAGGCTACACATGTCTATGGAATACTCAACCACATTCGTTAATTTAATGAGTAGGCTGGTAATTGATAGGATAAGGATAAAACTGCTTCCCAAGTCATAAATAAGACCCATAGGGCTGGTTCCCTGGATTCTCTGGCATATATACTCCATGCTCCTGGATGGGACACCAGCCTGTCACAGGATTACTCATTTTTGCCAGCTGAGTGGACTGGAGCAACATGAAATGAAGTGTCTTGCTCAAGAGCACAACCTGGTCCAAGCATCGAAACCACAATATAAAGATCATGAGTCCAACACCGTAACCACCAAGCCAAGCGTCTCCTGGTGATTAATCAAACAACAGAACTCCCATCATTGGAACTGACAGAGGATTCATCTTTATTTTATTGAGTTCAGAGGGATTTAAAACCAAATCTCATGCTGGAGTTTGACTTCAAAATGTAAAGTCATTTGCACAAGTGATTTTTGCTTGTTACTCTACTGATTCTGTCATCAACAGCTTTAGATAGTGATTATAAGGATTTCAGATAAAATGGCACCCGTGTCCAGCGTCGCCTTCCTGCCCTTGTGCTAGTGGCACATGTAAAGACATTCGAGCGAGATCGTTGCCAGTGCCGCTGGACTGGCTCCTGTGCAGGTGGCACGTAAAATACACCATTTTGAGTGTGGTCGTTGCCAGTACCGCCTGACTGGCCTTTGTGCCGGTGACACGTAAAAGCCACATTTAAAAAAAAATTCTTAAAAATATATATATATATATATATATATATATATA
>NC_068997.1:10109676-10111252 GCF_001194135.2 Octopus bimaculoides
AGATCGTATGCTGAAACAAAAACAATTGCAGCGTGGAAGGTAATAGTTTTTGTGTTTTTAAATGGCTTATAAACATCCTGTTTTGTGTATAGCAGAAGTATGATCACTTTATTGCAGATAAATTTTAACATCAAAATCTTGCGTAGACTCCCCACCCCCCACCCCAAGGGCCATATGGACCCTGGTTGGAAACTCCCGAGTTAGCATTATAACTTCTTGTGAGTTGTTGAAAGGATTAACTTTTTAAAAGAAATTGACTGCTGCTTTCAAGATTTTAAAAGCTTGCATTATTTATGAGTCAAGGAACTTGGCTCCACATGTGTGTGTGCGTGTGTGTGTGTATGTACATATGTGAGTGTGTGTGAGTGTATATATGTGCAAGTGTCTGTGTATGTGTATGGGTGCCATGTGTATATATTTATATATAGGCTTGTGTATATATATATATATAAAGCCATAATTGACACCTACATATATATACACACTCGAATACAGTTTCCCCCACCTCTCTCTCTCTCTCTCTCTCTCTCTCTCTCTCTCTCTCACACACACATGTCTAGACAGAAATTTGTTTCCAGATAATTGGCTATTTAGCATATTTAATGCTGACTATTATAGAAATAATACTGTCTGTTGAATGTCTGTCTGTCAGCATCTGTCATTTATGGTTTGTTGACTAACATGGCAGTTTCTGGCATTTCTTTTCATTGTTGCTGATCACATTGTCTTTATGGAGCTTAGTTCCAGTTCATAAGCTAGTCCATATTTTGCCCTTCCACTGCCAGTTTAAATAAATGCTTTCTTTTCTTCAAGAGTCCCAGAAGTTACCATGCCCCACACAAAAGAAGCCACCAAGCAAGCTTCTGTGTAGTTGATGGTTTTCCAATTTTCTAAAAATATCCCTCACATCTCAATCAAGCATCAGCCTCACCGGACTTTCTTAGCCTTTTAGCATTCAGATTATCTTGTCAAATGTAATGCATAGTTATTCACATTGTTTTGAATTAACACGTTAACCTTCATGGCCTGTTACTGGGATTTAGTGGTGACACCACATATTTCATGCTCTATTGCCCTCAGTGCAGTATTACAGTATTTCATAATTAAACTTTGATACTGATTTTAAATTTTGTCACAAGGCCAGCAAAAGGAAATGTGTATATGTATACAAACAGGAAGAATAATTGAACATAATTGACACAAACACATTCCTTCTCCTCACAGACATAAACAGGATGAGAGAGAGAGTGAGAGAAACATTAAAATATCTGATAACAAGTAAGCCAGCATTGAATCATTGATGCCAAATAAGTGATGCCAAAACAGTTGTGATGAAACATCTCATACCATTTTGATCCTGTGGCTCAGTGGTTAGAGCATCAGGCTCTCACAATCATGAGGTAGTGAGTTCGATTCCTGGACTGGGCTGCGTGTTGTGTTCTTGAGCGAGACACTTTGTTTCACGTTGCCCCAGTTTACTCAGCTGTAGAAATGAGTTGCAATGTCACTGGTGCCAAGCTGTATCGGCCCCTTTGCCTTTCCCTTGGATAATATCAGTGGTGTGGTGAGGTGTGTG
>NC_068997.1:10111262-10112097 GCF_001194135.2 Octopus bimaculoides
GGTGCCAAGCTGTATCGGCCCCTTTGCCTTTCCCTTGGATAATATCAGTGGTGTGGTGAGGTGTGTGTGTGTGTGTGTGGGGGGGGGGCTGGTTTGCATGAGTAACTGCTGGTCTTCCATAAACAACCTTGCCTGAACTTGTGCCTCAGAGGGGAACCTTCTAGGTGTAATCCCATGGTCAGTCTTTACTCTGAAAGGGGTCTTTACCCTTTACTTTGTTGTGTCATGGGCAGAATATGGACTGTTAATTCTTTGTTGGGTCTCTCATACTTCTCCCCAGCTTCACTGTCCACCTGTTTGCATGCACATCTGTGTGTGTGTGTATGTGTGTGTGCGTGTGTGTGTGTGACTAAAAGACTACGAATCATGAAGTGATAGGTTTGATCCCTCTGGCTGCCATTTTGGTCAAGTGTTTTGCAAGTGTAAGTGGACAGAGGGGAAACTGTGTGGAAACCTTACTGGATAACTTGTACACATCATACAAAGTGCACAGTCTCATTGCATATGGTGTCTTGTTGATTCAGTCTGAGATCTGTGTAAAGAGGAGAAGAGAACAAGTGTATGTGGAATACTCTGCCATTTATACTATAAAACAAAGGAGTATGTAGTCTTGTTGATTGTATGACTAGAAAAGTTGTTGAAACTGACTGAGAATATATGTGTGTGTGTGTCTGTGTATACACACACACACATATATATATGTAATTATGTGTGTGTGTGTGTATATGTGTGCGTGTGTGTCTGTATGTATGTGTGTATGTACATATGTGTATATATATATGTATGTGTATGCGTGTATATATGTGTGTGTGTGCATGTGTGTATGTATATATAT
>NC_068997.1:10112555-10115672 GCF_001194135.2 Octopus bimaculoides
ATAATAATAATAATAATAATAATAATAATAGTAATAATCATCATCGTTTAACGTCCGCTTTCCATGCTAGCATGGGTTGAACGATTTGACTGAGGACTGGTGAAACCAGATGGCTACACCAGGCTCCAATCTGATTTGGCAGAGTTTCTACTGCTGGATGCCCTTCCTAACGCCAACCACTCTGAGAGTGTAGTGGGTGCTTTTATGTGCCACCGGCACGAAGGCCAGTCAGGCGGTACTGGCAACGGCCATGCTCAAAATGGTGTGTTTTACGTGCCACCTGCACAGGAGCCAGTCCAGCGGCACTGGCAACGATCTTGCTCGAATGGCTTTTCACGTGCCAGAAAGGCGACACTGGTAACGATCATGCTTGAGCAGTGGTGCCATCACGATAATAATAATAATAATAATAATTATAATAATAAAGGTGATGATGATGATGATAATGATGCTGGCTTCTATATTTGCTGCAAGTTGATTGAAATAGCTTTAGTGTATGTTCTTGTATTTATGTTAACATTTCAGGAAAAGTTGCAAGAATGCTTTTTAAGTGTTTATTTGACTTGTTTTATGTTTGTCTTGAATTCACACCCTGCCTAGACCAATTTTGCCTTTCCATCCTTTGGTAAAATACCAACCAAAGTACTCAGGGTATTATTCCTTCTCAGATATGTGACCGTGTGTTTTTTTTCTCTGGCCTTCTGTGAAAAACACGCCTGGCAATGGGTGAAATATCATCTTGCCTGGAGACAGGCGATGTTTGGTGACAAGAAGGGCATCTGGCTGTAGAAAATCTGCTTCAAGAAATTCTCTCTGATCCATACATGCATGGAAAAGTGGATCTTACATGAAGCTGCTGAAGGTGTGCCCTCTTTAGAAATCAATAATTTTTTTTTTCACATTGTCACACGGCCACAGAGTTGTTGGAGAGAGAGAGAAAGAGAGAAGGAGAGAGAGAGAGAGAGAGAAAGAGAGAGAGAAGGAGAGAGAGAGAGAAGGAGAGAGAGAGAGAGAGAGAGAAAGAGAGAAGGAGAGAGAGAGAGAAGGAGAGAGAGAAAGAGTTACAGTTGATTGATTATCCAAATCATTACATTCCGGGGTAAAATAAGACCTTGTGGTATTTGTTCCGACTCTTTACATTCTGAGTTCAAATCCAGTAACAGTCAAGTTAAGTTTTACCCTCTACCATTCTGGGGTTGACTCATGAAATGCCAGTCAAAGTATTATGGTTGATTCTCTCTGTTTGTCTGCCTTTCTCTGAACCAACTCTGTTGCATTGTGAGAAGGGTAGTAAGAGACCACTAACAGCATCCCCTTTTTTTCTTTCCACACATCGAAGGGTTGAGTGAAGGGCTAGCAATTTCTTCTCATAGAAAAACTGATATGTTACTGAAACTTTCTTGAGCTGGATTGGGGGCAGTAAAGTACAAAACAGAAACAAAGGAGATATTACTGGTACTTTGTTTCTTGGGTCTCAGTGAAATGAGCGTCCTTCTCCGTGACATTTGTCATTCTTCCTTGCTCTCAGCTGCCTAGCTCATGAATGTCAACTACAACTCAAGAGTATGCTATGTCTTTTATGGGAGTGTTTGTGACTGTGGTCTTGGACCAGCTGCACAGTTTGCCAGCCTACATACAGGATGTTTTAATGAGACACCACTTCTAGGGATGGTCATTGGTTCACAATGAGCTTATCTTTCCTTTCACAGGTCTTGGTTTTAGTGCTGCAGTGTATTCACAACATCCTCCTCACCTGACATGCTAGTTGCTGGGGCCAGTTTAGTCGCTGACCACTCAGCCATGAGACAGGTTGTACTGGGTTACATGGTACCAGTAGCAGGTTTTTCCTGACCTGTTCTAGGAGATTTGTTCATTAATAATGATTTCAAACTAAGAGACAAGGCCACACATTTTTTTTTATCATGCAAATGGCATCTATGCTGGTCGCATGTAAAAACCACCCATTACACTCTTGGAATGGTTGGCATTAGGAAGGGCATCCAGCCGTGGAAAGCCATGCCAAATCAGACTGAAGTCTAATGCAGCCTTTCAGCATACCAGCCCAGGTCAAACTGTCCAACCCATGCCAGCATGGACAACGGACGTTAAATGATGATGATGAGCAAATAGTTGATTGAAATTGTTCATTGCCAGTGCCACTGGACTAGCTCCTGTGCAGGTGGCATGTAAAATATACCATTTTGAGCGTGGCTATTGCCAGTACCGCCTGACTGGCCTTTGTTCCGGTGGCACGTAAAAGCACCAACTACACTCTCAGAGTGGTTGCCAAATCAGATTGGAGCCTGGTGCAGCCATCTGGTTTTCACCAGTCCTCAGTCAAATCGTCCAACCCATGCTAGCATGGAAAGCGGACGTTAAACGATGATGATGATAATGATTTGACTGGTACTTATTTTATCACCTGCAGAATGATAAAAGACTGCAGCTAAATATGACCGTACATTTAGTTAATGCTCCACCAACACTGTCCTGCCATCACCACCACCACCACAACTGCTACAACCATCACCGTCATTTTAGTGTCCACTTTTCCATGCTTGCACGGTTCAAACAATACTTGTTGAGGAATATTTGCTACAGTTAGATGCCCTTCCTGTTGTCAAGCCTCACCTGTTTCCACATGAGATAACATTCCACCATGGCCAGACATGTTTTTCACAGATGACTGGAAACTAGAGTTTGATATGAGTGAGGCTGAGCTGTTACTTCTTGTAAGTCATTAGTTGTGGGGGTCAATGGTTGTGGGGGTCAATGGTTTTTGGTGTTGTCATGTTCAGATTGTCCTGTATTTATCAAGGTGTCATCTCTGATGTACTTTGTATCACAATTGCAGGTTCTTTCTAAACTATTTTGCAGCTGTAACATCATCATCATCATCGTTTAACAGCCATTTTCCATGCTGGCATGGGTTGGACGGTTTGACTGAGGTCTGGAAAGCCAGGAAGCTGCACCAGGCTCCAATCTGATCTGGCAACGTTTCTACAGTTGGATGCCCTTCCTAATGCCAACCACTGCGAGAGTGTAGTGAGTGCTTTTTATGTGCCACTTGCACAGGAGCCAGTCAGGTGGCCCTGGTATCGTTCACGTTCGGATAGT
>NC_068997.1:10116049-10117212 GCF_001194135.2 Octopus bimaculoides
AAACACACAAGCCACATGGAAAACATTCTACTTCATCAGCTACCCCCGTTTTAACACCGGCGTTTCGAAGAGCTGGGCAGGACGCATCGTTAAAACGGCTCTTCCCATGGACCGCAAATTAAATTTGTATACACAAATTAAATCTAGCCATAGAGGAATGTAGTGGCGGACAAAAAACAAGACAGGAAAACAAACAGAAAAGGCTTTACGGCCAGACGAGAAAAATTATGTGTGTATGAACGCTGTGAAGCACGAACTTGAAAGTAGGGACGAAGTGGTTCGCATGTTTGCTCGGCGATAGCCAAGGAAGAAAAGGATTATTGACTATATATATATATATATATATAGAAAGAGAGAGAGAGAATCACACAGCAAACAACATAATAGCAATATGAACTGTTTTGACCATCAAACTTGTATTTAAATAGAAACCTGAAAATGATGAGTCTAATAAGTAAATCGATGCCATCGCTGCTGCTGCTGCTATAGAAAAATATTTATAAAAATATTTAAAAAAATAGAGCGTCATCTAGGATATCTAGTCATAAGATCATCCTAGCCATGTTTTTATTGATATTATGGATAAAAGAAATCTCTTGATTTAAAAATCGATAATGAAAGAAACAAAACTCCAACCAAAAACAAAAACAAAAAAGAAACAAAAGAAAATGAGTAAAACAAAGAAACTCTAACAATGAAAGGCTATTGAACCAGAACTCAATGCATCCTACTTTATACTGTATATTTGGCGCTGAGAATGTCCCTGGGTGTCAGTAGTTAAGCTGGTGCAATTGTAGTTTTGTAGTATAACTGTACTAGCTAGAAACGAATGAGATATTTTTATATTCTTTTATTCTTATATTTGTTTCAGTCATTTGACTGCAGCCATGCTGGAGCACTGCCTTTTAGTTGAACAAATCGACCCCAGGACTTATTTTTTGTAAGCTTAGTACTTATTCTATCGGTCTCTTTTACCGAACCGCTAAGTTATGGGGACGTAAACACACCAGCATCGGTTGTCAAGCGATGTTGGACACACACACACACACACATATTTGACGGGCTTCTTTCAGTTTCCGTCTACCAAATCCACTCGCAAGGCTTTGGTCGGCCCGAGGCTATAATAGAAGACACTTGCCTAAGGTACCACTCAGTGGGACTGA
>NC_068997.1:10117599-10122274 GCF_001194135.2 Octopus bimaculoides
TGTGTGTGTGTGTGTGTGTGTGTGTGTGTGTGTGTGTGTGTGTGTGTGTGTGTGTGTGTGTCTAGGCACCACGTCATTGTTGTGCAAGCAAAGTTGTTCATATCTAGTCTTCCTTGAAAAACATGTCTGGCCATGGGAAAATATCAGTTTGCTTGGAAACAGGTGGGGGTTGGCAGCAGGAAGGGCATCCAGCTGTAGAAAAATCTGTCCTAGTAAATTCCATATGCAAGCATTGGAAAATGGATGTTAAATGATGATGATGATGACCTGTAATGAATTAAGTGTTGATTAAGTGTAGTAGTTTAGCCAGTGGGCAGAAGTTCAATCCCTGGATCAGTCAGGCTATATCACAAATAGAAGAACTAGAATGGTGAATGAACTGAGAACAGTCTGCCCCTGTGCATTTAATAGAGTTTGGTTCAAGATTCCAAGACCATTATTAAATCTCTTGGGCACCCAATGATGGCCAGAGAGTGTAACGGTCAAAATGTAGTGACTATAACAACCAAGATGAGGGTGCCGATACTAATATGTCACTGTATTAGGATTTCAACTGTACACAAACTCCAGAAACACTTATCAGTTACATAGTGCCCCCTCCTACTTACCATGGTTAACCATAAAGTTTTTGTTTGTTAATTATTTTTAGCTTTTGCAGTTAACTTTATCCGTTATGTACACAGCATTCTTCTGGTGATAGGATGTGAAACATGGATTCACCGTTTCCTTGTTGCTTAACCTCCCCCCCCCCAAAAAAAAAAATTCATTCCCAACTGTGACTATTCCATCTGCTTATTCTTTACTAGGTGTAGTGTTTGTGAAAGCACATGACATTGTGGTTAGGGCATTGGGTTCACGTTCTCTAGGTTGCGGGTTTGATTCTTGAACTGGGTAGGTTATTGAAAGCCGTGGCCTTGAGCAAGGCACTTCATCCACTTTGCTTCAGTCCCTTCAGTTGTAAATAAAGTACCTGTGTCACCTGTGGAGGTTAACCTTTTGATAGCCTTGTTCATGCTCAGGTGGAAATCCTGTAGGCATAGTTGCTTAAAAGCCATGAAAACCTGGATAAATTTTGACTTAATGGCTCTGTAGACTGGAGACAAGACTTTAACTGTATGGGGTTTAAATGTATTGATCCTTTACACAAGAGGTCTTCTGGTAACAGGTTGTAAAATATGGATCCCCTTTTCCTCTCTTGATGCTATTTAGCTCCAAATTGGCCCCCAATTATGCAAATATCTGATCAAAACCTTTCCAGCTGTGACCATCCCAATTTTTTTGTTCCCTCTTGGCATAGTGTTCTTTGAATATCATCCAATATGGAGTGGTTGGCGTTAGGAAGGGCATCAAGCTGTAGAAACTCTGCCAAATCAGATTGGAGCCTGGTGTAGCCATCTGGTTTCACCAGTCCTCAGTTAAATCGTCCAACCCATGCTAGCATGGAAAGCGGATGTTAAACGATGATGATGATGAGGATGTCCTTTGATTTTCTTTTTATAGACAAGTAGAGTGTAATCTAAGAGAAATTTGGCTGTTATTTCTAGCAGGTTGAGTGACCATACAGAGATTTTCTCTTTGCTTCATTGTCTAATGGATAGGTGGTGTTGGGCAGTGGTGGGGTTCTTATTGACTTGGGCCTTTTAGTGCTACTCGCCTCTCGTAGGGGTAAAGACAGACAGTTGAAGTAAAGCATCTAGTGTGGTGCTTTGCTGCCATTGTCATCTCTACTTCTAGACAAGATTGACATGTGTTATGACATACCTCAACAGTATACAACTGAAATATTGCACAGCAAAACTCTTTCCGTTTTCTTTTTTTTGTTTTTACTTTTTACTTTTACCCAGTAAACATTTTTACATATGTAACCTTCGTCCCCCACCAAAAAAGAACAAAAAAAAAAGAAACAAAGAAAAAAACAATCACTTCATAACAACATTTATAATGATATCTGGAATAAATTACTGACACTTACTGGAAAAAACCCAAAGAAAGAGGAAGATGTGGAAATATATTTCTACGCACACACCCACCCACCCATATATCATCATCATCATCATCATCATTTAACATATGCTTTCCGTGCTGGCATGGGTTGGACAGTTTGATAGGAGGTGGTAAGGCAAGGAGCCACATCACTCATGAATTTAATTGACTCCCATTTGAGTATATATTTTAATTATAACTGAAGAACACCATCAGAACAGCATCGATATTACAATGTAAAAAATTTCAGCCTGTTTACTGCATCTTTAGGGATGAAAACTGTTTTAATACTTACACTGCCATGAACTGTTTTATCCTTTGATATATATATTGTGTTGTGGAGGCGCAATGGCCTAGTGGTTAGGGCAGCGGACTCGCGGTTGTAGGATCGCAGTTTCGATTCCCAGATCGGGCGTTGTGAGTGTTTATTGAGCGAAAACACCTAAAAAGCTCCACGAGGCTCCGGCAGGGGATAGTGGCGAACCCTGCTATACTCTTTCACCACAACTTT
This sequence comes from Octopus bimaculoides, assembly GCF_001194135.2. NCBI lineage: Eukaryota > Metazoa > Mollusca > Cephalopoda > Octopoda > Octopodidae > Octopus > Octopus bimaculoides. Next base: position 10,120,094 of record NC_068997.1, read on the forward strand.
CTCTCACTCTTACTTCCTGTTTCTTTTGTGCCTGTAATTCAAAGGGTCAGCCTTGTCACACTGTGTCACGCTGAATCTCTCCGAGAACTACGTTAAGGGTACACGTGTCTGTGGAGTGCTCAGCCACTTGCACGTTAATTCCACGAGCAGGCTGTTCCGTTGATCGGATCAACTGGAACTCTCGACGTCGTAAGCGACGGAGTGCCAACACATATATTGTGTTACCTGAGTGGATTTGAACTACCCAGTCATCTATCTTCTCTGCCTACTATTCCTAGGAGGATCGTGGAGGTAGTGTCATCTGTCATCTGTCATCTCCTCCATAAGCTCCTATCAGAAACAAGCATCTTTACATTTCCCCAGCTTCCCAAGCATGACCAACTGCAACTATAGATATTATCCAACAGTCTCATTCCTGCTTTCCCTCTAGATCTCCTGCCAATTGGCTCAGCTTGAAGAATCCGTCTTGCGATTCAGTTCTGTGACATTCTAATTACATGACCATAGTACCAGAGTGGCGACCTCTCAATGTAGATTTGAACTAAAACCCTTTGTTTCTAGACTACACCTAGAAATGCATTTAGCCACTTGACCACCAGCATTTAGCTTCATTGTTTTAGATAATGTATCATTAACATTGTTAAAATGCTTCCCTTTCTTGTAGTTTAATCTATTGAGTTCATTGATTCACAAATATTCATGAATCTGTCCTTGACCTAGTTCTTTGTTGTTGTTGTTATTGTTATCATTATCGCCATTAGCAGCAGTTGTATAAAATTTATATTTCTGGTTAGACAGCTGCAAGAGGACTATTTAGCAAACAACAAATAACTTTCATATTGTAGAATTTAACAAATGCTTTTGACAGTTGTGACTGGTGAGAAACGACAAAGCATGCTCGATTTTGAAAGTAGGACTGAGTGAGATAGAGTGAGTGGTTTTATTAAATGCAGGTATATATATATAGGCGCAGGAGTGGCTGTGTGGTAAGAAGCTTGCTTCCCAACCACATGGTTCTGGGTTCAGTCCCACTGTGTGGCATGATAGCCTCGGGCTGACCAGAGCCTTGTTGAGTGGATTTAGTCGACAGAAACTGAAAGAAGCCCGTCATATATATGTATATGTATGTATTTTTGTGTCTGTATTTGACCCCCACCATTGCTTGACAACTGATGTTGGGGCGTTTACGTCCCTGTAACTTAGCAGTTCGACAAAAGAGACTGATAGAATAAGTACTAGGCTTACAAAGATTAAGTCCTCTGGTTGGTTTGTTTGACTAAAAGTGGTGCTCCAGTATGGCCGCAGTCAAGATGACTGATTCAAATAAAAGAACAAAAAAATATACACACAAACACACAGAAGCGCCTTTGATTTTGAGCAGATACTAATCCAACACAGGCACACAAATGTGCTAATTGTCAACATTTCATTAACCCGTCATCGTTTAAACTGGCCATATCCAGCCCCAAAATTCTACTTGTTTTATGATCTAACCATCCAGATCTGGCTTCTTACATCTATCCTACAATGTCATTCTAAAACTAAACAATCACATTATCAAAGACCTGAAGCTATGAGATAATGCATGGTTAATTCAAGAGCAGATCAGTAAATCAGCATTACATTTGACGGAGTCATTTGAATACTAAAGGGTTAACAGGCATGGATTGGACAGTTTGACGGGAGCTGGCAAACCATGGTTTCTACAGCTGTATGTCCTTCCTAATGCCAATACTAAAGGGTTAACTAACTCATTATAACACTAATGTGCTACATCTTCCTTTGGCTACTTTTACTGTTACCATATTGGCTTCGTCTCCAGCTCCCTCAAAGTATCAAACTGTGCACCATTCCATGTATCTTCCTCTCTTTCTCTCATCCTTCTTATTCTGCCTTAAACTTCTGTAAAAAGAAATTTGGTTATTCCTTTCTTCTGTAGAACTGGTCTTCTCTCTGAACACTCTCTTCCTTGCCCATGTTTTCCCTCCAGGCCTCAGCTTGCAGAGATGTTAAAACAGAATGTGACCAGGGTAGCCAGGTTTCATTAATGAGCCACACAAAATTTTTGAGAAGTTGTGACTTGCATTGGAAAGTAGCCCAAAATGAAGTGGTACCAAGGATAGGACACACACACACTCTCTGTGTCTCTCACACACGTGGACACACGTGTGTATATATATA
>NC_068997.1:10122888-10125662 GCF_001194135.2 Octopus bimaculoides
ATTTACTTACCGATTTAATGATAATTAGCAGCTTTCTTACTTTTGAAAATTAAAATTTTTAAATTAGCGAGTCGTCCACATTGGAACGACAGCAACGTGCAGTCATAAATGTAGCACATCGACTACCTGTTGCTTAATCTGGCAGAGCTGAACACCACCTAAATCAGCGACTTCATTTGGTGGTGGTGGAGCAGTTTGCACCTGTTTAAAACTACCTCCAGCATCACCACTGTCACCTTATCAATATCACAGCCAATCCTTGTATCTTTTTATGATTTTGAAGCATTAAAAAAAAAAAAAAATGCAAAGTTAATATGAATAATAGGCTTCATTTAAGTGTTTTTTGTTGTTTTTTTTGTCACAACAGTCTTCATCACATTTTCAGCATCACCTTTATCATCGTCATTTCTCGTCATTCATCGCCCACTCTTTCCATGACCGTCTCTGTTTGTCATCCTTATCCCCACCACCCCACCCTACCCCACCTCACTCACTGTCTCCGCCATCATTGCATCATCGTTGTCATCATTACTGTCAGTATGCAATCATCGTTAATGTCGTTACCATTGTCATTGCCACCGTGTCAGACATTTTGATGGTTATAAATTCTGTTAATCTGACTGATGGTTTCTATAGATATATCCGAGAATGGAAGCTTACCATCCATCAACATCATCATCATCATCATCATCATCGCCTACTGCCACAGCAACACAACTTCTACTGATTCCATTATACCACCACCACCACCACCACCACCTTGCCTGTTCAGTTCTTATTTACACATCTATTTCTATATGGCACTTAATTCAATTGATTTCTTTGCCCTCCCCCACTCTTTATGTCTCATTCCTCCTCCTCCCTGTGTCATCTATTCATTTATTAGATATTGCAATCTCTCTCTCTCTCTCTGTCTGCTTTCTTTTCTTTATCCACCCTCACCTTCCCTTGTTACCTTCTGCTTCTCTCCTAGCTCCCCCCCCATCTCACAACAAAATCTTCACAATCTTTTAATGTTTTTTATGCCTTTTTTTTTCTTTTACTGTTAGCTGAATACCTAGCATGTTCATCCATGTTTCCATCATCATCATCATCATCATCATTGATGTATATAGAGGGTGATTCAAGAGGATTTTTAGCATTAGCATTTAAACGATATGTGATTTTTATTTTGTCTTAATTTAGTTTTGATATAGTTTTAACTCTGACTTTGCTATTTTGTTACGTAAATGCATGCATATATTTATACATTTATCATCATCATCGTTTAATGTGCATTTTCCATGGGGGCATGGGTTGGACGGTTTACAGGAGCTGGCCAGGTAGAAAAACTTCCCTATGCTACTGTGTCTGTTTTGGCAGGGGTTTTATGGCTGGATGCCCTTCCTAACACCAACCACCCTGCAGAGTGGACTCAGTGCTTTTTATGTGGCCCCAGCACAGGCAAGGTCAGTTTTGGCATGATTTTACCAGCTGGATGCCCTTCCAAATGCCAACCACTTTACAGTGTGGCTGTGTGGTAAGGATAGGTGCAGGTGTGGCTGTGTGGTAAGAAGCTTGCTTCCCAACCACATGGTTCCAGGTTCAGTCCTACAGTGTAGCACCTTGGGCAAGTGTCAGCCTCGGGCTGACCAAAGCCTTGTGAGTGGATTTGGTAGATATAAACTGAAAGAAGCCTGTCGTATATACACACACATATATATATATATGTATATCTCTTTACTCTTTACTCGTTTACTTGTTTCAGTCATTTAACTGCGTCCATGCTGGAGCACTGCCTTTAGTCAAGCAAATCGACCCCAGTTATAATATAGAGGCCTACTCAAAGTACAAACGTATGCATATGCTTTATGAGATATGTAGACCACAATCACTTGATTACATAAAGAGGAGTCTGAGTCAGAGGTGCCAATAATAGAGGAGTCGGAGTCCAAGTCGAATTTTTTGTTTCGATTCCACAGTCCTGGTTACTGGCTCTAGTAAGGTCACCTAGTGACTCACAAGTCGAGGACCATCAACTGAGTAGGATGGTGGGATGGATGGAGTAGTATTGAGGGAGGTGGTTTTATGTCAGGTGATGAGAGGTAAAAAGTATGGTAGCAGGATAGGACAGGAAAAGATGTTTTGCTGTGGAGGAGAGATACATGGCTACTTCCTGTTGGGGAAAAAGAGAAAGTGAGAAATCATATGTAGTCAGTCATATATTAGACGGGACAGTTTTATGTGGGATGAACTAGTAACCAGAAAGCAAGTGAGAAGCGTCTTTCTTTTGAAAGAAACCCAACAGAGAGAGAGAGAGAGAGAGAGAGAGAGAGAGAGAGATTCTGTCATTTATGTTTTTCTCTTTTATTCTTTCAGAGTTACTAGTTGTCTTCTGTTGGTGCCATGAACCTCGGATTCTCTTTAGTCGTAACCTCTCCTGATGTAGCTGAAAACTAACCCTACTTGCTCAAGTCGGGGAGCTTGGTGTTCATGAAGCTCCCCAACTCCATCAAGACCCCCTGAAGGTATGGAGACTAGATTTCTGTTTGTTCTCTTACTCGTTTGCTTCTTTTTTGGGTCCTTTGACCGTGGCCATGCTGGAGCACTGCCTCTAGTCGAACAAATTGCCCCCCCTCCCAGGACTTATTCTTTGTAAGCCTAGTACTTATTCTATTGGTCTCTTTTTGCCAAACTGCTAAGTTTCGTTCATGTAAACACACCAGCATTGGATGTCAAGTGGTGTGGTGGGGGGACAAACAGACACACAAACACACACACACACACACACACAC
>NC_068997.1:10125762-10134663 GCF_001194135.2 Octopus bimaculoides
AAATCTGACTACAATATTTCATTTTTTTAATTCTTTTACGTGTTTCAGTTCATTTGACTGTGACCATGCTGGAGCACCGCCTTTAGTCGATCAAGTCGACCCCAGGACTTATTCTTTGTAAGCCTAGTACTTATTCTATCGGTCTCTTTTCCAGAACCCCTAAGTTACGGGGATGTAAACACACCAACATCGTTTGTCAAGTGATAGTGGGGAGGACAAACAAACACACATACACATGCACACTCATGGTTTAGTTACAAACATTGAATGCAGTACTTTTTTTTTTTTGTCCTAAGTCTGGTACTTATTCTATCACTTACTTATGCTGAACTGTTGATTTACAGGAATATAAACAAACCAGTAAAGGTAGATGGCTCAGTGGTTAGAGCATCGGGCTCACAAACATGAGGTACTGTGTTCAATTCCTGAACTGGGCTGGTGTTGTGTTCTTGAGCAAGATACTTTATTTCACATTGCTCCAGTTCACTCAGCTGTAGAAATGAGTTGTGACATCACCGGTGCCAAGCGGTATCTGTCCCTTTTGCTTCAGTGGCATAGAGGGGAGAAGGCTAGTATGCATGGGCGACTGTTGGTTTTTCATAAACAACCTTGGCTGGACTTGGACCTCAGAAGGTAACGTTCTAGGTGCAATCCCATGGTCATTCATGACCGGAAGGGACCTTTACCCTTATAAACAAACTAACACCAGTGATCAAGCAGTGTTGGGAACACATACAAATACAAATCCACACACAGAATGTGTGTGTGTGTGTGTATGTGTGTTTGTGTAAAAGATGGACTTCCACACAGTTTCCATCTACCAAATTCACATGTAAGGGACAGGTTGACCTGGAGCTATAGCAGAAGTTGTTTGCTCGAGGTGGTGTGCAGTAGAACCAAACCCCCAAAGCCCAGTGAACTTCTTATGGGTCCCCCCACCCACCAACCCACCTCCTCATTTCATTATTGCTTTAATTTCCCTGAAGAAATGTCTAACAATGTGAGTTTGTTTGCTAATAAATTCTTTTTAAAAAGACAGAAGAAAACATGCCGCTTACCTGCTTGTATGGAAAGTTGCCCCATTGATTTTTGTTGTAGTGTAATAGGACAATCCTTGTGAGCAAGTAATAATGATTTTAATTGAGCCACTTCTGTACGTAAAAGATTTACTTCACTCTGAAAATCATACAACAAAGGTAATAAATATGACAAGACAGTATAAAATCTTCTTAAAAACAAGCTTCAATATGTGTATTTTTTGCATTGTTTTCCTTATTCTTCAATTTCAAATTCAAACTTTGAACCCCACCAAATACTATGAAGAACTGATTTATCCCCTTGTTATTGATTACCTACCAGGGGACATCACATGTATATTTTGTAAGTTTTCACAGAAACAAAACAACAGCAGAAGCACGCAAAGGCCCCAGTGAGGGAGCCTCTGTTAGAAATACCAGCCACCAAACCTTCTCACCGCTGTTGTCTTAACCCTTTTCTGACAATATGGTTTTAATTAAATACAAAAGGAACGAGACTGTTAGCATTTGTATAGGGAGCTTCCAGTCAGTCAGCTGGTAATTTAGTAACATTGCATTTCTTTCTTTTTAAGTCAATCTTTGGTATATAACAAATTGGTTTTATATAAATTATGATGAAAAATTTTTAATTCTAATAATGTTTTTATCACCATTGTCATAATCACTATAATTGTTCTTTTATCACCATTATCATCATCATTATATTGCTCACTTTTCCAGATAGAATTTTTCGAGGTATTGGTGTGCTTTATATGGTTTCTACAGCTGGACACCCTGCCTGCCACCAGTATAGCACTTAGGGTCATTGAAGCACACAAGCCACCACATCACAAGGGCTGGACTTTGTGATAGACTTATCCACTTAACATCATTGTATTTCCAAAGGTATTATTACTACTACTCCACTGTTTGTTGTGGTCCTGACCAAGGTGCATAACTCTGCTTGTTCCCGTTTGACATATAACAGCTGCCAGTTTCAACTCCCTGTTCCAACTTCTTTAGCCCCAGGCCAGACCATATAAGGCACACCTATAATCAAAGACATTCCAGTTGTAACCATCCCAGCTTTCTTTCCTGTCAAACTGTATCCAACCTGGAACAGTAGGAAAGCTATTTTATTCATTTTCGTCTTTTCTTATGCTTTTCAATGGTAACATTGTTAAAAGATTTTTTTTCCAATTTCAACATTAAGAAATTGATTGCTAGTCTAAGATCAAATTAATAATTAAATCATTCAAGCGAGGTCGTTGCCAGTGCCACTGGACTGGCTCCCATGCAGGTGGCACATAAAAAAACACCTTTTGAGCGTGGCCGTTGCGAGTACCGTGTGACTGGCCCTCGTGCCAGTGGCACGTAAAAGCACCCACTACACTCTCGGAGTGATTGGCATTAGGAAGGGCATCCAGCTGTAGAAACTCTGCCAGATCAGATCGGAGCCTGGTGCAGCCTTCTGGCTTGCCAGTCCTCAGTCAAATCGTCCAACCCATGCTAGCATGGAAAGCGGACGTTAAACGATGATGATGATGATCCCAAATCAATAATTAACAAAGGCTTGATTTCTTTAACCCTTTAACTGCAAAATTAATTTCATGGTTATTTCAGTAATGATGTTACATATCTACCAAAAAGTACAATTGGTATTTTCTGCAAGTCACATTGCCTTATAATTAACTTGACATATCTCAACCGAAAATAGTTTCAAACAAAATAGATTGAGATATAAAATTGCTTTCTGCACTTAAGGATAACGAAAGTTTGAATGAAGGGGTATATGGAACTCCCACAGTAAAAGGGTTAAGTCAATTTAACGAACCACACTAATTTTCATAAGGGACACTCTTTACTCTTTAACTTGTTTCAGTCATTTGACTGCAACCATGCTGGAGCACCGCCTTTAGTCGAACAAATCGACCCCAGGACCTATTCTTTGTAAGCCTAGTACTTATTCTATCAGTCTCTTTTGCCGAACCTTTAAGTTACGGGGACGTAAGCACACCAACATCAGTTTTCAAGCGATGTTTGTTGGGGGGACAAACACAGAGACACAAACACACATATACTTATACACATATACACACAGGACTTATTCTTCGTAAGCCTAATACTTATTCTATTGGTCTTTTTTGCCAAACCGCTAAGTTTCAGGGATGTAAACACACAAACATCAGTTGTCAAATGATGGTGAGGGGGAAAAACACAGGCACACGACGTTAAACAATGATGATGATGATGATGATATATATATATATATATATATATGCAATGGGCTTCTTTCAGTTTCCATCTACCATATCCACTCACAAGGCTTTAATCGGTCTGAGGCTATAGTAGAAGATACTTGCCCAAGGTGCTATGCAGTGCTACTGAACCCAGAACCATGTGGTTGGGAATTTACCACACAGCCAAATACATAATATATATATAGTAGCCTTCCGTACAGTTTCGTTCGAGAGAAAGAGTGAGAAAGAAATGTATGATTAACTCACCTGTAATCTTGAGTTGGTATTCTGCAATTCTTCTGCTTTTTTCTCTAAGTCGGTTATCCACTGCTTCCTCTTCTGCCGGCACCTGGCTGCAGCAGCTCTTTGGAAATTACAAGGAAAGGAAGACAGTATGAAAAATGTCTCAACAACAATTGCTAAATAACAGAAACAGACATGCAGAGACAAGGAAACACACACACACACACACACACACACAGACTAGAGAGAGTCAAAGAGATACAAAGAGCATGAGAGAGAGAGAGAGAGAGAGAGAGAGAGAGAGAGAGCATGAAAGAGACAGTACAGAACAAAGAAGTACAGTAACAATAAGGGCTTCGAATTTTGACACAAGGCCAGCAATTTTAGGTTAGTCAATTACATCAACTTCTAGTACTAAACTGGTACTTTATTTCATCAACCCCACAAAAGGATGACCGAGGCAGTATTTGAACTCAGAACATAAAGAACTGCAAGAAGTGCTGCTGAGCATTTTGTTTGATGTCTTTAGCCCTTTTGTTACCAGCCTGGCTGAAACCACTTCTGGCTTTGTAGTACAAATGTCTTGTTTTCATAAGTTTTGAATTAAAATCTTCCACTAAACCTTAGTCACAATTTATGTTCCTAACACCAGCTTAACCCATTACCTACCATGTGATCTTATATGAGATCACTTAAAAATTACAAATTTCGTAATTATCTGTCAATATTTACACATATATAACCTTTTTGCTATATCTACTAGGTATATTTCTCTGATATTCAAATGAGGTTTGCTAATTTTTCGCCCAATATCTCGCTTATTTCTATTTAAAATGTTATTTTGAAATGTTATTTTGATCATTCCAGCGTGTTTCTAAGGCTGTTTTATGCTAGAAACCAAAGTTTCATAAAAAAAATTCCAGTTAATAGAATTATTGGAAGTAATGGGTGAATAACTAAATTCTTTGTTGTATTTAAAATAATTGAAAGAAACACAGAGCATCTCAAAATTGATATGGTAACAAAAGGGCTAATAATGCTGCCCGCTCTTCACATTGATAATACAGCAAATATAACAACACTGTAATAGAGACCCGATATGACACTGTGATACAGAGAAATAATACAAATACAGTCACTGATTTATAACATAACTGTTTTTGCTATCTCTGCAGAGATAGCAAAAAAAAGCTTTTGTTACCAACAATGATGATGCATTTTTTACAAACTTAGCGGTTCGGCAAAAGAGACTGATAGAATAAGTCCTAGGCTTCCAAAAAATAAGTCCTGGGGTCGATTTGCTCGACTAAAGGTGGTGCTCCAGCATGGCCACAGTCAAAAGACTGAAACAAGTAAAAGAGTAAAAGAGAGTAAAGAGTATATGATGCTGGGCAGAGAGAAGGTTGCACCAGGATTTGAGTGGTGCTTATCTTTCAACTGAGGAGACTGGAGCAACTTGAGATGAAGTGCCTTGCTTAAGAACTCAATAAGCTGCCCAGTTTGAGAACCGAACCTATGACATTGCAATCATGAGTGTCCAGCACCCTCGCCTCTACAACAGTGGTTCTCAACTGGGGTCCATATGACCCCTAACAGTCAATATAAGATTGGGGGGGGGGGGTCCACGCAACAAAATAGTAAGTTGGGAATCCACAATAGTATTTTAAGGGCCACCGAAAATATTTTGCTTTATATAGCTTTATATTGCAAGAAACCGCTGGATTTCTTTCTCTAACGTTTTACATAGTTCAACCTGCACAAGTTACATGTGTGAAAAACAAAATAGGAATTTTGAAAGAAGTGTCTATGAAACTAGTTTTTAAACATCAAATGGTTATAGGGATCCACCAGAATAAAATAATAATAATCAAAGGGGTCCATAGATAAAAAATGGTTGAGAACCACTGCTTTAGACATATATATTGGTTAATGTATTGCAAGAAACTGCTGGGTTTCTTTCTCTAACGTTTTACATTGATCAACCTACACAAATTAATGTGTGAAAAATAAAATAGGAATTTTGCAAGAAGATTCTATAAAACTAGTTTTTAAACATTGAATGGCTATGGGGGTTCACCAGAATGAAATAGTAATCAAAGGGGTCCATAGATAAAAAAATAGTTGAGAAACCCTAATCTAGACCATGTGCCTTCAAAAGTAACAACAACAAAAAACAAAGACTCATCTTGTCATACAAACACGCTGTTAACTTTTTTTAACTCCTTTATATGTTTCAGTGATTGGACTGTGGCCATGCTGGGGCACTACCTTGAAGGATTTTATTCAATCATATCAACCCCAGTAATTATTTTTAAGTCTGGCACTCATGTAGAGCAATCTCTGTGTGCTGCACCACAAAGTTATGGGATATAAACACACAAATGAACAGCATCAGGTACACGTGTGCGTGTGCTCATGCATGTGCACATACACACACATTGAAAGGTTTCTTCTGTCCACCAATTTCACTCACAAAGCATTGGTCCACTCAAGGCTATAGTAAAAACACTTGGTCAAGATGTCAAACTGTAAGACTGAACGTGAAACCATGTGGTTATACATGTGTGTGTGATATATAGGATTCCATATTGTGGAGAACCGAATTACCTGTTCCTTTCAAGAAATTTCCGTCGTCTTTCATCAGGTTCGTCTTCTCCTGACCTTTTAGGTCTCTTACTATGAAAGTAGAAAACAGAGACAAATAATATAACAAACACATTTCAGAAGAATTTTTTTTTTTTTGGCATTTCTGTTGATATTTTTAAATGATCCCAAAATGGTAATTCCACTGTTGTAAAGAAAGCTGAGAGAGATGAACTGCAGTGAGTTGAAGGAGATTTGGCTGGTATTTCTAGGTCAGATGATTGGGTAGAACAGTAATGGGCAGCCTACAGCCCGCAAGACCTTCTGAATGGCATGTCTAATGAAAAAAATTACCTTGAAATTTTTTAGGAGCAGATCTGCCTAATAATGAGCCATGCCTCATGTGGCCCACATCTCAAAACATGTTGCCCATACCTGGCGAGATAGCTTACAGTGCAGAGTTCAGCTTCTCCTGTGGTCACTGCTTGGAAATAGAGAGAGACCCAAGTGAGCTGGGTCACCCTACTAGTCAGACATGGAGACAGTCCTTGGTGTTTCCAGTCTAACCAAATGGGTTGTACTAGAAATGGGCTTCTTCCAGTTTCTGTCAAGTGAATCCACTCACAAGGTTTTGGTCAGCCTGGGGCTATATTAGAAGACACCTGTCTAAGGTGCTACACAGCAGAACAGAACCTGAGACCATACAATTGAAAATCAGATGCTTAACCATACAACCATATGTGCATGCCAGCATGGACAACAGACGTTACATGATGATGATGATATGTAGGGCAAAGACAAAGAAATGCAGCATTAAGTTACTATTTACATTTAACATTGATTGAGCTGATATATGATCAAGCCACAATCATCTGTTTTTAATTTAGTATCGATTACCTATGTCCCATAAAAGTAGCATGTCTAAGAATACATTAAACAATGTGTTTTGCTTTGACTAAATGGCAGGATGTGATTGAAGGGGGATTTTAGTTGTTAATGTGCATTGAGGGAATAAGATATTGGAATTTCAGCAGATGGTCTAAGAGCTCAAAGTTTGTGTTTTCATAAATGAACAAGGAAATATGGAGGTAAATGGTAAAGAAAAACATGGAATTGGTGTTTGAGAAGAAGGAAAAATTCTTTGAAAAGCAATAACAAGATTACAAGGATAGGGAGAAGAAAGGAGATGAGGACAGTAGAAGAGAAGGAAAAGAAGGAGCAGAAATTAGGAGAGGATGAGAAGAAGAGAAAATAGAGAAGATGTGAGAAGGAGGGCTGGAGAAATGAAGAAATTTGATGTAGAAAACAAATGGAAGAACAAAGGTAAAGAAGATGATAAGGAGGTGAGAAAGGAGGGGAATTTGACAAGGAGGAGGCAGAGAGGAGAAAGAAGAAGAAGTAGCCAACAAAAAGAAGATGGAGAAGGAAGAGGAGAAAGAAGAATGAAAGATACAGAAGGTAAGTATAAAAAGTGTTACTAACATGACAACACCACTACCACCAATAATAGCAGCATCCAGACTCTCTGGTGATGAAACTGTAGCATCAGATGTAACACTTGCTGTCTCCGTTATGATGGACATGGATGACGGCGACGGTGATGCTATTTGACTGACGTGGTTGACCGAATCCACCAACCGACTGTTGTTGGAAGTGGTCAAGTCTTGAGGGACATTCTGACTACTTTGTAAAGCAGCTTTCAATTTCTAGAGGAAAGTGAAAATGATAATAAAATAAAAACAACAACAAAAACAAAAACAAAAACAAAAAAAACAATTGTAAAATAGCCATGTTTAGTCATGGCAACAATACAGCATGTCCAAAACGTTTTGCCAGATTCCTATTTTGAAAACTGATGATGATGACTGTAGGTCTTTTTCAATTAATTTTATTGTATAGAACAATGATGAATAACTACAAATGAAACAATGAAACAATAAAATAAAAATCGGGCAGAACTTTCCGGACATCTACCTACCCACCTATCTATCTAGCTAGGTATGTGCGTGTGTGTGAAACGAAAGAAAGTGGCACCCAGCACATTGGGCAATTAGGCAGGCATTACATATCTTTTCTAATAACAGTTTGATTTAACTTCAAATGGCTTAAAGTTTCATGGGCATGTAGGACAGACCCATCTCATCAGATATAAGGTGAAGAGTGAGAGATTTCAAACAAATTCAGCATGGCTGCTAAATGTTAGGCCTCTAATGGTCAGCTCAGGTTCCATGGTGTGATACCAGCTATTTTCTTAATTTTCTAAGCTTACGTGCTCAGAGAGGAAGTTGGCAGGATGCTGATGCCACTTTGGTGATAAACTGAGGTGTAATGTATTGAGCATCATCAGTTACTTCCATTGGGCACCACACATCGTAGTGTGGGATGTTGACATAGGTCAGTAGCCCAGACATCTTTCAGCAGAGTATCAACACGTCAGCAGCAATAGTTTTTTTTTTATGTGGGAGTAACCAGACTTGATAGTGTTAGGTTACAATTGGGACTGGATGATCAACAAGGGTGAGACAACTTTCACAGCATTAACATCACATAACCAGAGCTGACGAACAGGGGTGTAAAATCTAGATGCCATACTGAATTTGTCTCGAGTCTCTCCACTCTTCTCCTTATAGCTGATGAGATGAGTTCGTCCTATGCACCCATGAAGCTTTAAGTCACGTGAAGTCGAGCCAAACCATTATGAGAAAAGATATGTAATACCTGAGTGAAACTGCTATTAAATACACATACACACACACATACGTGTGTGTGTGTGTGTGTGTGTGTGTGTGTGTGTGTATGTGTGTGTTTATGTGTGTATG
>NC_068997.1:10134673-10137345 GCF_001194135.2 Octopus bimaculoides
GTGTGTGTGTATGTGTGTGTTTATGTGTGTATGTATATATATATATATGTGTGTGTATGTGTGTGTGTGTGTGTGAAGGCACATGACTCAGTGGTTAGAGAATCGGGCTTACAATCATGAGGAAGTGAGTTCAATTCCCAAACCGGGCTGTGTGTTGTGTTTTTCTTGAGCAAGACACTTTATTTCACATTGCTCCAGTTCATCATTGGTGCCAAGTTGTGTCGGCCTTTGCCTTTCTTTTGGGTAGCATTGGTGGCATGGAAAGGGAAGGCTGGTGTGCATGGGCAGCTGCTGGTCTTCCATAAACAACCTTGCCCAGATTTGTGCCTCAGAGGGTAATTTTCTATCTAGGTGCATTCTCATGGTCATACATGACCGAATGGTGTCTTTACCCAATATGTATACATAAAATTTCTTTTGTTTGAGACTTCAAGTTTCCTCTGAGAACTTATTCAAAATGTAAATATTCTTGGCCTACAACAATTCATCCAATTGAGAGTTAGACTGGGTACCTCTGTGGTTGGGGTACCCAGTCTAACTCACAGGGAGCTGAATTGTTTCATAAGAGTTTCAACACAGGATTGAAAGCTTTCAGTTTCCTCTTGCTAGAATCTAATGAGCTGCTGTAGGGTGGAATAGTAAAAACCTGAAAAATTATAATTTCATTAATAATCTATCAACTCAAAGATTTAAAAAATTTAATTGGTGCAATTATTTCCAAAACCAAACAGAGAGAAGTAAATGTGTTACCTGCTTAGCTAATGATGGCTGACTAAGCCCTGGTGATGAGGAAGTAGTGGCGACAGCAGAAGCAGCAGCAACTGAAATAGGAGTTGCTGTAGAGGACTTGGGAGAGATGGCAGGGACAGGTATAGAGGCTACCTGCATGGCAGAGTTCGTAATAGTGGCAGGGATCTGTACAGGAACAGTTTGTCCTGTAGGTAACTGCAAGAACACTTGCATTGTATACTGAGCAGATGAGATAATATTGGGGGACAACCTACAAAGAAAAACGAAAACAAATTAATTAAAACAAATGTCACATAAGTAACAATCAAACAAACATCATAATTGTGAGTGACAGACTTGTGTGTCACATATTTATCATTCAATTGACAGCCATACAAGTGTCAACCATGAGATGAGTGACAGACGTGTGTGTCACATATTTATCGTTCAATTGACAGCCATAAAAGTGTCAAACACCCATGAGACGAGTGACAGACTAATGTGTCACATATTTATCATTCAATTGACAGCCATACAAGTGTCAAACAACCATGAGATAAGTGACAGACTAGTGTGTCACATATTTAGCATTCAATTGACAGCCATACAAGTGTCAAACACCCATGAGACAAGTGACAGTTAAATGATTGTAGTAACTGCATCATAGAAATGACAGCCACACAATGCCAGCCAAGATAACCATCACACAAGTGAAGATGATGATCACCAATGACACTGACAAAAATTATACCTGAACTATAAGAACAATGACAACAACAAACACACACACACACACACACACCATGCGACCAGCCACCAACCAACCACCCAGTACATGGTTTGAACTTACATGGGAGCTGCAGTAGTGTGCATGACTGTGGGTAGAGTAGTAGTTGTACTACTGACGGCGGTGCCTTCCGTCGTTGACTGCACTGAACTGTCTGCAAGCTGTGATGTCGTTGACATGACCCCGTCGTCATCCGAAGTGGTCGACGTGGGCTGAGGCATGGAATGCGTTGCAGAAACAGCGACAGAGGCCGAAGCCGGAGGCGATCCCATGGACAATCCATGGCTGGACTGACCGCTCTCCTGTTGCTGCTGCTGCTGCTGCTGTTGTTGCTGCTGTTGCTGAACCACACTGCTTCTTGACGATTCATCTGCTACTTGGATTTCTATGTCCTCGTTCTCCAATTTGAGAGTTTCCACAATTTTGTGTGGTCTCGAGACCACGGGGGTATTGAGTACTTCATTGGAATGTGGACCTGGTAAGGGGACAGCCTAGAAAGCAAGAAAAAAAAGATAACAAAATCAGTTCCCAGTGCTTGCAGCAAAAAATGAAAATAGTATTAAGGTTTTAATCTCTCTAAATCATTTTCTCTGGTTAGCTTCTTAATGCACCATGCATCAATGAAAAAACAGGGATGATGATGATGATGATGATGGCAATGACGACGACGACGATAATTATGATGATGATGATGACGATGATTATGATGATGATGATAATGATGATGACGATGATGATGATGCTACTGAGATGATGATGATGATGACAAGATAGGAGTAATGATAATAACAAGATGATAATGATAAGAACAAAATGAGAGTGATGATGATAACAATTATAACGATGATGATGGTGACAAGATGATGACAATCATAACAATGACATGACGAATGATGACAACGACAAGATAATAGTAATGATGATGATGATGATGATGATGATGAATGACAGTGATAACAATGACAAAATAGAAATGACGACAGACAAAGCTATATATATATAAGAATTTTTACAATGACATCTCTCGTTTACAAAACTGTACCTGGTAAGATACTGTTGTTGAATCAGTCATGTGTGTACATAAGTACTTGCACACACACACACACACACACACACACACACACACACACACACACACACACACACACACACACAC
>NC_068997.1:10137355-10140610 GCF_001194135.2 Octopus bimaculoides
AAAAGAATCTCTACAATATTGCATTTAGGATCTGAATTGTATTGCAAAAAAAAAAAAAAAACCCCAAATCCAAAACTGTTTTGAAAATTGTTTCAATTAAGACATCATTGTCATTGCTGTTATCTTGTCACTGTTATCACTGTCACCATTTTCATCTTGTCATTGTCTGTCATCAGTTGTATGACTTTTCATCAAGTGATTTTTTTTTTTCCATCTAATGGCTAATTAAGTGTCATTTCACTGAACCAACTCTCATCCAAGCAAATTTATGGAAATGTCTTTTTATATTGAAGAATTCTGTTAATATATTATTTTGGGAACCTGTAGAAGAGGTAGACCCAGGAAGACAGAGGATGAGGCGGTGAAGCATGATATTTGAACGTTGGGCCTCATGTAACTGGCACCCATGCCAGTAGCATGTAAAAATCACCCTTTGCACATTGGGCCTCACAGACGTGACAGGTGACCAAGACCTTTGGCGATGTGCCAAGTGAAAACCATGGGCACACAAAGCCAACAAAGAGCCTTTACATCAATGGTTCTCAATCACTTTTTGCCTCGGAACCCCTTTGATTCCTATTTTACTCAGGATGGGGTGTGTGGGGGGGTATCTCATAGCCATTCCATGTCTAAAAACTCCTATTATGTTTTCTTTTAATATTAACCCCTTCATTATTATATTTATTTTGAGATGTTCTGTGTTTCTTTCAATTAATTTTAAATATAACAAAGAATTTAGTAAAATAACTTCGTTATCATTAAGTTGGTGTTAGGAACATAAATTGTGCCTAAGGTTTGGTGGAAGATTCTAATTCAAATCTTATGAAAACAAGACATTTGTACTACAGAGCCAGAACCGGTTTCAGCCAGGTTGGTATCAAAAGGGTTAAGGATTGTTTCTCTATTATATATTTTAACCCTTTTGTTACCATATTTCTGTTGAGATGCTCTGTGTTTCTTTCAATTAATTTTAAATGTAACAAAGAATTTAGTAAAATAACTTAGTTATCATTAAGCTAATGTTAGGAACATAAATTGTGACTAAGGTTATTTGGTGGAAGATTTTAATTCAAAACTTATGAAAACAAGACACTTGTACTAGAGCCAGAAGCGGTTCCAGCTGGATTAGTATCAAAAGGGTTAAATATTATTAGGAATTGTATGATAAAAAGTGTTTAAATATTGTGTGTATTGTACAAATACAACCAGTTTATTGCAGATAAAGTTTAACAACAAAATCTTATGTGAACCCCACAAGGGATATATGAACCCTGGTTGAAAACTACTGCTTTACACAGTTACTTGACCCAACAAGAGAGGCTTTGCATGATCAGTGGTTGTTGGCACTCCGTCGCTTACGACATCGAGGGTTCCAGTTGATCTGATCAACGGAACAGCCTGCTCGTGAAATTAACGTGCAAGTGGCTGAGCACTCCACAGACACCTTATTGTAGTTCTCGGGGATATTCAGCATGACACAGTGTGACAAGGCTGGCCCTTTGAATTACAGGCACAACAGAAACAGGAACTAAGAGTGAGAGAAAGTTGTGATGGAAGAGTACAGCAGGGTTTGCCACCATCCCCTGCCGGAGCCTCGTGGAGCTTTAGGTGTTTTCGCTCAATAAACACTCACAACGCCCGGTCTGGGAATCAAAACCGCGATCCTATGACTGCGAGTCCGCTGCCCAAACCACTGGGCCATTGCGCCTCCACTATGATCAGTGGAGCCAATGAGAAAAGCTCACTATAATCATTTCCACCACCAAGACGGGCTCTTCTACGCTGTTACTTAACTCCCAAGTGAGACTAGGCAATCACTTGAGCCAATGAAGGAAGCTCGAAGGTGTTGTGTCAGCAAACAACAGAGGCAGTATGTGATTGCTTGAGTAGACCCTTAAGCCAACAAAAGAGATTCTATGTGGACAGCTGAAGTATAATAGGAGAGTCTCTATGCAGTGACTACAGTCAATGAGGAAGGAAGATCTGGCTGGTATTTTTAGAAGGTTATGTGACCACATAGAGGCTTCTTTGATATTGGAAACGAATATGGAGACAGTTATGATGATGATGATGATGATGATGATGATGACAACGACAATTGTGAATTGGAAAAATGCAGAAATAAAATCTATTTCCAATATAATAAACCTCATACACCCATTCGCAGTTGCTACCTTGTTTAATATATGAAATATTGCTGTTGTTGCTGTTGATGGGCCACTGCGACTGCATTCAGTTTCCCTCTCACTCTCCAACAGTTTCTTGAGGTCAAACAGACACACTGGCTTTCTTACTTTTTCTTTTCTTTTCTTTCTTTTTTTCTTTTTTTTTTTTTGTATAACAAAACACTAACTTAATCAGACAGTGGAATTAATGCTCAGAGACCAGATGAAACGGTCAGTAAATAATGCAATGTCCAAAATGTCCAATGCACTATAATCGAATCTGGTTTAATCAGACCTGCAATACAGCCTCTCTGTCTCTCTCTCTCTCTCTCTCTCTCTCTCTCATTTTCACTCTGATAATGTCTTGATTGTTGATTTGATTTTTATTTTTAATCATGAATTTTATATTTTTATAATATATTTATCATCATCATCATCATCATCGTCATCGTCGTCATTGTCAATACTTTAATGTCCACTTTTCCATATTGGCATTTGTTGGACAGAGTTTATTGAGACAGATTTTGTGGGACTGGATGCTCTTCCTGCTGTCAACCCTTACCGCTTTCCAAGTGAAATGAATATTTCCCCATGGACTGACATGTTTTCATAGAACATTGGAAATGAACGACATTTGTTTACAACAACACAATATCAAGAAGATGAAAACACACACGCAAACACACGTGTGCATGTGTGTGAGCGTATATACACACACATATGACAGGCTTCTTACAGTTTCTGTCTACCAAATCCACTCACAAGGCTTTGGTTGGCCTGAAGCTATAGTAGAAGACACTTGCTCAAGGTGCGATGTAGTGAGACTGAACCCAAAACCATGTGGTTGGAAAGCAACCACACAGCCACTCCAGCACCTATGTATATGTATATGTATATGTCGTGGGCATCGGTACCATTTTCCTCTTTTTCCGTTCTTCCATTCTCCGAACTTTCCATCTTTCCGACGAAGGGCGACGCCCGAAACGTCATACACTCTCTCTTTCCTTTCCTGAGCGTCCAATAATACTATCCATATCACGTCCTCACTTTGTTGTTTTTTTGTTTTTTTGTTATTGTTTTTTTGAACTAT
>NC_068997.1:10140620-10141996 GCF_001194135.2 Octopus bimaculoides
TCCAATAATACTATCCATATCACGTCCTCACTTTGTTGTTTTTTTGTTTTTTTGTTATTGTTTTTTTGAACTATATATATATATATATATACAGACACACACACACACACATACAACAGGCTTCTTTCAGTTTCCATCTACCAAATCCACTCACAAGGCTTTGGTCAGCCCAAGGCTATAGTAGAAGATACTTACCCAGAGGTGTCATGCCTTGGAACCGAACCCAAAATCATGTGCTTGATCATAATTTTTATATTTATCACAAATTTTTTTTATATGTAATATTCTTTATGTTTAGAATTGACATTGGCGAGGTATAGATCTTAGCTTGTATCTTATCTTATTAATGAACTACATTTCATGGGGCTAAGGTATTTCAAGTTGATAAAGCATGCAATGATAAAACAATAGTCAAGGTTTTTAGGGGTCCAGTGTTCACATCTCTGTCCAAAATCAATCCAGCTTTTTTTTTTTCTCTCTCTCTCTCTCAAACCTAAGTTCTGGAATGTCAGAAGTTAGATTCAAGAACAACCTGCATTCTGGAAGAATAGCTTTCCAGAAGAATCCATTAGAGAGTCTATACTATTTTCATTTAGTTGTACCAAAAACAGAAAAAGAAAACGGCAACAAAACACACACAACACATCTCAATGAAACAAACTCATAAAATGAACCAATGAGAGAGCCTCAACATGGTCACCTGACCTGCTACAAAAGGAAAAAAAAAAGATAAAACCTCCCTCAATCAAACCCTACCATCTGAAAACAGAAGCCATTGGGTAGAAATAATACCTTTGAAGAGGTTTATGAACAAAGATGGAAGATTGAAGGGTGGTAAATTAAGTGTCCTTATTAAGGGCACAAGTCAGTAACGGCAGCAGGGATATCTAAAGCATTGACCTTTTCAACCTAAAGGCCAGCTCCCTAATGATTCATCTAGTTGTGATCTCATTTGATTCCTTACTTACTTACTCTCTCTCTCTCTCTCTCTCTCTCTCTCTCTCACACACACACACACACACACACACATGGTACATGTAAATGCATGCACACATGTACAGAGCACCCAGACTTGCAAACATGCATGTGTGAATGCACACACGTATACACGCATACATACACAAAACCAACATGCAGGCATCTACATACATGCACACATATATACGCAGCACTCAGATATGCACACGGTAAACACTCATGCATCTCTCTCTCTCTCTCTCTCTCTCTCTCTCTCTCTACACACACAGACTACAACCAAGATGGGAAACAATTATCCAAGAAAGGAGATGAAGTGTGACAATAATGTATGAGAAGTAAACTAAATTAGAGTTTGGATATATTTGTATGTTTTTGGAAGAATATGAATCTCCTATTTC
>NC_068997.1:10142006-10148769 GCF_001194135.2 Octopus bimaculoides
CTTTTTTAAAAGCTTCTTCAAAGGGGTTCTTAGTTAAATCTTGAAATAATCCAATCTCTTCACAGTTCTTAAGAAATTTGGTAGGGGTCGGTGTTTGATCTGTACTCAGCAAAAAAAAAAAAAGAAAGAAAGAAAGAAAACAAATAATAATAATAATAATAATAATAATAATAATAATATCATCATCATCATGAAAGAAAGAGTAAAGGTTGATAAATATGGAGACCTGAAAATTGAGATCACTAAGATGTGTTGGCAGCTATGAGAGACAAACATAAAGGTTATCCCTATTGTCATCAGAGCATTGGGTTCAATACCACCCAATCTGAAAAAACATCTGAAAACTTTAGAAATACCCTACAGTCTAGGTGTATTGCAAAAATCGGCATTACTTGGAACTGCACGCATATTGCATAAAGTACTGTCTGTCTGAGGTTATTGAATTTACTCCACTTGAAAACTTCATTCTTCTTATTTCCAGCTCCTTGAATCAACAGAATAATGGAAGAAGGAGACAGCCCAAAAGTATCATAAAAACCTTCCTTCCATTATAAAATATATGAAGTTCTCAAGCAGAATAAATTTGTGTGTGTGTGTGTGCATGTTTGTCCCTGCAACATCACTTGACAACTGATGCTGGTCCATTTATGTCCCCCATAACTTAGCGGTTCAGCAAAACAGACCAATACAATAAGTACTAGGCTCACAAGGAGTAAGTCCTGCGGTCAATTTGCTCGACTAAAGGCGTTGCTCCAGCATGGCCGCAGTCAAATGACTGAAACAAGTAAAAGAATAAAAGAATATTTTTACACCATTAAAACCTAAATTTTATCTTCAAAAATATTTACAGGCTTCAACATCAACAAATAAAACTATTCAGTAATAATTCTATATTATTTCTAAAAACTGATGCAATTTATATATACATATATATATGTATATATACATATATGTATATATATATATATATATATATATTGTCTATTGTTTTATGTAACTCTGTGATGCTCTTTTCAATACAGTTGTTGCGTTGTGAACTTTAAAGATAAAAGCCTCAGGACGTGGGGCAAGACTAGCTGCCCAGCTCACTGTGTAACCTCACCCAACACATAAGAACTTACCTAAAAATAAATTGTTCGGTGTTCTATTGTTGCTGCCAGAGTTTAAGGTTAAACACATCTCATGTTTCTTCAAGTGTACAGTCAAGTGATCTTCATTGGTAAATCGCTGACAAGGAATAAAAAAAAAAAAATTACACCATGGATGGATAGATTGACGGATGGATGGATACACATACACAAATTTACTGTCTATGTACATATATACATACATTTCTATATCTATATACATGTGCTAATATACAAACATTTTCTAACAATTTTGTGACATTTCTGAGTGAGTGTATGTATGTGCATAAACACAAGCATGCATGTATGCACACGCACACACACAGACACAAATGTGCACACACACAAATACGTACACATAAACACGTACGCACACTCACATATACTCACGCATGCATATAACACATATAGACACAACTGAAATATCATTGATGCAACAAAGATTTTCCTTTGGTGACCTTTCCAGAAATTTAAACAATACACAAGACAGAAATACTGAACGGTCACTTAGCATTAGGCCAGAGATAATAATAGTTCCAGCAATAATGGCAAATGTCTGCTGACTTGGGAAGTCTGCAGGTAGGAGTAGGAAAGTACAGAGTTATACTGGCACAGCAGGAAGTGGTACAAAAACGAAAACAAAAAAAAAGAAAGCCTTCTGCTTGTTAAAGAGAGGGAGGACACAAATCACAGAATAAACAATTGTTGATTGGACAAGCCAAAGGAACAACTCAGTGGTTATCTGGTCTGCTAGAAATAGCAGCCAAATCTCACACATATTGTAGTATTTTAACATCTTAGAAACAGAAAGAACATGTTGAACAATGAAGTCCTAGATATGCAACAAGATGTGACGGTCATGGCTGGAGTGCCTTTGATCACACATCTGCTTGATCAGGAGCTAACTTGTGGCTAAATAACAATTGCACCTTATGTAGTTTTTTTTGTTTTTTTATGATTATTATTATTGTTATTTTTTATCCCAAGGGTTTAGACAAAGGTAGACAGAGGCACCCATAATGACCCTTTAGAGACTGGTGAGGAGGGACAAGGAACAAAGAGACCATAACACACTGGTAACTGCTAAGCTCTATTTTCATTCTGTACATCGTGTAAGTAGGCCTGATTAGAAATCAGAAGGCACAGGTGGGCTTGATAGTAATTAGGTCAGCCTCCCAAGGTGTTAATCATAATGTTGCAGCTGGTAATGGGACCTTTGCCAGAGAACCACTTCCACTCAAAGCCTCTCACAAAATATTATTCTCAAATTTTGGCACAAGGCCAGCAATTTCAAGGAGGGGATAAATCAATTACACTGACCCCCAATTACATTGATCCCAATAAGCTGGTACTAAATTTTATCAACCCCGAAAGGATGAAAGGCAAAGTCGACCTCGGCAGAATTTGAACTCAGAACGTAAAGACGGATAAATTGGCACTAAGCATGTTGCCCGGCATACTAATGATTCTGCCAACGTACCACCTTACCCTCTAACAAATATTAATGCTACACAATGAAGTAGTACAGCAAAACGTAATGCTATCCTCAAACAGCACCACCACCCCCCTCTGCACCAACTGGATCCTGTGCCGGTAGCAAGTAAAAAGCACCATCTGAACATGGCCAATGCCAGTGCTGCCGGTAGCATGTAAAAAGCACCCACTACACTCTAGGAGTGGTTGGCATTAGGAAGGGCATCCAGCTGTAGAAACGTTGCCAGATAAGACTGGAGCTTGGTGCAGCCTCCTGGCTTGCCAGTCCCCAGTCAAACCGTCCAACCCATGCCAGCATGGAAAACGGATGTCAAACGATGATGATGATGAAACAGGGGGTGGGGCCTGGCCAAATGCTTACTATAGACTGGACTTGACTAAAGATACCCAAAAACTCAGTGGAGGTGTATGTTAAACCAGGCACTGGACTAAATCTGTCTAAATGAAAAGAAAAATTCCCTTAACACTTATTAGTGAAATAGCTCAAGCATAAATTGAACCTGTATCATGGATGCAATTCTTTCAGTGCTTCCTAAAATACCCTGAAACCTCTTAAGGATGACTGGGTCATCCAATGAAGATTATCTTCATGTAGCACATGAATAACAAATCATATAAAGAAGAGTCCATCTTGGCTAATGATTAGGGCTAGAAACTAAATATAAATAGCTCAACCAGGATTTGAATTTGCAATGCAGTTTCTAATTTTCATGACATTAACATCATTCTGCAATAAAGTTTTCAGTGGCTCTCAATAATATTTCATTGTTTATACCCAAGTCAGTCCTAACTGATTGTTTCTTTGTGTTCTGCAGACAGCACAAGTAAAGTATGTGTAACCCAGTGATGCCGTCCTCTCGAGCAGCAACAGTACATGTGTGCTACAGACTTGTCTAACTAGAGTTAGACACCACTCTTAACATAAACCAGTCTATACTAGGCACTGACAATCAATTTATGAAAAAACAAAAAACAAAGGAAGTTATAATAGCAACTAAATAATGTCAGGAGTTAATAAGCTTATTTATTCACAGATATTACCAAAAAAAGAAAAAAATTTCCTTCCTGAATTTTAGCAATTCTTTTGAATACAAATACAAAAAAAAAGTTATTATAATTTATAGTTTTAATTTCTTTTCTGTTCCACTATGAAAACAGTTTATTTTATATCTCTTGAAATTTCTAAAAAAAAATAATAAACTCTTGCAATGTAAACAACATACAATTCTCACTTGTAAGAACAAAAGCTTCTAGAATTGATGGAAAAAAAATTGAAAAGGTTACTTTGGTATAAGGATAGCACATCTGTCATGACCACAGAAGATATGGGTTCAAGCCCCACAAGCAGCTTTCAACTTTTTTTTCTATGTGCTATATTTTTATAGCTTCACCTACTTTGAGTTGCACAGTTAAAATGATTTATTTAAAAATTAATAAATTAATTCAAAACTAGACAAACAAACCAATAAGGGTGCTCTTTTAGTGTACAGTTTACCATAGTATCCATAGTCAACACTGTGAAATGATCCAATCTGGGTTGGGAATAGGGTTAGGGCTAGAGTTAAATTTAGGAATGAGATTTAGAATTAGGGTTAGACTGTATGCTAAAGTGTAAATGACCGGGCAGACCACATGCCAAAGTAGCACCCAAATAAGGAAGTCAACACATGTAGAGACACACACACACATATATGTACTTACCATCCCACATCCTGGAGATGAACATACAAAAGGTTTTTCATCTTCACTCATCATCTAACACACATGGGTATGTGAAAGATGAGAGCAAACTGACAGCTACACTATGGTTGACCTGCATGAAAACAAAAGAAGACAAACACCAATATATTAAAAGAGTGACCAGTCTCAAACAATGGCATCAAAATGTAAAATGAAACATTTCCAAAACTATATTTTTCACATTTTTTCTTTTTTTCTTTTTTTTCTTTGTTACTTTTGCTGTCTCTGACATTCCAATTGGGTTGAACTAAAATCATTTTTTCAACTGTTTCATCATCATCGTTTAACGTCCGCTTTCCATGCTAGCATGGGTTGGACGATTTGACTGAGGACTGGTGAAACCGGATGGCAACACCAGGCTCCAATCTAAATTTGGCAGAGTTTCTACAGCTGGATGCCCTTCCTAACGCCAACCACTCAGAGAGTGTAGTAGGTGCTTTTACGTGTCACCTGCACGAAGGCCAGTCAGGCGATACTGGCAACGGCCACGCTCGAAATGATGTCTTTTATGTGCCACCCACACAAGCCAGTCCAGGGGCACTGGCAACAATCTCGCTTATATATACTTTGTTGCTTACATCAGCTATTGCACTGCGGCCATGCTGGGTTTTCACCTTGAAGAGTTTTAAGTATATCGACCATGTATTTATTTTCTTTATTTATCTCTGTCATACTGCTAAATTACTGGCATCTAACACACACATACACACATTAACCCTTTCGATACCAACCCACCCAAAACCACCCTTCCTGGTTCTAAGATACAAACTTCCTGTTTAAAGATATCTAAATTAAAAGCTTTCATCAAAATCTTATGTTAATTTCTTTTCTAAACACTAGCTTAATAATAACTGTTACTTGACTAAATTCTTCATTATTTTTAAAAATTAACCAAAACAAATGTAGAATATTTTAAAAGAAATATGGTAATAAAAGGGTTAATTACTGACTGTACAAGTTATAAGGTGAAACACTTCATTATTAAATCTGTTTAGTTGTGGGCCTTAGGAAGACACACAAACATTGTTAGTTTCAAGTTTGTCTGACTCACAAAAGCATTTTCTACTCTATGACCTCAAAAGTATCACAACAGTCAAAAGTTCTTGTGACATACATAGAACTATAATTTTCTTACGGTTATCCAATCAGTTTGCAAATATTCAATTTATTCATTCCTGTGTCAGAATTAAAACTTTCGACTTTGAATTACTTTCTTTATAAGAAATTCCGTAGAATGCCAAGAAATGTTTTTGATTAGTGGGTTGGATATTTTTATTTTTATATTTGTATTTGAATTTTGCAAAATTCATGAATTGAATTTTGTAAATCTCTGAAGGGGCCTAGTGAATCATGCATGTACTCCCATTGCACCCTTCTCATCTACCAATCACTCCAGCATACTGGAGCTATATAGATAGAATGAGGCATGCCAACGGTAGGCCAAAACAGCTGTAAGATTTTGTCCCTTCTTCTGTTGCTAGATGTCCTTTTAAGTTTGAAATTTTAATTGTTGATATGACATAGTGTGTCATAAGTGTCTGTATATTGTCTTTATTGTCCTTTTGGTTGTAAAATAAACGGATTAATCAACAGAGTACAGTGTCTGCAAGCTGATGAGTACCTCATATTCCCCTCCATTCTCTTATTACTATATAAATTTAGGGTAAAAACCCCCTTTTACCTGCACCCACTTATTGCACTTGGTAAATCACTAGTGTAACAATAACTGGGTACCCTCCCAGCAGTATATTGGATAAATATTATCCCTTAGTGGGTTGGATTCTCAACCCCTAACTCTCTTGGATTATATATATATGGCGGCACTCCGTCGCTTACGACATCGAGAGTTCCAGTTGATCCGATCAACGGAACAACTTGCTGATGAAATTAACGTGCAAGTGGCTGAGCACTCCACAGACATGTGTACCCTTAACGTAGTTCTCGGGGATATTCAGCATGACACAGTGTGACAAGGCTGGCCCCTTTGAAATACAGGCACAACAGAAACAGGAAGTAAGAGTGAGAGAAAGTTGTGGTGGAAGAGTACAGCAGGGTTCGCCACCATCCCCTGCCGGAGCCTCGTGGAGCTTTAGGTGTTTTCGCTCAATAAATACTCACAATGCCCGGTCTGGGAATCGAAACCGCAATCCTATGACCTCGAGTCCGCTGCCCTAACCACTGGGCCATTGCGCCTACACACAAATAGTATAAATAATATGAATAGTGTATGTAAAATAGATTATGTCTCTCATTTCATACCATAGTTTATCAGTGAATTGCATTATGAGCGCTATTAATAAACAGTGTGCGTGTAATAAATTATGTCTTCGGTTTTGCTCCAAAGTTAAACTGTTACATACATAGTCTGCAGTAGAACGATAATATAGATTTTTTTTTTTTTT
>NC_068997.1:10148801-10152261 GCF_001194135.2 Octopus bimaculoides
GGTGCAGCCTCAGCTAATAAATGGAAAGCAATTAGAAAAGACAGGTTCGTTAGCCATAATGCAGCTACTTCAGCAGTAGCCGTGATTTCATCATCTATCTTAGGGTTATATGTTCAGTTATAAAAACAGCTTAAGTCTTGTGTCACATGAAGTGTTAACAACGTTCTTGAATGACAATATAAAAGGTTGATTCAACAAGGCACCAAACAAAAGCTAAAGAGGTCATTGACAGGTCATATTCTGTCACTAGTGTCTCATTGTGTTCCATTACCAAAATACTTTTTACGGGTGACTGCACCAACCTCAAAGTAAAAATTGCATATACGTCACTATTATAAGCAGGAGTAGCACTTTGGAATTTAAAAGCACTGAATTCAACTCATTCCTGGAGAAGAGTTACATGCAACAGACCAGCATTTTCTGAATTGGGCAGACTGCGTGGTTAAGAAATTTGCTTCCTAACCACACGTTCTCAAGTTCAGTTCCATTGGGCAGCATTTTGCATGAGTGACTTTTCCTATAGCCCAGGGCTGATCAAAGCCTTGTGAGTGAATTTGGTAGACAGAAACAGAAAGAAACACATTGTGTGCGTGCGCGTGTGTGTGTGTGTGTTTATGCATGTGTGTGTGTGTGTGTTTATGCATGTATGTGTATGTGTCTCTCTCTTTGTCTCGACATCACATGATTGCTGTAAATGAGTATCACTGTCATACTAGCAGTGTCATTCAATTTCAATATTCTGCAAAAACAAGTCGGGTCACGAGAAATATTACTTTACTTGGATATAGATGAAGGTTGGTGACAAGAAGAGCTTCCAGCCTGTAGAAAATCTGCTTCAGTAAATTCCCTCTGATTCATGCAATCATGGAATAGTGGACATTAAAACAATGATGATGATGAAAATGATGAAATCACACAGATGGCTTTCTATTGAATGCAGTCTAAGTTACTCGAGACCCAACAGTGATGCTGGACTGCAGATGAGAGAGCTTATAAAAGTGGAAACAGTTCTAGAAACCAGAACGAAGGCCTAGCTCCAATTCTCACTAAAATAATACACCAATTTAGCAGGTATAACATTCCCAGTGACTCCAGTTTCAACTTCTAACAGCTAACTGAGCTGAAGTATATATAATTAAACGTTGAACAAACATACACTACAAAACAATTTCAGTGTATTTTAATTCAAAACCAATGGGCTTGAATATCACTCAGCTATTTCACCTCTACTTAAGACATTCTTCATTCAGATGTTCGGATTTTGTTAAAGTACCAACAGCTGCTCTGAGTTGAAATATTTTTTGGCTTTTGTGGTTCGTGTTCCTAAATTTCTCATTTACTTATGAAAACTCCAACAATGAAAAATCAAAGATCAATAAATAATAATAACAGTAATAACCCTTTTTTCTAAAGGTAAAAAGGCCTGGAATTTTGAGGGAATGGTACAGTCAATTACATTGACCCCTAAATGTCAACTGGTACTTATTTCATCAACTCCAATAAGAATGAAAGACAAGGTCAATCTCAGTGGAATTTGAACTCAGAACAAAAAGACAGAAGAGACGCTGCTAAGCAATTTTTCCGATGCACTAATAATTCTGCCAGCTGTAGGTCAGGAATTTTGAAGGGAGGAGACAAGTGAATTACTTATTTCTTTATTGCCCACAAGGGGTTGAACATAGAGGGGACAAACAAGGACAGACAAAGGGATTAAGTCAATTATATCGACCCCAGTGCGTAACTGGTACTTAATTTATCGACCCCGAAAGGATGCCCAGCATACTAAAGACTGCCAACTTGCCGCCTTAAGTCAATTACATCAACCCCTAGTACTTTACTGGTACTTTATTTTATCAACCCCTCAAAGGTAAAGTTGACAAGAAGAAATGCCCCTAAGCATTCTGCTAGCTCACCACTATAATAATAATAATAATAATAATAATAATAATAATGATGATGATGATGATGATGAGATCACTCAGAGCAAACCTCTGCCAAGGCAACACCAATGTCCTTTCAATGATTAGCCCAGAGATGATTTTTAAAATGAGAGTATCTGAAATAAACTCGACTGCTCTCACAAACAAGAATAATAAAAATGAACCCAACTGCTCTCAAAAATTAAGTAAAAAAAAAAATTGGAAAAATAATCCAGATTCTTTGACCCCAGTGTTTCACTGGTACTTAATTTATTGATCCCAAAAGGATGAAAGGCAAAGTCAACCTTGACAGAATTGAACTCAGAACGTAAGGATGGACAAAACGCCACTAAACATTTCATGCAGAATGCTATTGATTCTGCCAGCTCACCACCTTAACAACAACAATAATAATAATAATAATAAGTAGCAGTAAAGTCCTTTAACAATTTCGTCACTTTGTTCCACACCAAAATTGATATATTAACAATCTTCTTCCTTAAATGCTAAAGGAAAACAAGGACGAAAACAGAAAATTTCGTCTTAACACAGCAAAAATTTTCTCAGTCTAATTTAATGGCATTTATCCAAAGAAATATCTTTTGGCACAGTCAATTTCTTTCACAACTGTTCCCTAAAACCAAATATAATTGGCAAAAATAAACAAATAAAAACAAATTCTTTAAGACTTTGTTCTTGAAACTGAACCAGTATAAACAAAATGGTCAGCTTTCTAACAAGCCCCTTGTTTAATCCTATTTCCTTTGTTCATCTGAAACACTTCTAACATTAATTAGAGATTTTGGAGAGAAGTACCATAAAAAAAAATCACCTCATTAGCTTAATAACCAATTTCAAGCTCCGAGACATATGATGTTTCTAGGCAACGGTATTTCTTCCCCAACCATGCTTCCACTTTAGAGCTTCATCGTGTCGTTACTTAGTTGTCCTGCCTAACTTGGCCAGTTTTTCAATAATCATGCTTCTTAGCAATATTCCTCCTCCCCAGTCTCACCCACACCGTTCTTATACATTTTTTTTTTCTTTCTTTCTTCGATAAACTTGCAAATCCAATTGCAATCATTTATCCATACTGTGAACACTTAACACCTTAACATTTAACCCTTTTGTTACTGTATTTATTTTGAGATTCTCTCTGTTTCTTTCAATCAATCTTAAATATAACAAAGAATTTAGTAAAATAACTTGGTTATCATTAAGCTAGTGTTAAGAACATAAATTGTGACTAAGGTTTGGTGGAAGATTTTAATTCAAAACTTATGAAAACAAGACATTTGTACTACAGAGCCAGAAGTGGTTTCAGCCAGGTGGGTATCGAAAGGGTTAAGAATTGTTTCTCTATTATATATTTTAACCCTTTTGTTACTATATTTCTGTTGAGATTCTCTCTGTTTCTTTCAATCAATCTTAAATATAACAAAGAATTTAGTAAAATAACTTCGTTATCATTAAGCTAGTGTTAGGAACATAAATTGTGACAAAGATTTTGGTGGAAGATTTTAATTCAAAACTTATGAAAA
>NC_068997.1:10152568-10155332 GCF_001194135.2 Octopus bimaculoides
CCATGCCAAAACTGACCTTGTCTGTGCTGATGCCATGTAAAAAGCACTCAGTCCACTTTGCGGAGTAGCTGGTGTCAAGAAGGGTATCCGGCCATAAAAACCATGCCAAGACAGACACAGTAGCCTAGTGAAGTCTTCTACCTGGCCAGCTCTTATCAAACCATCCAACCCAAGCCAGCATGGAAGACAGATGTTAAATGATGATGATGATGCTGATGAATACACCAAAATTTGAACAACTTCCTTCATATCAAAATTACTATTTACTGTGCTAAACCTCATCTTTCAAACATTTCTTCACATTTACACAACATTAATCGTTCTGTATCGTTTAGCATTTACTTGTTTCAGTCACTTGACTGCGGCCATGCTGGGGCACAACCTTGAAGGGTTCAGCTGAACAAATCAATCCCAGTAATTATGTTTTATTTTTAATCTGGTAATTATTCTATAGCACTCTTTTGCCAAACCACTAAGTTAAAGGGACTTAACCAAACCAACACCAGTTGACAAGCAGTAAAGAGGGGGACACCACACACACACACACACACAGAGGTGTGTGTATAAATAATATATATATATATATATATATATATACACACGACAGGCTTCCACACAGTTTCCGTCCACCAAATTCTCTCACAAGGCAATGGTTAGCCCAGGGCTAGAGTAGAAAACACTTGCACACACACACACAATGACATGCAGTGGGACTGAACCAGGAACCATTTAAGTTGCAAAGCAAGCTTCTTAACACACAACAACCATACCTGCACCAGTTGTAAATTTAATTTAATTATTTATAACGAACAAAGAGCCTTACAAAAATAACAATCTTGACCGTAACCTAATTTAAGACCAAGCCCTATCTTCAGAAGACCGGGGTGAAGTTGAAGTCGACAGCACATGCCGAAAAAGAACAACACTTCCATAACAAGAATTTACCCATCTCTCTCTCTCTCTATCTATCTATCTATCTTTCCTTTCTTTCCCTTCTGGGGTTGCCAAGTATCCCCTCTACAGTAAGACATCTGTCTCTATCCCTCTAATGCACTCTAACCTCTCACCTGACACAGAGCTTCTGCCTTCGGTGCCACTCCTTCTCCCAGTCATGCAAGTTACTTGGCGACCCCACTGATGTTGGTGCAACATCAGAAGCACATGCACCGGTGCCACATAAAAAGCACCCAGTGCACTCTCTAAAGCGGTTGGCATTAGGAAGAGCATTCAGCCATAGGAACCATGCTAAAACAGACAGCAGAGTCCAGAGCAGCTCTCCATCTTGCCAGCTCCTGATAAACCATTCAACCCATACCAGTATGGAAGACAGCTATTAAATGATGAGGATGATGGTGGTGGTGATGATGATGATGATGATGATGATGATGATGATGATGATGAGAGAGAGAGAGAACTGTGACTCTTTTGTGTCAATAATTCATATAAATATCAAAATATATTTACCCATCAAATTGATGTTAGAATTAAATAGATAGAGTATTAGAACAAAATGAAATGGAAACACTCGCCAGTATTGATTAGCAGCTGTTTAATTAACCTCTGAGCAATGTAATCATTAAGTTCTTGCTAATTATTAGATAATCCATAAATTTCAAGTAGATTAAAAACCGACATTCATTTCAATTATTTTCTTCTGGTCTTTGCTCTTTGACATAATTCTTTATTTGTATCATTTCTTTTTTTTTTTACTGGTTTCAATCATTGAGACTAGTGGCAGCTTGTAGATAATATTAGTGGGGGTGCTGCCCCAGAAAATTTCTAGCCATTGTTTTAATATTGTGTAAAAGGAAACGAACATATGAAAAGAAAATTTATACATAAACTTGATCAGTTTGCATTTTAGCCACTGCCGGGTATTGCATTTAATTTGTTCACTAAACACCGCCGCAAATTCCTCCTTGTTTCTCAAAAATCCCCCCTAAATCACAAAATATGGGGGAATTTTCAAAGCCAATCAGCAACAATGAAGCTGGAAGCAGGTTGATAATCTAATTCTACACTTTATCACATTCAAGAATATAAATACGATTTTTAAGCACAACATACAGAGTCAAAAAGAAACACTACTCTTCACCGAAACACCAGGGTTGGCACTGTCGTTCAGGCAGTGCTCTCTCTCCCTAACATGAAGCTTCCTATCTCGGACATGTGAGCATGCGCACAACAGCCAAACATCGCGTGGCTGAAACTGTGAGGTGCACAGTTCTATACAAGGATTTTTGTATTTCTTTTATAAACAAAGGGATGGTTACTGACATTAAGTTTCAGGATTATATAATGTACAAGTATAAAGAAAGAATTAGAGGAAAAAGGACTCATTATATTGAATGTTATCGATAATATTGAATGGAAGTAGGGGGTGCTACAGTTCCACAGTGCCTATACACGAGCCGTCACTGATTGAGACACATCCATGCTGGGGTACCATCTTTAAGGGTTTCACTCCAATGTATCAACAGAATGTAAAAGGACTTAAGTAAATACCACAAGGCATTTTATTCAACACCAACAATTCAACCAAATAAAAATAATCATTTTAAATTTTGGCACAAGGCCAGCAGACTTGAATGGTGGGGAACAAGTCAATAACATACACCCCTGGTTACTTATTTTGTCAACCCTAAAAGGACGACAGAAAAGTTGACTTCAGCAGGATTTGAACTCAGAACGTAAAGAATTGGAAGAGATGCAAATAGTTCAGTTAAAATGCCGGTTTAACCTTTTGGTATTTAAACCAGCCATA
>NC_068997.1:10155432-10159705 GCF_001194135.2 Octopus bimaculoides
ATATATATATATATATATGTATATATATATATATATGTATATATATACAGGGTGTAGCAGAAGTGATGCCCTTTTATATTGAATCATGTTTTGGTGAAACAATAAATTTCCGAAAACGTCTGCGATTTTTTTTCATTAGTTTATTATTCGTTTCTTTAATTAATGCAATAAATTTGTGTTCAATAAAGTAAAATTACTTGATAAACATTTATATGTTATAAAAGTTACTAAATTCAAAATGAACGTTACTTCTGCTTCACCCTGTATGTATATATATATATATATATATATATATATATATATATATATATATATATATATATATATATATACCGGAGTAAGCACATGAAATGTGCAACAAGGTGGAAAAAAGAGTACTCAAATACCATATACACACACTCACCCATATGTATGGTGTAAAACAGCTTGGTTCACATGTGTGTGTACACATGAATAACCTATATAAGCATGCAATACACATGCAAATATACATATATATTTGCAGTTGTTGTCTCTGAATTGTATTTTTTTCTTTTTGTTATAAATATTGCCATATTTGGCATGTTTTTTTTTTAAATTTAAATTTTTATTGTTGTTGTAAATAAGCTCAAAAGAGGTGGAAAATAAAGACAAAATTAATTAGTTGTCAACTGCATATAATTAATTAACCTCTCATTATCATTGTTGGCTGTTGGCTGTATCAAGCCATCTATCTATCTGTTATTGTTCAATCTGTCAAACATCATGGGTCTAGAAGTATGTTCTGAAACTGTTAAACTAATGATGGGAATGGTTTTGGTTCTGTTTTGAATTCTATTCAGCTCATTCAGTCTTCTAAATGATCCTCATGTGAAGACATGAATGAACACCACAGTTTCTTGTTTATCTTGATATTCTCACTCCCACCTCTGCAAAACTCACCTCAGTTTTTTTTTTGGTTTTGCGTCCATTCAGTTTTGTCTATTAATTACAGTTTGTGCGTTGTCTAATTCATTTCATTTAGTATAGTTGAAACCAGGTGTATATATACACAAACATTCATGTGTAAATATACATAGATACATGCACATCTGTATAGCTACATAACACATCAAGATACCTGTACACATATCTATCTATCTATCGATTCATCAACACACACACACACACACACACACACACACACACACATTCACATTCCATTGTAGCCTGAGGAGATTATAATAATACTCTTTCCGTCCTGTTTCAGTGTCTGTGATCTTTCTTGTTACAAATGTTCACTTAACAATTAGTCAAGATGAGGAGATGCAGAATATCTAAGCTGATGCAGAAATACAAGAACTTAGATGCAGGCTCATGAGTCCCAAGTTCAAATTAACCCTGTAGTCTGCTTAATCATGTTTCCTTTAGTTTACCTGTCTGTTAGAAGAGGAAGTATGACCAGGTTTTTTGTGGTACTTATTTACTTGTGATAGGCCAGTATATTGCTAAAAGTGCTAGTTTATTCTTGTCTTGCTGTGTAGTATCAGAAAAGTTGTGGTTCCTTTATTTTTGGAAAAATCGAAGTACAGTTAAAATTCTGTCTTCGAATTTCAGGTGTTTTGTTTAGAACTTGTTGAGATCTTAGATTTCTATGTAATGAATTTCATCCTGAAATGTTCCTTTTGTAAGAAACTAGTTTGGAATAAAAAGAGATTTTCAAAATGGCATAAATTATTTTTCTGTGATGAAGTTAAAGAATTATAATGTTTTAAGCATAATGGAACAGCGGAACACTTTGCCGGAGGATTCTGCCCAAAATGTGAAACTTCTCTTCTTTCTTACATCAAGGTCATTTATAATGCTTTGATAATTTTAGGTATTTAATATTAACAGACTTTAAGGTGGTGAGTGGAGGCGCGTGGTTTAGTGGTTAGGGTGTCAGCATCATGATTGCAAGACTGGTTTCGATTCTTTGACCGGGCGACGCATTGTGTTCTTGAGCAAAACACTTCATTTCACGTTGCTCCAGTCCACTCAGCTGGCAAAAATGAGTAACGCTGCGATGGACTGGCGTCCCATCCAGCTGGGGAACACATACGCCATTGAAACCGTGAAACCGGGCCTGTGAGCCTGGCTAGGCTTTATAAGGGTGCATTTATTTATTTTTAAGGTGGTGGGTTGGCAGAATTGTTACCATGTTGGGCAAAATGCTCAATGGCATTTCATGTCTTTATGTTTCGGGTTCAAATTCCTCCACGGTCAACTTTGCTTTTTATCCCATATAGTGTTGATGAAATAAGTACCAGCTGACCATTGAGGTTAATGTAATTGACTTACTCACTTCCTTGAAATTCCTGGCCTTGTGCCAAAATTTGAAAACATTTTCAAATTTTAACCCTTTTGTTACCATATTTCTATTGAGATGCTCTGTGTTTCTTTCAACTAATTATAAATGTAAGAAATAATTTAGGAAAAGAACTTAGTTATCATTAAGCTAGTGTTAGGGACATAAATTGTGACTAAGGTTTGGTGGAAGATTTTAATTCAAAACATATGAAAACAAGACATTTGTACTACAGAGTCCAAGGTGGTTTCAGTCAGGTTGGTATCAAAACGGTTAAGGCAGCGAGTTGGCAGAATTGTTAACACGCCAGGTAAAATCTGATTTGAAATTTTGCTGAGGTTGACTTTGCTTTTTATTCTTTTAGGGTTGATAAAGTAAATACCAGCTGAGCACTGGGGTCAATGCAGTTGACATATCTTCTCTTTCAAAATTGCTGACCTTGTGTCAAAATTTGAAACCAATATTTACAAATTTTTAGTAATTTCCTCTCTGTTATTGTTTTACTTTTATTTTCACAAAAGAAAGAAAAGAAAAATCTAGGTTAATATCTTTTCTACTTTAGGCACAAGGCACGAAATTTTTAGGGAGGGAGCCAGTTGATTAGATTGACACCAGTACATAACTGGTACTTAATTTATCGACCCCGAAAGGATGAAAGGCAAAGTTGACCTCGGTGGAATTTAATTTAGGTTAATATCTTTTCTACTCTAGGCACAAGGCCTGAAATTTTTGGGGAGGGGGTCAGTCGATTAGATTGACCCTAGTACACAACTGGTACTTAATTAATCAAACCCGAAAGGCAAAGTTGACCTCGGCGGAATTTAACCTAGGTTAATATCAATGTAGCAATGGTATAAGTACTTTGAGAAGACTTGAAGGCAAAATAATGTAAACTTGTGAAGCTCTTTCTTTCTGTTTATAGTTTTTACAATGGAGAACTGTATTATTACAACTAGGTAGACTGTGCCAATTGGAATTAAATGTTAATTGTTAAGTTAATTCAGTTAAACACTGGTGAGAAAAAGATACAAACCTTTAACCTCTCAGTTTATAATCTACAGAGCATCAAATCAACAATTTGCATATTATCTAATTAAGTTTCACGCTGCTAATTATTAGAGATATTTTTCTTTAAGGTAGTGAGCTGGCAGAATCATTAACATGCTGGACAAACTGTATACTGACATGTTGTCTGTCCTCACCTTCTGAGTTCAAATTCCACTGTGGTCGATTTTCCTTTTCTTCCTTTTAGGGTCAAGAGAATAAATACTACTTGAGCATTGGAGTCAGTGTAATTGACCAGCCCCCTCCCCACAAATTTTCAAGCTTTGTACCTATAGTAGAAAGGAATTATTAAACATTTGTTTTGCTTTTATCTTCTATGTAATTAATTGTTTTATTTGTTTTGTTTAGTGTTGTTTTAGTGTTGAATTTAACTTGGTTAAATTGATGTTTGTTTTTTTGTTGTTTCCTTTATCTTTGCTTTTGTTGTCTGTGATGAATGAATTCTGTCCAGGGAAAAAAAAACAGTCTGTGATCACATGATATTCAGATAATTTTGTGATATATTACACATTTAAGGATGTTTTTTTTTTGTATGGTTCAACTAGCTGGACCCCCATCACTCTCTCTCTCTCTCTCTCTCTGTCTCACACACATATACACTCACTCAAGGTTTTGTTCATGCCCCATATAAATTGAGAGATAGGTAGGTAGATAGATAGATAGATAGAGAGAGAGAGAGAGGAAGGAAGGAAGAGAACAAGTGAAATTTCTGTTTTACCCATCTGGTGTGTAATTTATAGATACAGGAAAGCTTGGAGGGAGCAGACGTCTGCAATGAATGTGATGGAAACCAAAAAGAAAAAAAAACCCTTATCTTTTTACCACCACCACCACCACCACCAAAACCATACTACTACTTTTGATGATGATGATAATAAATTAAATTAGAAGAAAGACTAGTTT
>NC_068997.1:10161542-10165151 GCF_001194135.2 Octopus bimaculoides
CCAGTTGAGTAGATTAGAGCTGCATGAAATGAAATGTTTTGCTCAAGAACATAATGCATTGCCCAGTCCAGGAATTGAAACTATTGTCTTAAGATCATGAATCCAACACCCTGACCACTAAGCCATGTACCTCCACCCCCAAGATCAAACTTCTGCTGGTGTCTTTCACCACAACTTTCTCCCACTCTTTCCTCTTACATCTAGCAGCTCACCTGTGATGGACTTGCATCCTGTCCAGGTGAGTAACCTGTACACCAATGAAACCGGGAAACCGGCCCTCATAAGCCAAGAATAGCTCGCGGAGGAACAAACAACAAGTCTAAAATTTCTGTGTGGATGGGCCAGTTGCCTAAGGCACTGGTCCACTGGGTACCAGATTGTGGTGTGTGCTCATAGCAAGCATTTTATTATGATTTTAACCAAAGGCTCTTAATTGTATTTATCCAAATAGGTAAACTTCCAGGCCTCGTTAGAAAAATATATTATCCTTATGTTTTTTTTTCCAGGAATAATAATGATAATAATTATAATGATTCATTTTAACCGTTATCAATTATAATTAAATATTTGACAAACTTCAATTTTAGTCTGGAATTGTATATTGAGATAAAATATTTGAGTGTGTGTGTGTGTGTTTTGCTGTGTCAAAAATTTTAAGAACTCTGGTGATGTTGATTAATAACTATATTTTTGTCATTTCTATGTTTCTTGTTTTAACGATATTTAATATCAGTTGTTTGAAACAATCCTGTAATTTTATTCATTGATCTCTGCTGCAACCGTGTAAATTAGAAAACAACTCTTTATTCTGTTGCAATTAATATTTTGCCTACGTTTAACATTCTTTTTTTTTGTTTCTGTTTCTTTTCCAACTTTTTTTTTTATCGGCATTTCGACCTCATCCCCCATTCATTCACGCCTGGTGTTTGGAGTGACCTCCCTTTAATTGCTCAGCCTTTCTTAATAGAGTGGTCTCCCTTGGATTATTTTTTTCTCTGTTGTCTTTCCATGCAAATATTCTTAACAGACTTAAAAATCATTTTTTTTTTCATTTTTAAAATTTTTACACAGCTGTTTACTTTTTAAAGATATTTTCTCTATCCTCATTGTGTTCTGTAAGAATGAATTAACATTTTATACCAACCCACTCTAAAACGTTAAATAATATTTCTTAATTTCAAAACAACTCCACCATAATCTCTTAGACAAATTTCCAATTTTATGATTTCTTCTCTGTCAATCATATATTATTATCTTGTGATGTCTTTTACCAATTCTTATATAATTAGTCTGTGAAATAGCATCAACATTCACTAGAAACACTGGTACCCTTTATATAGATCTCCTTAAAGTTTTATCTTTTCTCTTCTAAGTTGTTCAACGTATATTCAGCTCTGATTGAGCGGAACTATAATTAAGGGCTTTCCAGCCACGACCAGCACATAAATTTCTTCTTTTTTTTTTTTTTACAAGATATATTGTTATGTTGATTCCACTACCATATGTGTTCCCACGTTTTTTTTTTTAAAGATGGCAGGGTGTGGTTTGAGGGAGATTTGACTGGTATGTTTAGCAAATCTAGGCACCCCCCTTATCCCTCATCGGAATTTTGTTGAGTGTTCACAGTTTTTGACAAACAGTCATACATTCATGGAGTGTTTCGATGCAGGAACATCTCATTGATGTTAAATTCTGCATCTGGGTTCTTTAGTATCAACAGATAAATAAAAAAAAAAAAGGGATTATCACTGTAAATGGTTACATTTCAGTAATTAAGGAAAGCCCCACCCCCACTCCCCCTCCCGACCTGCTGTCCTCTTTGACATTCCCTTCCTCATATCGCTTAATCTCCCCCCACTTCGTCTTCATGCTCCAAAAATTAAGACAATCTAATTCAGAAAAATGAAATACATTTATTTACTGTTATTTGTTATTAGTTCCCCCCACCTTTTACTTGTCTTCATTGTAGCAAACAAAGACACCCCCTCCTCCTCATCGTCATCGTCATCGTCATCATTAGATTAGTGGTTCGATAGAATGAAAGTTTGTGTTATTATTCCTGGCTATTTATGGTCTGAGTTCAAATCATGCTAATGTCTTTGCCGTTCATCCCTCCAGTGTCAGTAAAAGAAAGGACCAGTCAAGTACTGGGATCGATGCTGTTAATTGACTTCCTCACTTCTAAATTGCTGGCCTTGTATCTGAGTTAGAAACTATTATTATTATTATTATTATTATCATCATCATCATCTCTTTATCACAGGTTTTATTGGAGCTCCCAGAGTCTTGCATGTATAGCAGGCTTGCTACCTGCAGCCTATGGTACCATGCTATCCATTCTTTTCAGTTCTCTAATACTTTCCCTGATTATTCTGGCCGTGCCAAAGAGGCAAACCTTTTGAAACAATTCTACTGGGCACTCTATTCCGATTTCCTTTATATTCCTCTTGATGCCTTCTGATACTGTTAGCATCATCATCATCATCATCATAATCATTAAGGTGGGAAGCTGGCAGAATCATTAGCGCGCCAGGCGAAATGCTTAGCGGTATTTTTCCCACTGCTACATTCTGAGTTCAAATTCCGTCGGGGTTGACTTTGCCTCTCATCTTCTTGGGGTCGTTAGATTAAGTATCAGTTGA
Source organism: Octopus bimaculoides (assembly GCF_001194135.2). NCBI lineage: Eukaryota > Metazoa > Mollusca > Cephalopoda > Octopoda > Octopodidae > Octopus > Octopus bimaculoides. Next base: position 10,164,185 of record NC_068997.1, read on the forward strand.
GTACTGGGGTTGATGTAATTGACTAGTCCCCCTCCTCCAAATTCCAGGCCTTGTGCCTATAGTAGAAAGGATTATTATTATTATTATTATTATTATTATTATTATTATTATCATTAAGGCGGTGAGCTGGCAGGATTGTTAGCACACCGGGTGGATTGCTTAGCAGTATTTCATCTGGCGCTACGTTCTGAGTTCAAATTCTGTTGAGGTTGACTTTGTCTTTCATTGGGGTGGGGTGTCAATGAATTAAGTACCAGTGAAATACTGGGGTCAATGTAATCGACTAGTCCCCTCCACACAAAATTTCAGGCCTTCGGCCTGTAGTAGAGTCGATTATTATTACTATTGTTATTATTATTATTATTATTATTATTATTATTATTATTAAATAAAGAGAATCCTTATTAATATCATAATTTATATTTTGTTTCAATATATAATTGAGATAGCACTATTGAGCTGATACAATGAGTTGGTTTCTACTCCCTAATTAAGCTGTTTCACTTCACATACATTAATGAATGCCTCCTTCGTTTAGGCTAATATGCCCTTGATGCATATCAAGCAAATGGTAAAATATTCAATGGTTACAAACAATTGTGGGATTATTATTATTATTATTATTATTATTATTATTTTTATTATTATTGTTTGTTTCTATTTCATTCTAATATTTATAGATCTTAATGGACAATTAAGTAAAATATATATTCTGAAGTTTGTTGTAAAGGCCATTAATTATTTATACTCTATTTGAGACACTCATACACATGTGTGTGTGTATATAATTTATGTTTGTATATAAATATGTATGCATTTATATATAATATACATGTTCATGTATAAATAGATGTGTATGTGTTTATATACAACATACATGTATAGACATATATATATATATGTATATATATATATATATATATATATATATATATATATATATATATATATATATATATATATATAT
>NC_068997.1:10168997-10169882 GCF_001194135.2 Octopus bimaculoides
AAAACTCTTTTACAAGAATTTTATCAAGAAGCCAGTGTGTAAAAAAATTCGTTAGGGAAATTTCTATTCTCAAGAATATAATTATTCGTTTATATTTATATTTATATAAAGGGCATTATTATAGAAAAATAATAACGCCACACAGTGGACTTCTCAAAATAACCACACTGTGTGGCGTTATTATTTTTCTATATATATATATATACATGCACACACACACACACACACAGCGCAGGCATAGATGTGTGGTAAAAAAGGTTGCTTCCCATCCACACAGCTCCGGGTTCAGTCCCACTGCGTGACATCTTGGGTAAGTGTCTTCTACTATAACTTCAGGCTGACCAAAGTCTTGTGAGTGGATTTGGTCGACGGAAACTGAAAAAAGCCCGTCGAATATATATATATATATATATACATACACATACACATACACACACACACAGAGAAATAAAAAGAGTGAGAGAAATAAAGAGAAAATATTTTCATTATAAAGTACATTGTAAATAATTTAGGCAGTAAACAATTCCAGTGGACACATTGATTCATTTTTGGCTCTGGAATTGTTGTTCCAGAATATCTGCTGTTTCATGTTGTATACAATCGAAATTCCTGGGCATTAATGTGTGTGTGTGTGTGTGTGTGTGTGTGCAAGAGAGATTGCGTTGTTGTTTTATGCATATAGAATAATATACTAGAATAAGAGACGGTCAATTTTGGCAAAAAATCACTTCAATAGAGTTGACATAAATAGAATAAACTGGTGTGCCAAGAAAAAAGAATTCTAAATGTGCATGTATAAATGAGTGTATATATATGTATACATACATACATACATACACATATATATGTATATATATATATATATATATATATATATATATATAT
>NC_068997.1:10170639-10171280 GCF_001194135.2 Octopus bimaculoides
TATATATATATATATATATATATATATATATATATATATATATGCAGTAGATACAATTTCAAGAAGTAAACTCATGTATCCCTGCTACAAATAAAACAACGCGTTTGAAATAAGAATTTTTATGCATAATTACTTTGATTCGATTTCAACTAATTTAGTAAAAAGGCTGAGCGTGTTATTTCTTAGGCGTTGCCCAAGAAACACTGTTTACATTTTTTTTTCTGAACTGGATGTCTTAAACATGGGAATTAGATGCATTAAATATGAGCCCCGCAAGAAAAAGGAAATCCAGTTTACAATTAGGATTAGGGTTTTAAGGATAACGTTTATGCCTAGAGTTTAAGGTTACAGTTTTTGGTTAGGTTTTTGGGGTTAGGGCAAAGGGTTAAGGATCAAAGACAAAGCGAAGGGGAAATGGAAAAAGATGTGAACTAACGAATTTCTTTTTACTCACATATATATATAGGCGCAGGAGTGGCTGTGTGGTAAGAAGCTTGCTTCCCAACCACATAGTTCCAAGTTCAGTCCCGCTGCGTGGCAAGTATCTTCTACTATAGCCTTGCAAGTGGATTTGGTAGACGGAAACTGAAAGAAGCCCGTCGTATGTGTATATAATATATATATATATATATATATATATA